>NC_056666.1:136386914-136688429 GCF_018350195.1 Panthera tigris | reverse complement strand
CAGCGTTGGCCGTCATCAGTCATGTTGATGGCAGGTGCCCTGCTATGATGGGTTAGAAGGACACTTCCCCCCCATGGTCTTCCTCCCCCAAACCCATAACCCAGTCTAACCATCAGACAAAGCCCAGCTGAGGGGCGTCCTACAAAATGCCTGTCCAGTACTCCTCAAGACTGCCAAGGTCATTAACAACAAGGGAAGTGTGAGACACTGTCACAGCCCAGAGGAGCTCAGGGGACGTGACAATGACATGTCACGTGGTGTCCTAGATGGGGTCCTGGAACACCAAAAGGATATTAAGTACAAGGCAAGGGAACCAAACTAAAGTACGTATTTTAGTTAACAATGATGCATTAATATGGGTTCATTGATTATAACAGACGTACGAGACTAACGGAAACTATTTACAGTGGAGAGACTGGGGGTCCGGTGTACGCGAACCCTGTGCTATCTTCATCCCTTTTCTGTGAATCTAAATCTGTGCTAAAAAAGAAAGGCTATTGAAAAAAAATACTCCTGGAAAAACAAAAGGAGTCGAGAGAAGGGAGAGACCAGGAGGAATAGTAAAAAGGTGGTTAATTGGTAATTGTTGAAGCCAGGTGATGGGTATGAGAGCTTTCATACACTCTATACTTTAATGCATTAAAAAGAGATCAAAAATAACAAGGTTTTTTTTTTTTTTTTGAGCGGGGTAGAAGGCAGAGGGAGAGAGAGAGAGAGAGAGAGAGAGAGGGAGAGAATCTTAAGCAGGCCCCATGCTTAGTGCAGAGCCTGACTCGGGGCTCAATCCCACAATTCTGGGATCATGACATGAGCTGAAATCAAGAGTCAGATGCTCAACCAACTGAGCCACCCAGGCGTCCCAATACAAAGTTTTAAAAAGTAAAATCACAGATCCAGTATCTTGGGGATCCTGGCATTGTGGAGACATGACGGGGGGTCACAGGGCGGGTGGTCACACTGTGAGTTCTGTAGTGATGGGAGCAGAGGGTCATCCAGGGGACGAGACAGGTGTCTCCTTATGAGAAGATGGCCCCGAGCTGGCCTGGCTGAGGAGCTAAGGAGGAAGTGCGTTCGTGCATGCGTGCTGGGGGACAGTTAGAGGTGTTCTTGGCACGAAACAGAAGTTGTACGAAATGTAACGTGATTATCATCGGGGTCACGGTGACGGTCACCATACTCCCTAAAGGCCATATTATACAAGCTCTGCCGTGCTCTGTTTCTCCCTTGAGACCTCAACAGTCACTCAAGAGTCGCTTTCCATCTTATTCCGCCTCCAGGAGGGTGGTGAGCCGCGCCTAGAAGCCCACCCCTTCGCTGTGAATGGCGCTGGGAAGCACGATAGGAAAAGAATTGTTGCTGGGACCCCGATGCCACCCAGGCGAGCACAGCACAGCCAGGGAAGGGGACACAATACGCGAACTGTCCTGGATATGAATCTGAATCGGCTCAGGGTGACGGTCCCGCTGCAGTCCAGGAAGTGGCCTCAGGACAAGCAGACTGGGTGTCCCCGACAGAGGAGGGAGCAAGGAGCCTGCTGCCGAAGCCACGTCCCACAAAACCAGTTCAGACTCCTCTGGGGTCTCTGTCTCCACTGCGTGCCCACACTAGACTCTAACAAAATGTGGCATCTAATTGGGGCACCTGGGTGGCTCAATCGGTTAAGCGTCCAACTCAGGCTCAGGTCATAATCTCGCGGTTTGTGAGTTTGAGCCCTGCACCGACCGGGCTCTCTGCTCTCAGTGACTGCTTGGATCTTCTGTCCCCCCTCTCTCTGCCCCTCCCCTCCCCTGCTCATGCTCTCTTTCTTTCTCTCTCTCTCTCTCTCTCTCTCTCAAAAATAAACATTAAAACCAAAGTGCAAATTGATCTTGTAAAATGTTAGCGATAGAATCCCGGCATTCACTGTAACATTTGTTCAACTTTGCTGTATGTTTGAAAATTGTCATGACAAAATACTGGGAATGAAAGAACGCAGCATGGTTTCCAGGTGTTTTCACCCGAACAAACCTGAGAACCTTGTGGGGACTTAGGAAAGCCGGCTTACCTCCTTGGGTTCCAGGTGACAGGTGGCCCTGCCTCCATCTACACCAGCCCCTCCAGGACACCAGGCGACCCAGGCACTCCTGCCACAATGCTGCCGTGCTCCTCTGAACGTTAGCGTAAGTTCCCTTCATTGAAAACAGACGCAGCTTTCTGGTAGAATAGTACAGCACAAGACCTTCTGGAACCTTCCCTCCAAGTTTCTTCTCTACCAAGTCAGCAAAAATGATTCGGTCTGGGGTCGGTGTGCGTTTGCCCTCTCCTGAACTTGCTTTCCCTTTAGCGATTCCCCTCAATTATTTTGTTCTAAGGGACCCCTGTTGTCTGGGGCCCGGAGGCACTGCGGGTTCACATTAGCTGGTCCCCTGATGCAGCCGAAGCTGGGCCCTGGCAGTCATTACTTGGCAAGACCAATGGGATACTTAGTGGTCCACCAGGTGCCCAACCCGGAGCACGATATGCAATAGAAGTTGTGCTCGTGTCTAATTTACACAACGGCTCTACTGACTCTCTCACGGATGGTTAAGAAAATGCAGAAGCAGAAAGACGCCGTCCTTGCGCAGGGAATTGGTGTGGCTTGGTTGACAGTGGCCATCGCGATCCTCGCCCTCCTCGTCACCACTCTGGACGATGAGTGAATTCAGATTACACACAGGTAGGCAGCACTTTCGTGCCCTGCGTCTCCAGCCGGCGCTGCTCACTGCCGTCTAGGGCAGGGCAGCCGGGCAGCGATTATCGCCTCCGCTTTCCAGATGCAGAAACTGAGGCTGGGCAGATGCCAGTAAGTCACGCTGCTGGGCCCTCCCAAGGTGAGGCCCGAGCCGGCCTCTCTGGCTCCCCGAGTCAGGCGGGACAGGCGCCCAGCTCCCTCTCCACCCCTCCGCATCTCCACCTGGCAGCTCCTTGTCCCCTCTCTGCCTCCCCTCGGCTGGCTCCCACGCCCCAGCGCGCTCTCGGGAAGGGCTGATTGGCCAGCTTGAGTCACGTGCTCTCCCGAGAGCCAATCAGTGGCAGGGGGCTTGGCCCTGCCCACCAATGGCAGCTCCCACACTCTAACTCCTATAAAGAGAGTGGGAAGGCCCCTGTTCCAGGGGTCCTCGTTTCTCCCTTCCCATTCGGCCCTGCAGTACCTCCCCCCCCAACTCCCACCCCAGGCCTCAGGGAGCAGGAGATACCTCCCCCTCCAAGGGCCTGGGCCCAGAGCTGCCTGGCTCCTGCAGACTTGCCCCCCACCCCCAACCCGCCTCCGCCCCGCCCCCAAATTCCAGGCAGGAAACCAGAACCCCAAGCGGCCTCTCATTTCCTGCCCTTCACCCCCAGGCTTCCATTCCCGTGATCAGACCCCAGGTTCCCCCCCCCCCTTCTCTGCCAAGACCCCAAATCACTGGTCTCCAGAGCGGCTCAGATGGCTCCCTGGATTGTCCAGTCCTACACCTGTTGTCCCCCTCCCCACCGCTTCGAGACGGCCAGGCCCCAGCAGCTCTTGTGCCTGGCTGGCCCGGGCCTGACTTTCACAGACCAGTGCCCCCCAAATGAGCGACCTCAGAAACGCGGGGAGTTCCCGAAGGTGGCTAGAGACCACATTCTGCAGAACTGGGGCCACGTTGAAATCCCAACGAGGGCGAAGTCCCACGTGGGGCTGAGATCTCAACCAGTGCCAGGGTCCAGGCTGCCGAGATGAGCTGGGATACAGGAGGAGAGAGGCTCTGAGCCACAAGGGGCATCCATACCTAAGAAGATGGGATACATCTGGGCAGGGGCTGGAGGAGAGGCGTGTGTGGAAGCCAGGGACCCCGCTGCCACATCCCCGCGCGTCCCGGCGCGCCTCAGGGCACAGGCTGCACCTTGGCTCCAACATCAATGCTGGCAGTAACGGGACACCCTAGAAACCCAGTCTGCCCACGATTCTTCTGACCCAGAGCTTTGCAGAGCTTGGCGTCCGATAAACTGAATTTGAATCCCTTGTCCCTAAAAAGCTGTGTGACTTAGGCAATTGAGCTCTGTTTACTCATCTCGAAATTGCATACGATCGTGCCCACCTCACTGGGCTCTGGGAGCCGTGGATGAGGCACCACGTGCCAAGTGCAAGGGGGTGGCGGGGGGCGGGGAGACTCAGTGCACACTGGTGGCCCCTCTTTCCTGCTGAAGAGAATTGTTATTTCTCCGCAGTGATTTCAAGAAGGGACCAGAATCCCTCAAGCGATTCTATCGGACGCTGGGGCTCCATGTCTCACCTAGCAGGACTGGTCGTGGGGCACAGGGTGGGCTCGAGCCACACTTCTCAGAGGTGGGTGTGGTATCAGAAGTGACACGGGTGGGAAGCTGTTCCAATACGTGCTGGGCCCCACCCCCAGAACCTCCCCAGGAGGCGGGGTCTCTGAGAAGGCCTGAGGGGACATTCCCAGGCACTTCGAGAGCCCTCTTCTTGAAAGACTGTCAGGCACAGGCCATGGGGAGGCTCACAAAACTGTTTATTTTCCCCCCCATGATAAGGAAGGACGGATGCAGGTGCCGAGAAAGTCCAGCCATTCCCCTGGTGAACACGCACGGCTCGCACACAAACCTAACAGGCTGTGCCTTTCCCTTTTCTGTTTCAACAGAACCGTAGGGCACCTTCTAAGTGCTCCCCGGGGCATCGTGTTATGCAGCTTCTGGGCAGAACTGGTCATACCTGCTACTCTACCGCAGCCCCATCGTTGGGCGTAAAACACCCGATTGGCCAAAAAAAAAAAAAAAAAAAAAAGTACCAAACGTCAAATTTCGTACAGTCAGTGCAAGAACGGGTTTTCTCTCGGCATCTGGACTGGCTGCCCCCCGAAAAACGCCCTTCCTTCCTGGGTCCTTGGCAAGGCCCAGCCTGCAGGCAGAGAAAGGAGCAAACGTTGACCTCTGCATGAAGAAAATAATACTAACAAGCAAGGTTTTCAACAAACCGTTGAGTAATTGGGCTCGCTATTTAAATACCGAAACACAGGAGATGAACTTGTTCCTCTGGCCGCAGCTTAATACATGCGGGCCTGACATTACAAAAACTTAAGAAAGCTCGGCAGGGCAGGGCGGGCACGGTGGCCGGAGCAAGGACTTGGCCCGGAGGCGTGGCGGCGCCAGGACGGGCCCTCAGAACCAGTACTCGGAGACGAAGATGTGCACGTTGACGACGTTTCGGTGGGACACCACCCCCCCGACCACGTAGTTCATCTCCAGCTTCAGGACGGCATGAAACGGGCCCACGATGGGCCGTACTTGGCGCACGACACCTGGGGAGAGAACGGAAGGCGTCTTAGACTGCGTCGAGCCCCGCTCTGAGCCGGACGCCGGAGGCCCCTGCGTGGCATAGGACGGTGAGCTCACCGCGGTCATTTTCCTGACGGGGGATGCGAAAGAGCCCAGAAGAGGGCCTGTCGTGGAGCGGGCGCCCAGGACACAGCTGTCCCTCCCTGGACCAGGGGAGGGACCACACGAAGGCCATGACTGGAGGCCTCCTCCCCTGTGCCGGGCCACCTCCCTGTCTCCGGGCCCTGCCGGCACCTCCTCGCCTCTGTGGGACGGCCAAAGGCCCAGAGAGAACTCTCCCGCACTCTGGGACGAGACACATGAGGCTGGGGTGGGCGTTAGCCTCGCTGGGCCATGGAAAGACTGCAGCCCTCTCTGGGCCTCCGATTCCTCAGGGAGCAAATGATACCATGTGACCCCGTGCTTCTGCACCGCGTGATCCGGGCGACCCAGCACAGCGTCTGCCCGAGATGCGCAGGGCGACCTCCCGCCAGACCGAGGGCTCCCCTCTTCACCTCCCCACGCATTCATGCCTTCTCCCGTAGGCACCAGGAGCTGTTCTCAGTGAGACAGAGAAAATAATAGAATCCTGGCTTCAAAGCCGGTGGAGGATCTAAGTAAGTGCAGGGCTGAGAGAAGTCCAGCAGGGGAGAATGGAGGAGGTGAAGTCTGGGGGAGTCAGGGAGGGCTTCTTGGAGGAGGCGTTCCTCCCGACAGACGAAGCAACGCAAGCAAAGTCTGCAGGCTCGTTGAGCCTCAGTCCCTGCAGGGGACTTTCTCCATCCCACCTGTTCTGACGCTAGGACTTGTCCAAGGTCATGTGATATGGGGGGGTGGCGGCTCCCTGGAAGTACTCTAAGGCCACTTCTGTGGCTGATCTGCAGCTGAAGGCTGGGGATGAAATTTATGTTTTAGGAAGAAATTATTTTTTTATGTTGATGCCCTCCAGGAACATGATAAAACCTTTGTTTGCTCAGATTTTTTTTTTTTTTTTGTCCCTGGGAACGTTTTGATGTCTGCCTCATCTAGCTTTTTGCACATACGTTAAAAGTTGACTTCTGGATAGTTACCCGTTTTGGGCTACTCTTTTCTTCCTGAAACGGAAGTTATTTATATAAAGGCTATTAACTCCCGCCCCCTTACTGAATTCTGTTATTGTTTGTAACGGTTTTTCAATTTGGTTTCTTAGATTTTCCAGTTAGGCTATTAGATTGTGTGCAAATGATAATTTTACTTCCTACTTCGGAAGTTTTATACTTTGATTTGTCTTATTTAATAGTGTCTGCTGCTATCCCTGGAACAATGAAAAATAATATTCGTGATAACGTGACCCAGAGCAAGCTTGGAGCCTGAAGTTCCACGACCACATGCTGAGAATTCGCCACTGATTGTCTGCGGCATCGACTGCTGATTCCAGGCTGGTTTCTACAAACATCCCTGCCGCCGACTTAGGAAGCACGCACGAGGCAGCGCGGTGAGGCCGCTGGGGCCCACATAGAAGGCTGGAGAGGGCCTCCCGCACCAGCGCTGGCTCCCGGTCAGGAACACCAAGTTCATGCTCAGAAGGGGAATTTGGGAGTGCCATCCCCCTTTTCGCTCTCTGGGCTTGTGTTTCAAAAATGAAATGCCCAGCAGCCGGCGTAGGATTCCAGGCTATTCTAAGTAAACAAGGGCTTCAGCTCTGATGGAGAGATATTCTGCAGGCTGTCAGCACCCTTTCTCTGCCCCTGCCGGGTGGTGACATTGTAGCTTTGTCCTGGGTGAACGCCCACGAACATCTTCAGCTCGCTGCTGAAGACGTGGGCTTGTCACCACCCTCCGTGTGCCAGCGGCCCCTCATGACCCGGCCACTCCCACCCACCCCTCCCAGGGTACAGAGTCTGGGCCAGCTCAGTGGGGGCTCACAGGTGCTGAGTCAAGCATGCTTCCCTGTTCCCCCCACCCCTGCCCCAGGCAGTCCAGCACCCGCTGTGCCCTGATCAGTGTCACCTTCTCCTCCCTCCTGGCCTCAGCCCCACAGTGGTGCCCACCAGCCTCAGGGGCCTGGGTTACCCGCGGACGTCACCCGTCCTTGGGGCTGAGGTTAAGACTACGCTCCCAGTACTCAAGAGTTTCCAGATCTTCAAGGAAGAGGTGAGAGGCTGGGGGAGCCTGAGAACTATTTTTTTTTTAATGTTCATTTATTTTTGAGAGAGAGAGACAGTGTGTGAGTGGGGGAGGGGCAGAGAGCGAGGGAGACAGAGAATCCAAAGCAGGCTCCAGGTTCTGAGTTGTCAGCACAGAGCCCGACGCGGGGCTCGAACCCACAAAGCATGAGATCATGACCTGAGCCGAAGTTGGTGCTTAACCGACTGAGCCACCCAGGTATCCTATATTACATAGGTATTATATAATGCCAAATATATAACTACATAATATGAAATATGTAAATATACTTATTTAAAATACGTTAAAATCTAACATATATAAATATTATGTATAAATATATGGTATATTTTAAATTTATATAAACTTACACACATCTGTATATCTTATTTTATGTAGATATGTTTATGAATGTTACATAAAACATATAAAATGTACTTATCACAAATTTATATGTAAAATATAAATACTATCAAATAATGATGCACACACATTTGAACAGCATTAACAGTCCAGACCCACAGAAGTTTCCGATGTGCCTGTGTGTGCCAAGCGCTGGGCTACGTAAATCTGGAGAGAACATGATGGGCTGTCCTGTGGCTCAGTGTGGGCACAGAGTACAGCAGTTACAGCCCCAGAAGGGTTGGTTAACTTTCCTGGGTCTTAATTTCCTCTTCTGTGAAACATGGATTAAAAATAGCAACCTTCGGGGCTGTGTGAGTGGCTCAGTCAGTTAAGCGGCTGACTCTTGGTTTGATCAGGTCACAGTCTCACAGTTTCATGGGTTTGAGCCCCGCATTGGGCACCACGCTGATGGTGCAGAGTCTGCTCGAGATTCTCTCTCTCCCTCTCTCTCAGCCCCTGTCTCAGATGCTGTCTGTCTCTCTCAAAATAAATAAATAAACTTAAACATAAAAAAATAGCAACCTTCAAAATCAGAAACAGAACGAGCACGAGCGTACCCTCTACCTCCTCAGAAATGACTCGCGGCGGCAAAACGCATCCCATTTCCAATTTAAATGTGATCTGATTTTCAAAGGACGGCTGAACTCTTGCAGGATGGAAGAAGAGGGCAAGTGTTGAGTATTCTTGTTGGGTTGATTTCAAAACGTACTGAAAGGAAGGCCCCAAATGTGTAGAACTCGTCTGCATCTAAGTCCATCACACGCACTGTTGGAGGTTTGATTTCTGCGAGGCAGCGCCTCGCCTGTGGCTCGGGCCGCAGCTGCGCACAGAGACCAAAGAACCAGGGAAGGAAGCCAGGGGCTGCCTGAGTGAAAGGGACACTGGGAAGGGCCAGGGAGGAGGGGGCCTGACTTCTGATGCAGGTCACATGCAGAGTCGGGATTTTGCAGAATCTTCCCATTTAACGAGAAAAGTGATTGATTAAGGTGGCACAAATATTCACGCTGCAAGTGTGAAACAAGAAATCCCAAGTGCACAAGCGGGGCTCAGGAGCGTGCCCCTTGCCTTCCCCCCACCCTCCAACCAGAAGGAGCTTCTCGATCCCTTCCCTGTGACCTAATGTCAACACCGAATCTCCACCTCTATCCATAATCCCTGCTAACCCAGGGCTCCCTTTGCAGGCCACACCCATTCTGTGGACTAGCTCTACTTCTGCTCTGGTTTGGGTGGACACGTTCCCTCCATTCCCAGAGTAGTTCAGGCTTGAGTTCAACCTCCCAGTCCTCCCTTTGACCGAGCCCAGGCTTTCTCCTGCTATTTCCTTTTTCTTCACAGCTTTCCTACCCATCCATCCATCCACCCATCCTCCATCCATCCATCCACCCACCCATACCCATCCACCTATCTTCCATCCATCCATCCATCCATCCATCTACCCATCCTCCACCCATCCACCCATCCATCCATCCATGTGCCCATCCACCCACCCATCCATCCATCCATCCATCCATCCACCCATCCATCCACCCATCCTCCATCCATCCATCCATCCATCCACACACTCATCCACCCATCCAACCATCCATCCATCCATCCACACACTCATCCACCCATCCACCCATCCATCCATCCACCCATCCTCCATCCATCCATCCACCCACCCATACCCATCCACCTATCTTCCATCCATCCATCCATCCATCTACCCATCCTCCACCCATCCATCCATCCATGTGCCCATCCACCCACCCATCCCCCACCCATCCATTCATCCATTCATCCATCCATCCATTCATCCATCCATCCATCCATCCACCCATCCATCCACCCATCCTCCATCCATCCACCCACCATCCAACCATCCATCCATCTATCCATCCGCCCATGCACCCATCCATCCATCCTCTCATCCACCCAACAGAGGGCATTCTGCACAGGGCAGGTTTAAGGAAGATTCCACAGACATTACATTGGATTTTGAGAAATAATTACGAGCCTAGGAAGCACGAAGGACATGTGCAAACCCCAAAAGTATGACGGTTCAGGCCAGTTCTGGGAACAGTGTCAGTCCTGGGGAGAGACAGACTCGGCTGAGGAGGTGGTCAAGGCTGTTCCTGGGACCTCCCACCCCGTCAGTCTTGCAGAACCAGGAATCTGGGTCTGCAGCCGTCTCCTGGCTTCCTCCCCACCACTGGTCCAGAGGAGTGTGCATTCAGAGCCACCACCAGCCCTCCTACTGCAGAGAAACCAGGGAGGGACTAGAGACACACGGTGCCCATCCGTGTCACCACGGAGATCGGAAAGCCTCCACCGGGGCTGGTTCCAGCCATCGACTTGATTCTGCAGGTATGATATTGGCATCTGGCACGTGCCAGGCCCTGGGGACCAGCTGGACTGCTCACGTCCTCTTTCATGAAGACTCCCTAGCCCTGGGAGTACCCGGTACCCACTCTCCCTCGGCTGTAACGCCACATCTGCCCACCGCAGTCACAGCCAGCTTCCCTTTCTGGGGCACATCTGCACTTTGTTCTTCTCTGTCCCCGCTGTCCCCAGCACAGGGCCTGGGGCAGGACAGAGCAGGAGCTCCGTCACGATTACTGAGTGGGATAAAGGCAGAGGAAGATGAGACGTCAGTCCCTGGGGTCCCCCACCATCTAGCAAGGAAGACGAAACTCCGTCCTGAAGGGAAGAGGGGCCACGGAAAACTCCGAGGGACGGTAGCTCATGACCACCCTGGCAACAAAAGGCAGGCCAAAGGGAGAGGCACGTTTCCGTCTTGCCTGGTATGTCCACCTTACCTGCTGGGGTGTTTACCTCCTCAGCTTTCCAGAGCCCCAGAAAAAAAAGGGGCCACGGTGCCGAGTTCAACTGTGTTAATCTTCCAAATCCTCGTCCTTGGCATTTCTGCTTCGGGTGTCAGACGTTGCTGGTATTCCTTGGCGTGTCTGTGCCTCCTAACGATATAATTAAGCCTTTTTTTTCCCCCCTTTGAAAAATGTAGGCCCCCTCGGGCACTTCATCTTCATGTCTCGTCTCCGCTTTGTAAATTGCAGCTGACGTGCTGGGATCCAGGAGCCCGGCGACGTGAGGCACACGGGTCCGATGGGGGACCTTCGTCACCTCGTGCGGTCTGGGGTCTGCATTCCTGGCCCTTGAAGCCACTGCCCCTCAGCCTCTGCTGCTTAGTTGGCACTTGACTGTCCACCAGGTGTTGGGAAGGATGCGCGAGTCCCGTGTCCCTGACACGAGACGCCGGTCTGTAAAGAGACCTGCCGTCGGCAGCCTTGGGTTCCCCTGCTGGTTCCTCGCTGACCAGCGGCGTGACCTTGTGTAAGTCGCCATCCTTTCTGAAGCTCAGCCTTCAACCCAGAAGTCCTATGGTTCTAACTGACCGAGTGTAATCGGAGAGCACGTCGAAGAGGGTTTTAACAAGCAACGTGATGAATCAAGAGGCTCCCGTGACTATCTCACGTCAGTGGAAGTTAACTGTGCTTTTTAAAAGAGATTCAGGTTAGAAAAGACAGAGGTAAGAGTCACCTGTGGACGTAGCAAAGAGTGAGAAGCTGTCACTACTTGAAACCACGTGATAGTCATTTGCTTACTTGGTGACTATCGGTCTCCCCGCTGCCGTCTGAGTCTGGAGGCCAAGGGCACGTCTCTCTTGGCCGTTCTTGTATCTCTGGTTTGTGGGACACTTCGTCCCGCCTTGAACCTGACACATAGGTGGCGCTTAACCAACACTTGCTGGATGGATGAATGAATGAATGAATGAACTGAACACCAAAGCATTAAGCACAATCTGTAAGGTTGAAAATGATCACCCGGAAAGGAGACTGTCAGGGGAGAACGCACAGGAAAGGGGGACAAGCGAGAGCCAGGCTTCACTGTCCGGCCTGGGCAGCTGCCACGCGGAGCCAGAAGCAGGGAGGAAGGCGGGGCGCCGGCCCGTGAGGACGAGGTGCCGGGGCCACGACCCAGGAGCTCAGAGGAGAGACACGAGGTCTTGCCAAACACAAACGCGACGGCAACGGGGAAGGAGCACATCATCACCCGCGTCTCAGGGAAGTTTCCTTGGTAGAAATAATGATCCCCGCAGGCGGGGATTAACAGCACAGACCAAGGGCAAAAAGGAAAACTCGAGAAAACGAAGATATACTGCTGGTACAGACAAAGAGAAAAAACTACCATGCGGGGCGCCTGGCCGGCTCAGTCAGTGGAGCATGAGACTCTTGATCTCAGGGTTACGAGTTCGAGTCCCCACGTTGGGTGTAGAGACAACTTGAAGAAACAAAACTAGAGCATGGATGGGCTGGGAGAGGGAACAGAGCCGGCCAAGGGGAAGGGACATGGGGGGATCCCACATGCCCGTGGCTTCTTGGGTCCTCACCATACTGCTGTCGGGAACAGACATCACCTCCCTTCCCCAGGGGGAGGGGAGTGGGCTCTGAGAGCCCAGATGCCCCAGGTCACACGGCTCACAGGTCCGGATGCCCGCCCGCTGGGACTGACCCCGAAGCCCAGCCCTTCCCATCCCACTGTGTCTCCTCCCCCCTCACGGTGCTGCATGATGTGGAGGAAGCTTCCGGAATGTGCTTTCCCTGGCTGAGTCACACGCATAGGGCAAACCTGGCAGAAAGGAATGAACCATGAAGCAGTCACATAAGTAGTCGGCAAGGAAGGAACGGAGCTCCCGCAGCCCTGACTTCTCGCCCTGAGAAACACCCAGGCAGGTGCTTGCGAGGAAGGGGGACAGGTGTCTGGGCTCCATATTTAAAATGCCAAATGGCAGGGAGCCTGGGTGGCTCAGTTGGTTAAGCATCTGACTTTGGCGCAGGTCACGATCTCATGGTTTGTGAGTTCGAGCCCCGCGTCGGGCTCTGTGCTGACAGCTCGGAGCCCGGAGCCTGCTTCGGATTCTGCGTCTCCCTCTTTCTCTACCCCTCCCCTGCTCACTCTCTGTCTCTCTCTCTCAAAAATAAATAAACATTAAAAAAAATTAAAATACCAAATAGCTCCGAACATGTCTCAGCAGAACTCACCGTCCGTATTTCTTGATCGTTACAAATGTGCCCCCGCCACAGGCCTCCCGTGAGCTAAGGCAGCTCCCCAGAGTCCCCCTTGCCCTCCAGGAGAAATCTGGAAAGAAATGCCGCTCTGCATAGACCTGCCTTCCCCCTCGATGCGGAAGCTGACGTCTCTGCAGCACTTGTGAATGTGCTCGCGAAGCCCATTCCCATCTACCCTCTCGTCCTCCTGTGTCAGCCTCGTTAGTCCTGGAGGAGTGAGTCAGGTCTGGGCATCAGGGAGCCAGCCCTGGGCCACCGCCCCTTCCACCGAGCTGCGTGGCCCGCCGGAGGAAGAGAAGGCCTGGTGCTTTTCTGGAAGGGATTGGCCATCTAATGTACTGACCTGCACCGACTTGGCCAAAAGTGTGCCCTTGAAGGGAGGGATGGGCAATCCTTTCCTGCCCCTCCCACCTGCCTGCTGGGGTCCTGCTGCCCCAGACCCAAGCTCGCCAGCCGCTCGGATCTCCCCAGATGCCCCCCGCCCCCAAATCCACCGGCCTCCTCCAGCCTCCAGAGAACGCGAGACTGGAGGTCAACAGGCGCCTGGCTTCCAACCCTGACGCGCATTCACTACGCAGGCGGACGAAGCCCATCCACGGGAGTTTCCAGACCCTCCTGTCCGCTCCAGCCCCAGCCCCACCCTACCTCAGGCCAGGCCTGACCTTCCAACACCTTCCTCCTCACCCCCAATGCACTCCCCGGCTGCGGCCACAGCCGGCCTCCTAGAACGCAAGTTCTGGGCTCGTGCGAGGCTCTGGCACACATCACATCCCACACACCCCAGCCCCCGGCTCCCAGCGGGTGTGGAGCACACACCTTGATCAGGCCCCCACGCCCTGTCCGGCCTGACTTCTCGGCACTCTCTGCTCCGGCCACGCCGAACCCCTCGCAGTCCCCCCAGGATGAGCAAAGGCTACGGAAGGGGCAGGGTGCACACAAGTCTTGCCGACGTGACTTAGCATTAAAGACCCGGGGACCCCAGACACAGACAAGTCCTGCCCTCCACTTTCCAGAGGGCAATACAGCACCACCCTCCTCCTTCAGAGGCAGCCAAGGCCCTGAGGAATTCGAACGCCGGCCGGGTGGGCACCTGCCGGGTACAGAACGGGTACCCCAGGCCCCAGCAGCTGGCTGCGGCGCGTGCCCTCTCTTCTTTATTCCTTCGGCAAGCACGGAGCCCCGGCTCTGGGCAGGCAACGCGCCCGGTGCCGCGGTTACGAACACCGACCGGTGCTGGTGTGGGGCCCCCCGCCGAAGTCAGACACAGATGGTGGGGTGGCGAGGCTGGGAAAGTAAGCAAAGAGGCTCCGGGAGAAGTGCTCACCCCAGACGGGGCCCCGGGAGCTCGTGGAAACTTCACCAGGGAGTCAGTCTCGGCTGGACGTTGAAGGACCGGCCAGAAGAGCTTGGGGTGGGGGGTGGTTTGCTCAGACATGTGGAGGCAGAGGAATTTCAGGGCTGGGCTGGACCTCAAAGAGCAGGGCTTTGCCCGGCCCGAGGTCACACAGGAAGGTCACGGCCCAGGAGCCCCACGTGGAGTCCCAACACCCCGCGTGCCCTCCTGAGTCCGTGCCTCCGTTTCCTCATCCGGAGATGCGGCGAGTCTCCTAAGAGGTTCTGCAAGCGGCATCTGGAACGTGCCGGACGAGGGAGGGTCACAGCTGTGGGTCTGACGGCAGCGATGACCAGGACGCCACTTGGGGGTCGCCAGTCTCGGCCACGGAGCGGACGTTCCTCGCAGGGCCCTTCTGGAAACACCCGACATCAAGGCTGCAGGCAACGCTCTTCGCGATCATGGGTGATGGGGGGTGTCTGCGTCCTGTGCGTATTTATGGCTGTCAGCCGAGGCTTTGGAAGATTCGGGTCGTCACCACACTTTCCTTCGGACGTCGCACAACATGCCTCTGCGGCTGTTTGGCTTTGTTCTTGCTTTTGTTTTAAAACGGGGAACAATTTACGAACACACCCGGTGATATCAAAGACTTCCCCCCACAAAGGCGCACGACAGCAGCGGTAGGAGAGAGTCGCAAATCATCCTGGCCGGACACAGACGGTCCCCGGGAGAACCTCGGGGGACACGAAGGGGCTGCTCTGGGCTCGCTCTAGCCCCGTGGTGACACTGAAGTGGGCAGGTCTGTGTGGTCCTGCAGCCTGCCGGGCCCGGGGGGCCTCCTCGCGCATGCGGGGGTGTGCACACGCGCACGTGTGATGGAGCGGGCCTTGCACAGATGAGCCCCTGCCTCGTGCAGTTCACGTCAAGCCAGGCAAGGACCCACGAGGCCATGACCGCCGCGTGCCCGCCGCAAGCACGGGCATCTCTCTGCTCCCATTCACAGCAGATGATCTTCTAGATTTTCTAGAAGGAGCCTCCGGCGCTCCTGCCCCGAGTGTCTCCCTTCCACTGTGTCCACGGGGACGGCCTGGCCGAGGTCACCAGGGGCCTGGGTGTCACCAAATCCAGTGGGTACGCCTGTCCTCCCGCAAACGCCCTTCCCTCTCCCGGGACATCAGGGCTCCAGGCTCGCCTGCTCTCCCCCACCTTGAGCGTGAGGGCTGTGGCGCCCCGTCCCGGCGGCTTCTGTGTCCACACTCGCTCCCACGGCGAGCTCGCAGGGTCCACACGCTAACGTCTCCCAGGCTCATCGATCACCACTTCTCACTGCCGCGGGGCTGTGGCGCCTCGATCCCCAGGTTCTGAGTGAACTCCTGGCCTCCTCCAAGCTGCCACATCACGGCCTTCCCGTCTCGGCAGACGGCAACACCGATCTCCTCTCTTCAGGGCCAAAATCTGTGAGCTTATCCACCCACACCCAACGGGTGAGCAAAACGTGCCACTCCCCTCCAATTTCGCCCCGAATCTGTCTCCCTCTCACGCCTTCTGCTGGACCCACGTGGCCGAAGCCACTGCTGCCTCAGTCCGGGCTGCTGTGAGAGTCCCAGAGGGAGACTTTAAGGCGTTAGGTCACCTCACTCTTCACCTTGAGACCCTCACGTGGCTCCCAGCTCACCCAGTGCCAAAGCCAGAGGCCTCACAACAGCCTCAAGGCCCTGCCCCACCAGCCACCAGCTCCTGCCTCGGCTTAGCCACACTGGCCTCCTTGCTGCGGCTCAAACACACCAGGCTCACCTCTGCCCCAGGGACTTTGCACGTCCTGTTCCCTCCGCCTCAGGGACTTTGCATATGCTCTCTTCCCCACATCTCTGTGTGGCTCGTTGCCTCAGCTCCTCGGGGTGTTAGACGACTGTCTCCACCAGATTTAAAGTGTCTCCTCCCCTCCACACCCCACCCGCCCCCTCCTCCCCTCCAGCCCTCTGTGTAGCCCTCACCACCCGCTGACTGTGAACGTATTCCGCTTGTTTCTTTCTGCGTCTCCCCTCTGGAATAAAATGAGTTTCTCGCAAGGATTCACATCTGTCCGTCTGTCTTGGTCACTGCCGTGTCCCCTGGACTAGGACCTACCCCCGCAGGACACAGACGTTATTTGCTGGAAGAAGGGATATGAGAACAGTCCCAAAGGGCCCATCCAGGGTGCTGTGGGGGTGCGGGGCGGAGTAGCTCAATACTCTGCCTGCAGGGGTGCGGAGGGCGTGCAAGAGGCGATGACCCTGCCCTGGGCTTTGAGGGATGGGTAGGAGTTTACCCAGAGGAGAAAGAGCTGAACGTCATGGCTGAAGTCTGGAAGAAGAGAGAGGCCACGGAGTGTCTGGGGTCTGAGGCCTGGGCTGGTGTGGCTTGCGCACAGTGGGGGGAGGGGAAGGGACAAGAGTGCTGAGCGCCGAGGAGGACAAGGACAGGTCTAGGCTGAGGACGTCTCTCCAGCCGGGGAGGAGGGGCTTAAAAGCCGGCAGTCCCAGCCACAACTGGCCGTGGGGGGTCCCTGGCTCCCGGCTTTCAGAGCCAAGTGGTTAGAGCACCTTTTGCTGAGAGGAGAGGACACTTGACCAGGCTCAGCGGGTGCCCGTGGGACCGTGCAGCCAGGTACAGGTGGAGGCCGTCTGTCACAAGCAGCCCCACGTGACACACGGTCCAGGTGCGGGTGGGGTCGTGAGGCCAGCGAGGCTCGCGAGAACAGCATCTCGGGGTCTCAGGACCCACAGCTGGCCTTCTCAGGAAGTCACAAGGGGGTCCTCTGTCCCCACGTGGTCCCTGCCCTCAGTCCACCAGCCCCAGTCCCGGCCGATCGCTGGAATCCCGCCCTGCACCAGGCGCCGGGCTGGGCCCTCTGGGTGACCCGGGGTTCACGGACACACGTACTTCCCACCTCTCGCCCCTCTCTGCGCCCTCTGTGACACCATGACACCGCTGTGACCCTGCTGCCTTCCACCTGCTCTGCATGTCTGGACAGCAGTGACCTGAGGCCTTGGTCCGTGGGGACCAAGCAGGCGCGGGGGCGGGAACTCACAGACGCCCCCAGGCCGGCGAGTCTCCGGGCACCTTGGCCCACCAGCAGGGCCGGTGTCTTGAGTTTTGTCTCCTTCCACCCTCCTGCCGGGGCCGGGACAGTCCCACCCACGGCGGCCCCACGCGCAGGAACACAGAGCTTTCCGGCCCACCGAGCTCTCAAGCCGCACCATCAGCTGAGACTCACCACGAAGCCTGTCCGGGGGCTCAGACGCGAGGCTCCGTGTGGCCTTCTCTTGTGTCCTCCTCCCTACCACGCTGTCCCCTCCCTCCCCGAGGTGGCCGCGGAGGGGGCCGCTCGTGTGGGCGGCAACCTTGGACTTTCCCCGGCCGAGTCCTGGGCTGCTGGCTTGAGTTTGGTCCAGAAAGCTGAGCTGGGGGGTGGAATGGGGAGGTCCCTCCTGGGGCGGAGGCCCTGAGTGCAGGACAAATGCCCAGCATGCCACTTGGGGCCACTGAGGCAGCCCGGGCAGGAACAGGGCGGTGTCCTGCTGTTCCCCGTGGCCCCTGCGTGCCTCGCTCGGGTGGACTCAAAAGCGCTGAGCCCCAGTGAGCCCTCTGGGGGCCCGGCGTGAGCCTGGGGGAGCTCCGGGGGGCATCACCAGCTGTGCGATGGGGCGCCTCTGAGAGTCTGTGCCTGTGAAATTGGGGGTTGAGAGCCCCCAACCCAGCTGCCCTTTCGTATGGTTACGCGGTCAGGCATAGCGCTGGGCCCGGTGCCTTCACCCCATCTCTGCTCCACAGGATCCCAGCACAGGGGACACAAGAAGTGTCTGTGCCTCTCAACTCCATCCCGTCCCCTCCGAGGGACCCCCCCCCCCCACCTCCACCTCCTACTTCCCTCAATGAGGCCTCCAGCCTCAGGGTGAAGTCAGGCCGCAGCCCATCCCGGGCCCAGAGGCGGCTGGGCCATCACCCTGGGAAACAAGCTGGCTGCTGGCCAGGGTGTGGCCCTGGGGTGACGGGCGGGCTGTGCCTCCGGGAGAAGAGAGAGCGCCTAATCCCTGGGATTTGCCGTGAAAGCCGGGACCCGGCCAATCACTCGTCACCCGGCAGGGACAGCCTCGCTGTTGTTTTCAGAGGGAATTTCTGAATCTGCTCCGTAATGTGTACTGATCCCGGGCCAAGCTTTCTGAATCAGGCGGCCGGATGGGGTCAGCAGCACATGTTTAACCCCTTAGGGGGTAGTGATTTTAAAGAGGTGATCTGGGCCCTTGCTGGCTGGGACAAGAGATGGTGACTTGAAGCCAGATGGCTGGGTAAGCAAGCGCTTTGCTCTGAGAGAGGCCCCGGCCTGGCGGTGGGGGGTTGGGGGAAGGGAGGACAGGGGTGCCATGAGGTTGGTATCTTTGCTCACAAGCCCTTATATCAGGGCAGCTGATGTCGTGCACTGCACACGAAAGAGGCTGCAAAGGGTACCCCCGTAGGGTTTTGCAGTGCGCAACGCATTCAGCTGGACGTGGCAGCCGGGCCACGCCCCATTTCTGTCTCCCTCTGAGACAATAACAGGTACGGAGCCTACAGGAGCTCAGACGGCAGGATGCTAGGGAAGCTAAGAGGCAGCTTCGTGAAAGCAGGCTCTGTAGCTTGGGTGCAAATGTGTAGCACAGCACCCAGCCCAGGGCCCGGCCCAGGATGTTGTGCTGAATGAGCAGGGTGATTCAAGGATGACAGAACCCGGAAGGCGTGCTTCTGGCGGGCCTGCCTCGCCCGCGGAGGCCACCACGCGCTGATTCCATAAGCCCCGGGCAGCCGGAGCTGCTGTGGGGCGAACAGTCTTGGCCCGGTCCCAAGCGCCTCCCTCTGGACTGTCGGCCCGTCGGGGGGCACAAGCTCTCTCCTGCTCCAGCTCTAGGTGGCTGCCTCACAGGGGCTCATTTATCCCCTAACAGCCCACCCCGCCGTGTTCAACTCCGCTCCTACAGGGCGGTCGCTGACCCGGCCACGAAAGTGTTGTGGCAATGTCGCCGAGATGCAAACTGAGGCTCAGAGAGGTTCTGCGACCTGCCTGAGGTCGCACAGCTGTAAAGAGAGAACCGAGAAGCAAGCCCAGAACGCCTTACCCCAAGCTCAGTGCTCCGACTGTGCTCACAGAGACTCAATCCTGTCTTGCCCCCAAAAGGGCCACCCCAGCTACTGGTATTTTTCAAATGGCAAACTTGAGGGGCGCCTGGGGGGCTCAGTCGGTTAAGTGTCTGACTTGGGCTCAGGTCACGATCTCGCGGTTCATGGGTTCGGGCCCCGCGTCCGGCTCTGTGCTGACAGCTCGGAGCCCGGAGCCTGCTTCGGATTCTGTGTCTCCCTCTCTCTGCCCCTCCCCTGCTTACGCTCTGTCTCTCTCTCTGTCTGTCTCTCTCTCTCAAAAATAAACATAAAAAACATTCAAATGGTAAACTTGAAATAAGAGTAATAATCCTTATACACTCGCAAATGAAATTTAGAATGCTATTTCAGAATGAAAATGCTCTTAGTTTCCTTTAAGAGGGGTACCGTATGAGGGTGTCAGCACCCCCGTCAACGCACATCACGCTTCAGCACAGACAACGTGGGAAGCGGGGACTGTCAACCCCTTTCCACGGAGAGGGATCCGGTGCCGTTGGGATGGGCTTTCTGCACACTCATTGTGCACCAGGCACTGCTGGGGGCTTTCACGTAATTGTCTGATCTAATTGCATTAATGGGCGTCTATAATTAGGGCACATCCCTTCCAAACCTGACTTAGGTAACCATCTCTAGGGTGAGTGGGACCGTCACGTGACCCTCCATTCATTCAGATTTTACCAAGCAGCCGCGGCGCCGGGAGCGGGAACGGGAACGCGTTTCAGTTTCTCGGGGGCCCCAGGGGTGCCAGAGCCTCCCACGGGGCTCGGGGCAAACCAAGAACAGAGCTGGCACCTTGCGGACCTGCTCACCAGCTGCGGCTCTGACCGGCTGGCTGCAGGACCCGGGGGCGGCCCTTCCGTCATTTCTTCTCCGAACAGTGATGCCCACCCGGCGGGGGGGGGGGGGGGGTGCTGTCCCACGAGGCGGCACAGGGAGCGTTCACGAGTGAGGAGGACGCTCAAGGGCGTGGACTTGTAAAAGGGCTCCGTGAGCGGGTCTGAGCGAACGCACGCGTGGCCAGACGGTGGCTTCTCCACTCGCAAGCAAAACCGGGCCGGACCTCCAGATCCTGTCCCTGGGCCCCGGGCGGCCTGGCACGGGGGACACGAGGCCGAGCCCTGATGTCAGAGGCCCATGCCTTCTCCACGCCAGCCAGCATCAAACATCTCAGAAACCAGAGCCCGCGTGCGGATTCGCGCGCATCTGACTCCGCTCAGCCACCTACGCTCACACGTACGCCCCTCCACACACACTCATGCACTCTTACCCCCAGGTACACTCACCCTCCCCCCCCATACACACACACACACACACACACACACACACACACACACACACGCACGCTGTCAGACCAGAGGGCTTTCCCAGAGACCAATTCACACATGGAGGAGAAACTGACTTTCGCTTCAGATTTGCAGGTTATGCTTAAGGCAAGTTTCCAGCCAGACAGTGTCCTGCCCAGGCTGCAAACAGCCCCGCTAGGTTGCAACTGCTTTTGGGCGGTACAGCTTGGCCCAGGCTGAGTAGATCCCTCTGCAGCCTTGTGCCCCCCGCCCCCCATCAGCCCCCTGCGGGCAGATGGGGAAGCGGCAGGGTCTCCAGCAGCAGCCCCCTGCGCGGCCGCCCGTGGGAACAAGAGCGAGCGGGTCCTGGTTGGGTGAAGAATCAGAGAAGGATGTTCCAGGACCCTGTGCCCCCCCTCGGCACGGTGGTGTTTAAACCTCGCCTCTTGACCACGCAGATCGGAAGGAGTTCTTTGCTCGCAAAGGGGGGGCCCGAGACCCGAGACCCCGTAGCCAGGAACACTGCGAGTGCTCGAGCTGGAAAGGAGATGCTTCACTGCCTCTCCTCTCTGGCTGCTGCTGCTGCCGGTGGTAGAGACGCCAGCTGGTGTAGGCCAGAGTGCACAGGGCTGCACCACGCAGGCCATGGGACGGGAGGCTCTGGGGACAGGCGGCCCAGGTCCAAGTTCCGTCCTCCAATGCTCCCCAGCTGAGAGGCCCTGGCAAGCCACTTGGTCCCTCTGGCCTCAGCCTTCTCATCTGTGAAGTGGGGACAACCCCCATCGCAGGAGGCGGCAGAGGGATCTAGAAGCAGGGTGGACAGCTCAAGCCCCCCAAGGAACATCACGGACCACCGGTGGCTCCCTGTGGGCCACAGAAGTCCTGGGAGTCCCGGCCCCGTGACCCCTCCCAGCCTCGCTTCTCGCCCTCGCTGTGCATCCTCGATGCTCTGGGAGCACCAAACTGAGAGTGGTGGCTTCCCACCCCGCCTCCTGTCATGCTGCCCCCGGGGCCAAGAACGCCTCTCTGCCTGGCTTGCTCCTACTCAGCTGTCAAGACCCAACACTGGTGTTACCTCTTCCAGGAAGCTTCCCTTGACTGCTCTGTGAGGCCAGTGGGTTTGGCCTCTCCTCTGCGTGCCCAGCACATTCCACACAGCCCCGGGAGGGTCCAGTTTGGCGTCCGTCCCCCTCTCCGGGCTGGGAGCTCCCAGAGAGCGTGGGAAGAGCACCTCTCAACTATCTTAGCCTCCAAGAGCCGACCCAGGGTCTGGCCGCAGGAGGCCTCCGCGTGTTTCTGGAACCACGGGGAAGGTTAGGTGATGGGGCCACGGAGCGTAGGCAGGACCTCCAGACACACAGCACTCCGTAGGAAGCATGTGATGCGTGTGCGTGCGGTTACCGGAGCCCAAACCTGCGCTTGGTGCCGTGTGGTGGCAGGTCCCTGGGTCAGTGAAGAGTGTCGTTGTTCCAAACCCCGGAACTCAGGGAGGTAACCGTGGAGAGTTGCCGCCCTGTAGGCAAGTTAGGGCGAAGGGCTGAGCGACGCTTGGGCAGAGACACTCCAGGATTCGTGTAGTGCTTGTCTTGAAGCCTCAAGGCCACCCTTCGTGAGTAAAGACCGCCCCCCACCCTTCAAACTTAGGTGGTCAAGATGTCCACGGGGCACCTGGGTGGCTCAGTAGGTTAAGCATCCGACTCGACTTCAGCTCGGGTCATGATCGCACGGTTCGTGGGTTGGAGCCCCGCATCCCTGGGCTGACAGTGCAGAGCCTGCTTGGGATTCTCTCTCTCTCTCTGTCTCTCTATCTCTATCTCTCTCTGCCCTCCCCCCCCCCCGCCCACCCCGCTCTCTCTCTCGAAAGAAATAAACATTAAAAAAAAAAAGGTTCGAAACACCAGCATGCTGAGTAAGGGAACGGGGCCTGGGCTACCCTTCTCGTGTTTCTCACCCGGTCACGGCCAAGCCCACCCCAGGCACCACCTCCTCCCGACAGCATGGGCTGATGTGCCCAGGCAGGGGGACTGGGCTCTGCACCCACAGCACCTCCCACCGTGCTCTCCTGTCGCTCTCTGGGGAGTCAGCCTCCCTAGAGGCAGACACCGCATGTTCCCTGCTCAGCGCATAGTAGGTGCTCAAGAAGCATGGCAGAGCGGGCAAGCCGGTCAACTGAGCGGTCCTGGTGCCCTCCACGCCCACGGGCCTCCCCAAGCCCGGCCAGCGGGGAGCGAAGTGACTGCGGCCAACATTGAATTCCTGCAGATCTCCACCATTTAACCGTGGGAGCGGCCTGCATCTGAAGCGACAGTTCATACCTGCGTGAAACTGATCTGAGATGTAGTTTATGGCCAGGGTCTCTGAGGCCATAACACAGGGGCGGTCACAGTTCGAGCCAAAAGGTTCGTGGAAATCTCATGAGGCCCAACGCTAACGCCACGGGTACCGCGGGCACTGATTTGTTCTTCTGTGTCTGTGCTCGTTTTAGTAAAATTACAGCCTTCCCGTTAATTACGCACAGACTGAAAAACAAAACTCTCTAGTCCATCGGGGAAGGACAGTTAGCAAACCCGCCTCTTGTATTTCAGTTTATTTTGAGGGTGGGGGGGGGTTGGAGCTAACTACCTAGTAGTTTTAGGGCTGTTCTTATTGTAATTAATATTATTAATTATAAAGGGTGCCCACTAATGCAGTCAAATTTTAGGGATCCCGCCTCACACACCAGGGGCCAGCGTAGAGGACCCCGTTAGAAACAGGAAACATGAGGGGCGCCTGGCTGGTTCAGTGGGTTAAGCATCTGACTTGATTTAGGTTCAGGTCACGATCTCACGGTTCATGGGTTCAAGCCCCGTGTCAGGCTCTGCACTGACAGCGTGGAACCTGCTTGGGAACCTCTCTCCCTCTCTCTCTGCCCCAGCCCTACTCTCTCTCCCTCAAAATAGACTTAAAAAAAAAAAAAAAAAGCCACCAGGAAACGTGAGATGTACCACCCAAAGTGGGCTGGGGGCCCTTTCTTGCCAGGGAGGGGTGAGGGTCTCAGGAAGCTGTTTCCCCGTGGAGCCTGTGTGTGAGCTGGGGTGGTCTTCTCAGCGTGGCCTCGGGTAAATACGTGATCACCTACTGTATGTCACTGCCTGGTGGGGAACCCTCAAGTCCACGAAACGGCTATGTGGCAGCAAAAAGCTGCCAAGACCCCGTCAGTTTACCCCACTGGCCAAGGATCAGTCCAGCTGCACGCAAAATTAAAAGGCAGCTCTAAAAGGCAACTCAAGGGGCTCCTGGGTGGCTCGGGCAGTTAAGCTGCCGACTTCGGCCCAGGTCATGATCTCGCGGTTCGTGAGTTCGAGCCCCGCGTCGGGCTCTGTGCTGACAGCTCGGAGCCCGGAGCCTGCTTCGGATTCTGTGTCACCCTCTGTCTGCCCCTCCCCTGCTCGTGCTCTGTCTCTCTCTCTCAATCTCTCTCAAAAATAAATTTTAAAAACACATTTAAGAATTTTTAAAAAGCAACTCCAGCCTAGTGCTGTCTCTAGCTCCCCCTTGGCTCTGGGGAGGCTTCCATGAGTCCCTCCCCCCATCACAGCCCCCATTCCGGGGCAGTCACCTGAAGGACCCCTTCCCCACGCAGCCCCCGACTGCAGCCAGTAGCCTGCACAGCGAACCATGAACCCGGGGCCGGATGAGGAAGGCTTTTGTAGTGGCCCGAGAATACCTCAGGCATTAATAGGGCATTTTTGCACAGGCAGAAAATGCATTTTTCATTTTTCACTGACAGCTGGTTAAGGAGGAATGCCACAGGACGGCTGCTTGGGCCTTCCACAGACAGCAGGAGCCGCCTTTATCCCCGCTAAGAACGGGCTTTTAAAGGATACGTTAGGGGAAGGCCTGGCCCTTTTAGGTTCTGGGTGGACTCAGGGCACTTTTCTTCTGTTATTCGGGGGAAGAATGAGCTCAGTGGCCTCAGGGTCCTGGCGGTCTGTACCCTTGTTATTTCTCTAGGACCCAAATTCTCAGTCACTTTGCCCAAGTCAGCCCGGGCCATCAGCGGGCTCCAGCTCCGGGTGTTCAGGGAGGACCGGGCTCCAGGCCCGCTCTGCCTCCAGCGCCCCTCACCCATGCATGGGGACAGTCCCGCCAGGTCACGGGGTTGTGGCCGGGGAGGAAACACCTGCCCCTGGGACTCACTGTAAGCCACTCCTTCAAGTGTGTGGAGACTCAGCTCAGACCACACCTCCTCCAGGAAGCCTTCCTGACCCCGGTGTCCAGTATCCGCAAAGCGCACGGCCTAAAGCAAGGAGGGGTTCAGCCAACACCTGTGAGTAGGTAGGTGTCCTTTCCCGGGTACGACAGGCAGCGGGGGGCTGCACAGTGGTTCACACTGGGCCCAGAGCCCCCGGATCCTGCTGCGCACGGCAGACAGGAGGCTTGCGTGGCTCTGGAAGACACTTTCTTCCTTTCCCAAGGACATCAAGGGTTTCTGCCTAAGACATTGCTTGAAAAGAGAACAGCACCACTAAAAACAAGTTTGCAAACCCCGCCCCCCACCTCCCCGGGCCCCAAGGTGTTTCTGATGCCGGGTCCCAGGTGCTTACTTAACTCAGCTCCCTCCTTTGCCCCAGGGAGACAGTCACACCCGTCCCTGAAGGTATTTGTGAGAACCGAGCCCGGGACGGACGCGGGGTGGACGCGGGGTGGACGCGGGGTGGACGCGGGGTGGACACGTGGCTGGCAGGCTGCTCACACCTGGGCTCAGGGCCAGCAGCGAACCATCCAGGGCAGGTGGACACGCCTGGAGCTGCCGTGCTGTGCCCGTGTCCAGGGCCAGCATGTGCCAGCACGGCTACCCCAAGAGGCCCAGAAGCCCCCGGGGGGCACAGGAGTTATTTGGGACAGAGGCAGGGTTAAGGAAGTCCAGGGAAGGGACCCTAAGCAGAGAAATAAGGCAGCAACGATCGGGTAGGTATAGAGACGAGAGTCCAACCCAAAACACGCCCGGGTCCCGCCTCAGCGAGACCTTGCCATCCAGACTCCTCTGGCCTCAGTCCTCTACCCGGGAGAGGACGCTGGCACAGGCAAACCCCAGGACCCCGGCCAGATGGGCCTCCTGCAGTCACACCGAGGAGTGGAGGAAGCCGGGCCCACCCGGAAGCGGAACGCATTCCCCGGGGCCAGCCCATCCCTCCTCCACGAAGCACCAGCCTGGATTCCAAAGACCAGGGCACGCGTGACCAAGTGCAGGGAGGGACAGCCGCTCTTGTCTTTGTGGCCTTATCCACATTCCATTCCCAGGGGCTCCGTTCTGTTCCCCGCTCTGCCCCGGGGCGCCGTGAGAAGGACAGCACGCCCTCTCGCCTCTCTGGGCCTCGGTTTCCCCCTCTACAAAGAGGAATCGGGAGAGATGGTCTCCAGGAGCCTCCAGGCTCCGACACGCCAAGATTTTCTGCCCCAGTGGATGGGAAGCCGAGAAACGGAGACTCCCAGGTTGATTCTGTCCGGAGGACAGATGCGGCTAGAAAAACGCGCTGGTGGGCACTGGATCGGGGCCCAGCCGCTGCCCAACCCCCTGGCTGGGGTCACCCGGGAGGGATTTAGCGGGAAACCGAAGGGGCCACCCCCCAAGAGAGCCCTCGCAGGCCACAGAGGCTTATCGGTGTCTTCAGTGTCAGATTTTCATGATGGGTTTGTGGGGCCGTCTGTCTCCCCGGCTGGAATGCAAAACATTCACCTGTGGACCCGCACTGCCCGGCCTAGGGCCTGGCACAGACGGGGGCTCGGGGAAAAGAGCAGGAATGGAAAGAATGAACGAGTAAATCCGAAGGTTCCAGTCCTGCTCGTACGGTTCCAAGGCTGTGATTTACCCCGCGTGGAAGCCACGCCCACAGGGGTGGCAGGAGGGGGCCTCCCGGGCACCGCTGTTGCAGGTGAGGCACCACCACCCCACCCAAGCGGAGCAAACCCTGACCCTGCCTCCTCCTGCCTGCCCTCAGCCCCAGGCCCCGGGGGTCCCTGAAGGGCCTGTTCATCTAACATGGGGGAAACTGAGGCCCAGGGTGTGCAGAAGGTTTCACGACGGCTCACAGCCAAGCTGCATATGCCCTCCCCTTGGAATCCCAGGGAGGACTAATGTACCATTAATTGTAATTAACTAATTATTCCTGCTGCGAACTAGCGGAGGAGGCGGCTGGGGGTGGGGAGCCCCTAAATGACTCAGTCGTGTTTACAACATGCAAACCCATTTAAGAGCTTGTAAAGTCGCTATAAATGGCTCTTTGGCAACAGGGGAATAACGATTCCCTGTCTCCAGCTGCCGGTTTAACAACAACGGTCGGCGGCGCCGGGGGCGCGGGGAACAGGGTTCTAAGATCCAACAGCGCCACCTAGAGACCTCCTTCCAGAACGTTCTGCTCCAGGGCCGACCACTCTTGCCGCTTCTCCCGGTGGACGGACACCTCACAGAATCCAGGGCCTAGGAGACCACGAAGCCCAGTCCCTCCTGCCCCCGTTCACCGCAGAGAAACTGAGGCCTACGTGAGGAAAGGGCCCGGACCCCGGGGGCTCAGCTGCTCTGAAAACCCTGGGTCTACATCTAAGTCCAGAATGGTACACGGGATTGTTTTCACTCCCCGAGAACTTAAGGTCTATAAAAACGTGACCGTTCAGGAGAGGTTTATGAACCACTTACCCAGACTCACCTGCTTCCCCGCCTGGGCCTCTGATGGAGCCCTTCCCCTCCCTCTCTGCCCCAGCGGAAGGGCCCCAGCCCTGCTCTGTGCTCCCATGGCGGGGCGGTGCCCGGGACCTGCCAGGAGGGACAACATCTGGACACACCACAAGGCCAGCCGTCTGGGGCCGAGACCAGAGCTCAGGCTCTGACCCCTCATTTGCTTTCCTTCCGTTGCACCACCAGAATAAAGATCCTAACAGGTCCCACTGACCTGGGGATTGGGTCCTGAGACAAACACCTTGCCTGTGAGGTATGGCCAGAAGCTCATGGTTGTGAGACACAGAGACCCAGTTAATGCACCCATTCACGGGTGGGAGACGGGCCCAGCCGGGAGCGGACCCCACTCCAAGCCCGCGGTTGCCCTGGGGGTCCCCAGCTGGCCCTGCAGGACAAGGAAGGCTCTAGGAGGGGGGCTCAGACGGCAGCTGGGTGGTCCAGAGAGGTCGTCCCAGCAGACCGGCACGGTGGGCCTCTGCCAGGCCGCTGGCCGGGAGGACAAGGAGGCGTCTGGACAGACCTGAACGCCTCCAGCAACTCACCCACGGTCATGCCGTCCATGTAGCGCTTGATGATATCGAAGGAGTCTCGCAGGTTCCCTTCCGTGATGTCGAAGATGATGTCGGCGTGGTTGGCGGGATACATGGGCATGATGGCCCGGAGGAAGATGATCTCTGCGAGAAAGAAACACAGCATGGAGAGCCCAGAAATGCACCCCTGGGTCACGGGCACCCGGTGCCCGGGAGCCCTGCACGGAGAAGGCGGAGGGGTCCTGAGGGCTCACAGGTCGCAGCCTGTTCCCCTTGTTATCAGCGGGGAAACTGAGGCCCGGAGAAACCTTGGATCTTCTCTGAGGTCATAGAGTAATCGGCAGTGCCAGAGCTGAGGAGCAATTAGTAATTAGTTATAAATCTTCCCGAAGCTGGAAGAAGGGGAAGGGAGGTGGATGAGAGGCAAAGGGAGGGGGGTCAACAAGGGCAAGACAGTGGGTGGTCTCTTGCCCACGGTGATGTGGGTCAGCAAAGCTGCCTCTCCGGGAGCGCCGGGCAGATGGGTGGCTGTGTCTACCTCCGCGGCCTTCTGATATGAAGTGGGACAGACTACCCTGGGCTGGGGGCGCGAGGCCCCGATTCTACCCTGGCTCTGGATGATCTGGAGGCGTCCTCCCTCTGGGCCTCGGTTTCCTCGCCTTTGGAGTGAAGGAGGCTGACTGGTGGTGCCCACTGAGGGTCCTTTCAGCGTTAAAGGTCAAGGTCTGGATCTGTTGGGCCCGTGACGCCAACAGGCGTCTCCAGCCACGCTCCACTCCCTGAAGAATCCACTCAGAGACCGGCGCTGCCCGAGAGGCCACAAAACCGGCCGTTAGCGGTTTGGGAAGGATTTGTATGTGGTTGGCTTGAACGTGTCATTTTGCACGCGGCAGACCCCAGTCGGCGATTTTCTCCGAGTCCGTGCCTCCCTGCGGAGATCCTGTGCCGCCCCTTTGCCAGAGGAACGAGCTCCGTCAGGCGACCACGTCCCTGGGGAGCCTCTCCTGCCCTCGCCACCCCTCTCTTCCCCCTTCCCCCCTTTTATGTTCTGCCATGTGCTCTCGCGGGACCCCGTCGCAGGGTAAACACGGGGTGTGGTCACGCTGGCTCAGCTATACATCTGCCCTCAGAGGCTCACAGTGTCCTTCCTATCGCTGTGCCCCAGAGCCCGGCCTTGAGCCTGACACCCGGGAGGCCCGGTCAACGTTTACTGCAGGAATCAATCACAGTGGAGCTCCTCCCAAGGCCAGAGATGAAACCCCTCCCCTCCCGGAGGAAGCGGGGGCAGGAGATCACGGCAGCCCCAGCATGGGGGA
Organism: Panthera tigris; assembly: GCF_018350195.1. Lineage (NCBI taxonomy): Eukaryota > Metazoa > Chordata > Mammalia > Carnivora > Felidae > Panthera > Panthera tigris. Next base: position 136,659,151 of record NC_056666.1, on the reverse strand, counting down.
TGTACACCCGGCAGCAAAAGGCGTGCAGAACAGCACCCACACACAGCCTCCCACCAGGTGCCAGCAGGGGCGGGGGTTGGCACACTGCTCTACTCCTGGGCTCCCTGGATCCGATCCAGCCCCTCTGTGGTCAGCATCGGGTGCAGCCCCGTAATGGCTCCCAAAAGCCTTGGACTAGAAGCCCCAACCCCACCCACCTTAAGGCTTATCCTTTCCAGCCTGTCTCTTACCAAGCCTCCACCCCTCCCAGCCAGGAGACCTGGGCTTAGTTCCTCAAATGCCCGCTGTCCCCCAGACTTACCTCCAGACCTTTCCAGAGGAGTTCTGCTCCGCTTGGCACCCCCCTCTGTCCCTGCTCCCCACTTGCACTACGAACCTCCCACTTAGACCCCGGTGGGGAAGTCACTTCCTCTCAGAGGCCCTCCCTGACTCCCCAGCGCTCGGCAGAGAGCCAACACCCAAAAAGATATTTGCCGGACAGCTGCGACCCAGAAGAAGCACGCCCTCCTGAGCCGAGAGCCCGGAATGGGTCGGCACGGTGCTGTGCGCTCGGGGGACACAGAGGAGATGCGGAGGCAAATCTACATCTTACCAAGGAGACACTCCTTGGGGCCAAGCTCTCGGCTCAAGCATTGGGAGGCCCCTGAGGGGGCTGCCTCGCAGGGACGTCTCTCTTGCGGGGACCTGCCTTGGGGCCCCCACGCCGATTCCAGCCGTGGGAGTCGCCACTCACCTTCAGGGCGGGTGAACTCTCGGAAGGTGGGCAGCGAGACAACAGTATGGGAGATGGTGTGCACGGGATCCAACACGCAGGTGACGTCGTTGGGACGGCAGGACTTGATGCAGCGGACGGTGTCTGTCTTCTCTTGGCGGAGCCTGGGGGGAACCACAGCACAAGAGGCGGATGGGAATGTCGCAACCGCCACTCCCACAGAGACCCAGGATCCAGGAGGACCAGCAGGTGGCCAGGTGGGGAGCGCCCGTCCAGAGGCGGCTCCCGCGGAGAACCGCAGTGGCCTCCGCGGCCCGGCTGCTCGGCGGGGATGCCTCGTGGCCCTTCCTGCGACCTGGACCGGGACCCACACTCCCGTTTTCACCGGCCCTGGCTGTGGGTGAGCGAAGCTTGGCTATTTGCCAATTCCGTTTCTACAACTGCAGACACATTTGTTCATCCGCTCACTCAACAGGTGTGTTTTCAGGGCCTGCTGGGTGCCGGGCACCAAGGATGCCGAAGCAAACGTGGGAGACATGGTCCCGCCTTCCCGGAGCCCTGGGTCAGGTGGGTCGCAGGGGGGGTAAGTGAGAGAACGGGCACGCGGTGCCCAGCTCGGCGCCCGGCACAGAGAAGTCAAACCCACGGTGTCCTGCGACAGATCGGGAGGAGGGAGAAGAGGCGGGGGCTTGTTTCAGGTGCGAGTTTAAAATATGTGGGCTAGAAACATTTTAAATCCTCTTTATTGTAAAATAAAACATAAATGCAACACCCACCCGGAACAAAGAGGTAGTTTAATGAGTCATACGGTCACTGCTCAGGTCACGAGAGAGATCCCTCATCCACCACCCGAGTCCCCATCATGCGTCCAGATCGATCCCAGCGCCCTCCCGCACCCCCCGGGACCCCTGTCCTGACCGTCCTAGCAGTTGCCTACCTGGGCTTCTTCATTGTTTGTATCATACAAGCATACACCTCGAGACACAGTCATTTAGTCTTGTCCGTTAGAAAAACGTGTTGCTTCTCAAGTCCGTTTTAATCCACAGGTTGCCTCTCTATCCTTTCATTTCCCAGACAGTTGGTCTGTTAAGAAACTGGAAGCCTTTGAGCCGTACGGCCTCCTCCACGTGGTCTCGTCGGCTGCATCCTCCTGGTGCGATGTGGCGTGTGCCTCTGTCCCCTGACTTTCTTGCACACTGGCTGCTGGATCCGGACCTGACCAGATGCAGGCCCAGTCCCTTTGGCAAGGTGACAGATGGTGACGTGTCTTCCATCAGGGGGCACTTGGCGTCTAATTATCTCGTAGGGCCTAAAGCCACTGATTCATCGGGGCTTACAAAATGCTGGTAGTCTGGTTCTATCATTTCTTCTTAGTCTATTAGTTGGAATACTTCTGCAAGGAGTATTCCATATGCTACTCATATGCTATCTGGTTACCGTGGGGTATAGTTCACAGAAGAAAAGCAATGATGCCCGATTCTTGCCTTATTTTTATAAGTTTTCAGGACCATGAGCTAGCTCTCTCTCATCATCCAGAGGTTACCCGTTGATTTTTTCAAGTATCGGTATGAACTCATGGATGTGAACTGTTTGATGGGTTTCAACCCACTGCAATGATTATCCTTTGCTGGAGCTCAAGTTTTCCCATCTTTGTCCAGAGGGAAGATCAGAGTGTCTCCTGTGTCCTTTCGACTTGGCCCCAGTAATGTCCAGTAGCTCTCTTGCTCTCTGGTATGACGGGGCGGTCCAGCCTTATTTTGTACTTCTACTGCCCCAGCTACATCTCCGAGAAGTCTTTGTTTTGTTTTGGTTTTGGTTTTTTAGCGGTAAACGGTATTTCAAGACCACAATCTAGATACCAGATATGTTTGGTGCTACTGGGTTGGCCATTTCTCCCAGGCCTCTTCAGTGGACATTTTTAAAGGTAAAATATATCATGAGTTCCTACTGATATTTCTGATTCAAAACGAGAACCACACAGACTTTTAATCTCTTCTGTATTACAGAGGAATCTCTTTTCTTCCGTATCACAATCCTGGTTCTTAAGAACACACGAGATGATAGAATATCCCATAATTATTTATTTAGTTATTCTATATGCTGACACAGTAGTCTCAGAAGAGCAAGACTAAAATTACCACCACCACCACGAACACAATTACTTAAAATAATATATATATTTTTGGATACATCCTCCCTATTCTCCCTGCAGGTTTTATAGACGTGCTATATCTACGTTGTTTGGACAGACAGCAATTCATATTTATCTACATTGTTTGGACATATAGCAATTCATTCTATATGCTGTCCTTACAATACTCACTTAGTTGTGGCTGGATAAGCAACTATGCTTAACGCTTGCAGGCTGATACTTTTGCATGTTGATAATGGTTTGTGTCCTTTGTACACATGAGTCTGTTTCATTGGGCATATACTCCTTGGCTTATGTTTTCTTGAGGATCCTAAGTATTCATCTTCTTCCAGCATAAGTGTTGCTGTGAAAAAGTCTGATGACAACATACTTTTTCCCTTTATAAGTCATTGCTGTTTTTGTCTAGATGCCCACTGTTTGTCTTCTCTTTCCTTTCATTTTTTTTTAATGTTTGTTTATTTTTGAGAGACAGAGAGAGACAGAGCACAAGTGGGGAAGGAGCAGAGAGAGAGGGAGACACAGAATCTGAAGCAGGCTGAGCTGTCAGCACAGAGCCTGATGTGGGGCTCAAGCCCATGGACTGCGAGATCATGACCTGAGCCAAAGTCGGTGCTTAACTGACTGAGCCACCCAGGTGCCCCTGTCTTCTCTTTCCTTTAAAGTCCGATAATTTGAGGCCCCCAGGTGGCTTACTAAGTTGAGCATCCGACTCTTGATATCTGCTCAGGCCATGATCCCAGGGCTGTGAGATCGAGCCTCACGTCGGGCTTCACTCTGAGCGTGGAGCCTCCTTAAGATTCTCGCTTTCCCTCTGCCCCCTCCCCTGCTCACACTCTAAAATTAAAAAAATAACAAACTCCGATAATTTTGCTAGACTACGTCTTGATATTTGCTGCTCTGAGTAGATATGTTCAGGCATGCTGTGTTCTTTCAATGTGGATTTTCAAATCTTCTTTTTTTTTTTTTTTTTAAGTTTCTGGAAACTTGCTTGAGTTACCATTTTTAATACTTATTTCTTTCCTTTGTTTTGGGTTAGTGCTTCAGAGATTTCTATTATCCGTATGGTGGGTCTTCTGTGTGTGTCTTCTATGTCCATCACTTTCTCTTCGAGCCTTTCCATCTCTTCTACTTCTTTTTTGACTTATAAAATTTGTCTTCTTTTTGGTCGCTCTTTCTCTGAAATATTTCTGAAATTGTTTTTTGCTTTAGTTTTAAATTATTTCCTGGGTTCTGTCACTTTATTTCTCAGTTTTTCTTAATTCTGACCCACAGTTTTCTTACATTTTTGATCATTTTCTTAGTGCTCTTACTCTGTTTTGATATAGGTTACAGTTTTGATCTAGACTGTGAACATCTGTTACTGATGTATTTTCATTATCTGGAGGGATGCCATTCTGTTCCTTATTATCTCCTTTCTTACAATAATTTTTGTAGGAGACTCAACCTAGCTACTTTTTGGTTGATCATTTTCAAGTGGAATTAGTTTTCCTGAAATTTTAGAAAAAGGCACATTCACAGTTTTTCTGACTTCACAGAACTCCCTTATCTGTCATTTGGGGCAGCTGGCCCTCTGCTATTCCTCTACATTTACCTGGACCTTCTTTATCCAGTCTGTTGTCTCTTTCCTACTCAACTCTGCATTTCCCACCCAGCAATTTCTCCATAGTGTGAGATCCTGACATTAAGGGAAGCCCCGCTGGCTCAGTTTCAGGGGTTCCTAGGGGCTAGATGGCTCCGTTCCCTCAATGCTTCCATGAGCTCCTTGCACGCACTGGAATGGACTGAGTAAATGCCTCCCAGTCTCAGCCGCTGCTCCAGAATTTGTCCTCTGTATTTTCTAGGGAATATCTGCTGACTATTTTGGAGTCTCCCACTGCTTTCTTCTGCACAGGTGCTGATACCATGCTGATGGACATACACTGTATTTGGGGGTTCGTAGGGATATCCTGTCACTTCATTTAGTTGTGCATATTTTCTGTAGATTTAAATTTTTTGTCTAGTTGTTTGTGTGTTTTGGGTTGGAATCCAGAGAGCTTCAAACACTATGCTGCTGCATCTTTCCAGATTCTCTGTGCTAGAGGGTTTGCACACATTATCTCACTTAGTCTTTTGGTTTATTTATTTTTGGTCAGTACATCATGGACTCTATTTACTTAATGAAAACAGTGATGCTATGTGAAGATAAGGTTACTGCCAAATGACCATGTAATATAATAAAATTTTAAGTTTCTCTACCCAAAATCTCATAGCTGAAATGGCTTTTTTTTTTAATTGTCAAGTTAGCTAACATACAGTGTAGTCTTGGCTTCAGAAATAGATACCCGTGATTCATTACTTATACAACACCCAGTGCTCATCCCAACCAGTGCCCTCAATGCCCATCACCCATTTTCCCCAGGGCCCAAACTTCTACCCCCATCAACCTTCAGTTTTTTTCTGTGTATTTAAGAGTCTCTTGTGGTTTGCCTCCCTCTCTGTTTGTACCTTATTTTTCCTTCCCTTCCCCTAGGGTCTTCTGTTAAGTTTCTCAAATTCTACACATGAGTGAAATCATTTGACATCTGTCTTTTTCTGACTTATTTCACTTAGCATCATACCCTCCAGTTCCATCCACGTTGTTGAAAATGGCCAGATTTCATTCCTTTCCGTCACTACATCTCACTTAGTCTTTACAGCTTTTCCCTCTACACTACACTGCCTCCTCTATACTTGGGAATCATAGAATAGGGCTTGTATCCAATGATTTCAGAGACGAGGCCAGAGTAACAATCCAACCGGCACTGACTGATCCCAGCAATCCTATCTGCTTCACGGCATTCAGGACAGCAGGGGACAGGGTTTCGGAGGACAGGAGGCAGAGCCAGACTGCCTGGGTGTGAATCCCAGCTCCACCTGAGACCAGCTGTGGGACTCTGGGCAAGTTACTTATCTGCTCTATGCCTCCATGTCTCCAATGTGAAGTGGGATCATAACCGTATTTTCCTCACAAGGCTGTTGGGAGAGTTCAATTTAATGCTTGGAGCAGTACCTGGCCCTCAGCAAGCAGTACATGTGTTAGCTATCATAGTCATGATTATTATCATTACGATAACGATAGCCATGATTATTATCATTTGCCCTGGGGAGCTTGGGTTAGGACAGTGATGGGAGTCAGAAGTGCAGAGTCCTAGGAGTCCGAGGTGGTGGCAGTGACCTTAGACACATCCAGACCCTCTGAACCTTCATTCCCCATTGAACTCAAGATCCAAATGGACACTCACATTCCCTCCAGTGAATGAAAAAGCCAACACTTATTGACTGCCGACTATATATACCAGATAGGGCCTCATCTGCAATCACATGTAATTTTCAACATAATCCATGACGGGGGCCTTGAAGCTCTGAAAGGCAAATGACTTCTCCAAGGTCACAGAACTAGTCAGTGGCCAGGAGGACATTCAAACTCTTGGTTATTATTTTTTTTCTGCACTGTATGATCTCAGCAGCACGATGGAGGACTATGACGGTATAGCCCCAAGGAACTGCAGGGCAGAGAGAAACCTCCAGGCAGTGCAGATATCAGCCCCACATATGCACTCGGGCGCACACACAGAGACAGCAGAGGCGTCCTGAAATGGAACGGGCCACCTTAAGATGTAGGGACTTCTACAAACAAGGGAGAGCGCAAGCTAAGCTGGATGGTCAGTTGGTGGGAATGTCGTACAGGGGACTGTGGCAAACTCTGTAAGGTCACTGCATGGCCTCTAAAGCCCCTGAGCATTTCCCCCCCACTCAACCCTCCTAGACATGAAGGAAAAGGGCTTCTTCCAACCTGGATAATCTGGAGCATGGGGAAGGAACACTTGAATACAATAACCGGATCCCTGCTGTGCCTTGCTAACTTCACAGAAGAGGGGATATTTGAACTTAGCCTTGAAAATACCATCCATCGATCATCCATCCATCCATCCATCCATCCATCTACCCATCCATCCATTCATCCACCTTCCCATCATCCATTCATCATCCGTCCATTCATCCATCTGTCCATCCATTTATTTATTCAGTTGTTTACTGAACTCTTTCTATAGGCCAAACACTGCAGGTGTCGAGAATACAGACATAATCCGTGTCCTCCGAAAGGTCCCAGTGCAGTAGGGGTAATAAAAAGTAACAATCACAAGATAACAGGGAAAATGTGCAGATGAGCTCAGGTTAAGGAAAGGCTTCACTGAGGAGATGGCTTTTGAGTTAAGCCTTCAAGAAACATAGCAGTTTGTAGGAGGGTGGCAGGGCACACGCTAAAGCCAAGAGAAGGCACATTCAGGGGAGGACAAGCACCCCTGCAGGACTAGAACGAGGGGATGAGCTAGGATAGACTTGAAAATGTGGGCAGAGGCTAGATCGAGCATGGCCTTGGATACCATTCCAAGAGAGCCGGACTTGACCCGCTGGCAAATGAATCACAGACGGTCCTAACGAGAGAGGGACATAACCAGGCTGGCCCTTCAGAGGGGTCCTCTGGCTGCAGCTTGGAGAATGCTCTAGAAGATGGGAGACTGGGAGCCGGTACAGACCAGACATGCTCAGAGAGAGGTATGGGAGACAGAGTGGAAGGCTTGAGGTGACTGGCTTCCACGGTAGTTCAACTGCCACTCTGTCAACAGGCACAAGGCACAGCGTTTACTGCGCATGTGTCTTCCCTGCCGGACAGCGAGGCCAGCACACCCTCCCCCGCACCAACTTACACGGAACTATAGGAAGGATCTTAGGACCCCGCAATATCCTGGTTCCCCTGTGACGTTCTGCCTTCCCCTCGGGTTTCTGCTTGGAAACAGCATCGGCAGTCACAGAAATGCTAGAGACGTACGCCAGTGTTGGTAGAAAGTTATCCGTTCCCTCAACGGGCATGGACAGAGCATCTCCCGTGTGTTAGGCACCTCGCCAGGAGCTAGGGACACACATCGCTGAAGGGGACAGAGCTGGTCTCTGCCGGCCCAGAGCCCTCCGGGTGGTGAAGACAGACACACAGAAACACGGATAAATGGGAAGTGCAAACCGTGATAAGCATAACAAAGGAAGCGCGAGGTAGGAGAAAGACTGACAGAGGAGCTGAGCCGAGAGGAAGGCCTCACTGAGAAAGGAGCACTGAAGCTGAGCTTTAGCCAACATTGGAGCCAAGGGTGCAAAGCGTGTGCAAAGGGCCTGGGGCAGCAAAGAACTCAGCGGTGTGGCTCAAGGGAAGGGAGCAAGGGGGCGACAATTTGTAGTCGGGCTGGGGACGCGTGCAAGGACAAAATCATACAGGGCCTCGAAGGGCACTCTGGGGACCGGTGACCACGGTTTGGCTGGGATCGTGGTGGAGGAAATGAAGAGAGGCGGGTGGGTCGAGGCCCACGTTGAAGGTGTTGTGAGAATGGAATGGTTGGAGTTCGGGAGTCGGCAAGCTAGGGTTCAAACACCAGCTGTGCGAGCCTGGGCAAATCACTTGCTGGGTCTCCGTGGGGATGGGACACCTGCCTTGCGGCACTGAGGCGATGCACACGAAGGACCCGAAGCACAACGAGTGGCACATCTATCGTCTTATCCTCTGCCTCCTCCTCCTGGCAGGGGGGCAGGATCCCCGGCCGAGGCAACTAACCGTATTCGGGCAAGAGCGGCCGCCAAGATCCTGCAACTGTGTTCTGGGTCTTTCTCCCACCGGTTCAGGCTTGTCATCAAGACAAACAGAACGAGAGGCTCGGGATCGAGTTTTCTGGACTCTGGTTAAAGGGTCAGCTCCACGCAATACAGCCAGGACACCAAGCGCAGCCAGAGACTTGGTCCCGCGGCCCGGCTCTGCTACAAATAGGCCACAAAACCCTGGCCGAGCCCTGCCCCTTCTCTGGGCCTCAGTCTCCACATCTAGAGAACGAGAGCGGAAGGAGCCCGATACCCTCTTTTCAATGACGGCCTCGGCCCTTGGGCTCAACGCAAAATGGAGGAGAGCTCATTCATCCGAGGTGATACACGCGCGCCTCCTTAACCCCGTCCCCGGGCTCCCTGGCGGTGTAGACGGTGACCTCCGTCAACAGGGACTCCCAGATGCATACGAGCGTATGAAAACCACTCCTCCGTCACCGCGTGGGAGCACCAGGCAGTGGCAGGTGCCTGGTTCGCCCCAGGGTGATGAACAGCACGCCCCCCCCCCCCCCCCGGGCGAGATAAAACCAAGGCACGTGAGGCATGCTGGGTAGGATCGCCTGCTGAAACTTTATTAAGATCCCGGAGGGGAGGGCGAGGAAAGCAACAAGAGGGAGCCCCCGGCGGCCCAAAGCAAGTGCTCAGAGCTCTGCGGACACAAAGACGAAAAGCTTGGCCACAAAGGAGCTGACGGTGCCATGGCGATAGAGGTCCATCTTGACGGTCAGGAGCAAGTCCCTGGGCTCAGGGACGGGCTTGGTGAGGGCCACCACCCCGCTGTGGTGGCTCACCTTCCGGGTGCTGAAAAAGCCCTCCTCGTTGCCGCTGGTGATAGCCAGCTGCATGCTGTCCCCAGGGACGGCATTGGAGGGGCCCATGCGGAAAACCACCGCGGGCACTTGGATGTTGGTGGGGAAAGAGAGGTGGTAGTAGGTTATTCTCAGAGGCAGCTTGGGGCACTCCTGATTCTCATGGCAAGGCAAGCGCTCGCAGCGGCTGCAAGAAAAGTGGACAGAGAGACAAGAAAAGGATTAGAGCAAACTCAGCAAGCGGAGGCACAACAGAGCGCGAGGGAAAGCGGGGGCTCGCCGGGCAGGGACTCCCGCCACCCCTCTGGCCGATTCGGCTAAAGGAAGAGCACCCCTCACTCACCTGCGGGAGGTGCCGTGGACCTCCGGGCCGCTGACTCAGGCACTAGCCTCTTCCAACACCCTCAGGGGGCGCTGGGTGGCCGGGGTCTAGGGCCGTGCCGGGAGCGAGGTGTGTCCCCTCTCGCCGGCAGAGCACCCCCCGCCGGGCCACACTCCCCGGGCGCACCCTGCCCTCTGAGTGTCGTCCGGGCGCCCGGCCCCTCACCCAGGCCGTGGTCACGGCTACACGGGGCTCTTGGCGGGGCACGGAGATGACCCCGGAGGCGGTCATCTCCACCGCTAGCGGTCACGGCCGCTGCCATCTATCAAGTGCTTGGCCACTCATCACCAAGCGTTCTCTAGCGCGAGCACCGTAACTGCACCGTGAGAGTGGCCTGAGTGCCATTCTTCAGATGCGGAAACTGAGCCTCGAAGAGTCGGGAGGCCTTCCCAAGGTCACAGAGTGAGGAAGCCAGATTTGTGCTCAGGCAGTGAGGTCTGTTCCCCACCCGCCTCGCTGGGTCTCGTGCTCCAGGCCCAGTTTCCTGTGTGTCCACAGGGACAGCCAGGGCTTGGAATGGAGACGGGGATGGGTTCTAACTTCCTGTAACAGGATGACGATAGCCCCTGATTTCCTATGACAGCATGGAAAGAGGTTCTAAGTTCCTGTGACAGAACGGGGAGAGCACCCCACTTCCTATGACAGAACGGTGATAGTTCCTAACTTCCTGTGGCCAGATGGAAAGAGGTTCTAACTTCCTGTGACCGGATGGAAAAAGGTTCTAACTTCCTATGACATTTTCTGACTTCCTGTGACAAGATGGTGATAGTTCCTAACTTCCTGTGACAGGATGGAAAGAGGTTCTAACTTCCTGTGACAGGATGGAAAGAGGTTCTAAGTTCCTGTGACAGAACGGGGAGAGCGCCCCACTTCCTATGACAGAACGGTGATAGTTCCTAACTTCCTGTGGCAGGATGGAAAGAGGTTCTAAGTTGCTGTTACACGTTCTAATTTCCAATGGCAGGATGGTGATAGCTCCAAACTTCCAGTGACATGATGGAAAGAGGTTCTAACTTCCTGTGACAGGATGGAAAGAGGTTCTAACTTCCTGTGACATTCTCTGACTTCCTGTGACAGAATGGTGATAGTTCCTAACTTCCTGTGGCCGGATGGAAAGAGGTTCTAACTTCCTGTGACAGGATGGAAAGAGGTTCTAAGTTCCTGTGACAGAACGGGGAGAGTGCCCCAGTTCCTGTGACAGAACGGTGATAGTTCCTAACTTCCTGTGACCGGATGGAAAGAGGTTCTAACTTCCTATGACATTTTCTGACTTCCTGTGACAGGATGGTGATAGTTCCTAACTTCCTGTGACAGGATGGAAAAAGGTTCTAACTTCCTATGACATTTTCTGACTCCTGTGACAGGACGGTGATAGTTCCTAACTTCCTGTGACAGGATGGAAAGAGGTTCTAACTTCCTGTGACCGGATGGAAAGAGGTTCTAACTTCCTATGACATTCTCTGACTTCCTGTGACAAGATGGTGATAGTTCCTAACTTCCTGTGACAGGATGGAAAGAGGTTCTAACTTCCTGTGACAGGATGGAAAGAGGTTCTAAGTTCCTGTGAGAGACGGGGAGAGTGCCCCACTTCCTATGACAGAACGGTGATAGTTCCTAACTTCCTGTGGCAGGATGGAAAGAGGTTCTAAGTTGCTGTTACACGTTCTAATTTCCAATGGCAGGATGGTGATAGCTCCAAACTTCCAGTGACATGATGGAAAGAGGTTCTAACTTCCTGTGACATTCTCTGACTTCCTGTGACAGAATGGTGATAGTTCCTAACTTCCTGTGGCCGGATGGAAAGAGGTTCTAACTTCCTGTGACCGGATGGAAAGAGGTTCTAACTTCCTATGACATTTTCTGACTTCCTGTGACAGGATGGTGATAGTTCCTAACTTCCTGTGACAGGATGGAAAGAGGTTCTAACTTCCTATGACATTTTCTGACTTCCTGTGACAGGACGGTGATAGTTCCTAACTTCCTGTGACAGGATGGAAAGAGGTTCTAACTTCCTGTGACCGGATGGAAAGAGGTTCTAACTTCCTGTGACCGGATGGAAAAAGGTTCTAACTTCCTGTGACATTCTCTGACTTCCTGTGACAAGATGGTGATAGTTCCTAACTTCCTGTGACAGGATGGAAAGAGGTTCTAACTTCCTGTGACAGGATGGAAAGAGGTTCTAAGTTCCTGTGAGAGACGGGGAGAGTGCCCCACTTCCTATGACAGAACGGTGATAGTTCCTAACTTCCTGTGACCGGATGGAAAGAGGTTCTAACTTCCTGTGACCGGATGGAAAGAGGTTCTAACTTCCTATGACATTCTCTGACTTCCTGTGACAAGATGGTGATAGTTCCTAACTTCCTGTGACAGGATGGAAAGAGGTTCTAACTTCCTGTGACAGGATGGAAAGAGGTTCTAACTTCCTGTGACAGAACGGGGAGAGTGCCCCACTTCCTATGACAGAACGGTGATAGTTCCTAACTTCCTGTGGCAGGATGGAAAGAGGTTCTAAGTTGCCGTTACACGTTCTAATTTCCAATGGCAGGATGGTGATAGCTCCAAACATCCAAGACAGGATGGAATGAAGTTCTGACTTCCTGTGACAGAATGGTGATAGCTCCTAACTTCCAGCGACAGGATGGAAAGAGGTCCTAACTTCCTGTTATAGGTTCTAACTTCTTGTGACAGGATGGTGAGCTCCTAATTTCTGAGGAAGAATGGAAAGAGGTCTAACTTCTGTTATAGGTTCTAACTTCCTGTGACAGGATGGTGAGCTCCTAATTTCTAGGCAGAATGGAAAGAGGTCTAACTTCTGTTATAGGTTCTAACTTCCTGTGACAGGACGGTGACAGCTCCTAACTTCCCATAACAGGATGGAAAGAAGTTTTGACTTCCTGTAACAGAATGGTGAGAGCTCCTAACTTCCAGTGACAGAATGTTGATAGTTTCTAACTTCCTGTGACAGGATGGAAAGAAGTTCCGACTTCCTGTGACAGGATGCTGAGAGCTCGTAATTCCTGAGACAGAATGGAAAGGGGTTCTAACTTCCTGTGATAGGTTCTAACTTCCTGTGATAGGTTGGTGATAGCTCCTGATTCCTGTGATAGGATTAGAGAGAGGTCCTAACTTCCTGTGACAGGATGGAAAGAGATTCTGACTTCCTGCTACAGGCTCCAACTTTCTGTGACAGGCTGGTGAGAGCTCCTCACTTCCCCTGATGGAGACGGAGACAGGTTCTAACTTCCTGTGAGAGGCTGGGGACGGGGACGATCTTCGGCCTCCTGAACACCAGGCCATCGCACTCTGATGGCAGCCGCCTTTGGAATTGGAGCCCAAGTGCAGAGCCCCATGGGACCCGGCAGGGCATGCCCCAGGAAGTTCTGCCACGTTGACCGTGTTTGGACTCTCTGGCCAGGAGCAAGTACCGTCCTAGCCTTCCATCTCGCCTCCCTCTCAGCCCTTTAAGTTTCTGTGCCTTGTGTTGGGTTACTTGGACTTATTTTACATTTGGCGTTTATTGTGAGTGGGCTCTCTTTTTTCCATCCGATTTCCGGCTCTTTACCGGGATGAGGGGAATCATCTCATTTATTTGGCCGTTTACCATTCTGAGCAGGCTTCGCTAGGCCAGCCCCGGGAGCGAGCTCCAGGGTACTCCCTGGGGATGATCCTCCACGGTGGGTGAGGATCAGGAGCACTGCGGGGGAGTCATGCATGGGAGGGGCCCGGAGGCAGAGGGGACAGGTAGGAGAGAAGGAAAGCAGAAGAAAGGTGCTGCTGAGGGGCGGCCTACCCCCCGGGACACCTAGCTCCAGGCCAAACGATAAGGTTCCGGGGGGTTCGGGAGACCCTGCGGGAAGGTGCCTGGCCTCGTGCTGGGTGAATCAGGGTTTCTCCTTCCATTAGCTCATCTCGTCGTCCCACACTGTTCTCCTGCTCTACTGACGGGAAGATCAAAGCTCAGTGAGGACACGTAACTTGTCTGTGACGCCACAGTCTGTATTAAGTGGCAGAAACAAAGTTGGCCTGTCTCACTTCAAAGCCTTCATCCACACGCACGCATACACACACACACACACACACGCACACGCGCACACGCGCACACACGCACCAGCTGCTTCAGGAAAGGCCTGGTGGTCTGGCCAGCAGGTGGCGCTAGAGTCGCCTTCATGTGACTTAAGCTTGTCCCACTTCTGTGTGGCCTGTACCCCGTCCAAGGACGGGGTTTTGATTTGTCAGACGGACGCATTGACCCAGCACGTGTGGCCAGAGGGAACGTGACGTGTGCATGACGTTCGAGCTCCCGCAGCCACCACACCGGAGAACTGGACGCTCCCTCCTCCATGGTCCCCACACCCCCACCACGAACCCCGAAGAGGCATTAACCGCAGAGCCGCCGGCATTTCTCACACGAGGCATTTCTCGGCCTGGCTCTGGGTGGACCATCCACTTCCCAAGGGCCGGGCGATGGCTCTCCGGCTTCATCTCCAGGACCCGGCGTGAACTTGACACATGCTACGCACTCCAGCAAACGTGCACAAACACGTACGGCCCCGATTTTCCCGGTCAGCTCCAACCTCAACGCTCCTGTCCTGCTCTACCCTGAGCTTATGGAAACATCACAGAAACCTCAACTACCGCGTCCGGCAAACTGCCCGCCACCCTGGGCACCCACACAAAAGTCTTTGTTAGCCAGCACGTCTGGAGGGCTGTCGTCGCACAGAGGAGGGCCAGGTCCCTGGGACCACACGCCTTGGTTTCCATCTCGTCATGTACAAGAGAACAACGTGCCCCAATTTTTCAGTTCACCAGAGCTGTGCCAACCGAGGCTTAGAAGCCTTCCTCTGGCTTCTAAGACCGCATGTCTCAGGGGTCCGTCCTGCTGAGGGGATAAAGAGGATGTTTTCAGTCCCATCCCAGGCTCTGGAACGCTTTGACATTCCTCCTGTGGGTAGGAGGGAATCGTGTGGTCAGGATCTTAACAGCCTGGCCGATCCATGAGGCCCAGCCCTGTGGTTTGTGGCCCGGCCTGCTGGGTCATGCTCCAGTTACCGCCCCTTGGCCGCCAGGGACACTGCCCAGAAGGAGACTGTGTGGACAGAAAGAGAAGGCTGAGGCCCAGAGAGAGACAGAGAGACAGAGAGAGGGCACACACCTTAAATCTTCCCTATCAAGACTCCCTAAATGTTAACTACAGAAATGCCGGCTAGTGGGTCTTTCCTGATACGGCTCTTTTAAGTTTTATAAATTGCTTTCTGAAGGTCAGATAATAAATTCTTTAAGAGGATTTTGGAGGATGAGGAAAAGAAGCTACAAAGCAAGAAAACTCCAGCCTGAGGCGTTAACAGTGCCGAGAAGACGGGCCACTCCTTGCTTGGAGCTCCGGCCTGTATCCTGCCTGGGTCTGTCTACCATTTGTCAGAGGCCTGTCACTATGCTGACACTAAGCCACGAGCCCCCGTGGTCCTACGGTAACTCCTCTCTCTAGGAGGGGACAACCAGGATACAAGCCTCCAATGGCCACTCAACTTGGGGTTCCAGCCCCAACCCCCCTTCCTACACTGGGCTCCCGGCTGGCCCGTGATTCCCCACAGGGACCAGCAAAGGAGAAAACTGCAACCAGATGGAGTCCTGTGTGTAGCACGATGGCCCCAACCACACGGCCCCTCAGACGCCCGTGTCTCGTCTCCCGTCGGAGGGCCGGGAGCTCAACCAGTCACACGGGCGGCAAGCAGCAGGCGGGGAACAGCAGAGGTGCCCCGAGGAACCTCTGTGGCTAAGCTGAAGTGCCCCGAGGGAGAGAAACGGGATGGCCGGTCATCACCGTCCTCACTCCCTACCACTCTTGTCCCAGCACTGGGCTGGCCGCCTGGAGCTCGTTACCACTAATCCCTGCTAATCCCCAAGGCCTTGCCAAGCAGGTGTTGCAGACACAGAAAGGGCCCCTGGGCGGCCAAGAGACTGACCTGAGGCCACAGCCCCAAGGAACAGGAGAGCGAGTCTGGAAGTCTGGAATCCCGGCCCTGGCTCTTCCCCTTTACACACAGCCCTTTCAGGCCCTGCCCTGGACACCAGGGGGCACCCCCCTAAAAACTGGCAGTAAGATAGACCTTTGGGGCGCCTACCCACTCCCCCATGGGGGCTGAACCCAGCGTGAGCTTTATGAGGGGGCCCTGCTCCGCCATCAAGGCTCACCGCGCAGGAACCCGGCAGGGTGGCCTCGCCGCCCGCTTCACAGCTGAGGGTATAGAGGCTCCAAGGAGCCCCAGCCACCCGGAATGGAGTAACTCCAAGCTGGCATCTTTCTGGAATGCCACAGCTTCCCCAAGAAGCTGGAGAACTCAGTCCTGGAGGGCTTGGCCTGGCCACTACCCCCGGTTTCTTTCTCCTCCCCCTCTGTGCCTGCCGCTGCGGGGGGCGGGCCGCTGGCGAGCAGGCATGGGTGTTAATCTGGGCCGTCCTGCCCGGAGGGGCAGCTTGGAGCCCCATCTTCCCTCTCTTGCTTGTACTGTGGGTGGGGCCCTGCTCCCTCTTCCTACTCACAGAAAATGACAAGCCCCCTCTTTGTCAGCTCCCGGTACATGCTGATGAAGCCGTGGGATGGGACAGACCGAGCCCTGAAGCATCAACCCCCACAGTGAGCAGAATGCCAGCCCAGGCTCCCCACTGAGCACCCCATTTCACGGCCGGACGCCCTTCGATCCCCTGTCCCCAGCCCTGCTCCAGTCCTGCCCGCCACTCCCTCCCTCTGTGCCTAACTCAGTTTCCCCCTCCCCATTCATTCCACCAACGCCTACTCCAGGCGCTCCGCACCCAAGCCACATGGGGACTCTGCTGCACTCTGTGGCCACTGCTGCTCTGGAATGTGCTCTTAGTAGGCACGGTGCTGGGCACGGGGGCCTTTGTGGGCCCACTGTCTGCCCCGGTGCCTGCACACAGTATGCCCGCGGTCCCCAAACCAGTAAATGACTTTCTCCAGCACCGAGGCGTGGCCAAGGCTTCCACAGCAAATGCCAACACGCAGGAAGGGGCCGGGTCTGCTGATTTCAGTCACAACCTCAGCTCACGGCGCCCACCTGTCCACCCTTGGGCTCGGGAAGCACGCAGACCCCCAGAGGGAAGCTGCCTCCGGTCTGGGCTTCGTGGCTGCCCGTGTTAGAATTCCATGCCCAGCGCCAGCCAGTCTTCCAGAGTCCTCGAGCCCAGACACAGACAAAGAACTGGGGGAGCAGGAACTTAATACCACAAATAGCAGCCCAGCCTCAAATTGAGGAAACGGAACTGTCTTAGGGGTCCGAGGTACGCCCTCGCTGCCCTCCGGGGCTCAGTTCTGGGGTGCCTCTTCCCTAACCGGGGCACAGGGAGGACACGAGCTATCGGGTCTCCAGGCGGACGAACGTACGTGGGCTGGGGGAACAGAGCAAGCCCGCGGAGGTGGCGAGGCCGGAGGACGAGCACCTGGGAAGAGCCCAGAGTGCCGCTGGGGGAGACGGAGGTCTGAGCACCTGGCATTCAGCAAGCCGGAGGCCGGGCCAGAACCGCAAGCCAGGGCAGCCGCCCTTTGGGCTTGAGCGAGTGGACACTGGGGCCGGGTGCACCAACCAAGGAGGCCCTGACCCTCCAGCGGGAGGAGCAGGCTCACCGTCAAAAGGCCGAGTTGCGGTCAGCCTAGCTGTGCACTGGCTTCGAGCGTTTCCGGGGGTTGGAAGGAGGGGTCACGCACCCGTGCTCCCGAATCTGGCCCCACTAGAGAGCTCCTCCAGTGGCATGAAACGAACCTCGCTGAATAAAATTAGGGGTAGGGTGGTGTGCAGTGAGGCCGGAGGTCCTCCCTACGCCCTGAGGAAGGGGGTTTCTGGACATCCCAGCAGACACCCTAGTGGCCTGGGAAGGAGGGAGCTTCCAATAACATAGGAACATACAGCCTCAAGTTTGGGACACAGAAAATTCCGTGCCGTTCCCACACAGTCACCGGGCCGAATGGAATCTGGCTTTCAGGAGGGGGGTCGCCTAATGACGATGCCCCAGCAACCACATCAGCTCACCCGGAAGCATCACTACCTTCGTCTGGGCCAGAGTATGTTCTGACCTCTGCATCTCGCAGATGACGAAGCTGAGGCCCAGCGAGCTGCCTCGGGCCCAAGGTCTCAGGCCTGGTGTTTCTGCCTCGCACAGGCTCCCTGAGGCCAGGCCGGCCCTCCTTGAAGTCACTACCTAGGCTCTCGGCAACCAGCCTCCCGGCGTTTAGGGGCTTGAGAATCGGGGTCCTCAAGTTTCCCAGGGCCCAGGTGGGAGGGCACAGTTCATGAGCCGCCCACCCAGGCCGGGAGCCAGGCCCCCAGGAAGGCCGACGCAGACAGACGATGGCGGGGCCCGAGGGACTTACGTGTCTGCGGAGCGGCGGTAGTTCTTGGGGCACTCGAAGGCCAGGCAGCGGAAGCCGCCCTGGATGTTGAAGCAGGTCTCGTTGATGGAGCAGTTGTGGATGCCGGTCACACACTCATCGATGTCTGTGAGAGACCCCAAGGCAGCCCGGTGAAGGCTGAGGCCGCCCGAGCCGACCCCATCCACAGATGGTGGTGCTGGGGCCTGAGGGGGGAGATGGGGCCGCCCTTGCCCTCCCCTGGCTGCTCCCCTGCTCCCCTCCCTCCCCTGCTCTCTGTGGCAGTGCCCTTGCCAGCTTTTTTCACTTATAGGATAATCGGTATTTATGGAGGTTTTACTCATCGTTCACAGTTCTGGGATGAGCTTCGGAGAGTTCCGTTCTCCCGACAGCTCACTGGGCAAGAACTGTTATTATCCTCAGCGTAGGCAGGAGCTCACACAGGCTCCGGGGCTCACCCAAGGCCACACATTTTGCACGCGGCAGAGTTGAGCTTTGAACCCACACGGGCCAGAGCCAAGGTTCTGAGCAGCCAGCACCTGTCCGAGGCTCCTGAGGGTCAGTACCCTCACCTCACGGGGGGCTCGTGACATGCCAGAAGGAAATGGCAGAAGCTAGCGGCTGCGTGTGACGGATGAGGACACCAAGGCTTCAAGGAGTTCTACGTTGTGCCCAGGGCCCGGGGTCGGTGAGGCCTGGGGCACTGTCCTGAGAGGTCCCCGGACACGGGGAGCTGTCCTCTTTCCCACAGGTCTCAGAAACAGCAGAATGGTGGGGTCTGGCGAGCCTGAGAGGCGTCTGTGAGAGGTGCCAAACGCCTGATCTCGGCGGTAAAAACAACACTCCTAATCTCAAAGGCCGAGGCTCAGGAATGTGTTTTGCTGTGTCTGGCAGGACCCCAGGTTGCGGCAAGGGAGGCCGGCCAGGAGCGAGAAAGTCATCTGCTCCGCCAGAGAGGCGAAAACAAAGTGACTTCCACCCAGAGCTGCGGACGCGCTGAGTGGGTGCCTCCCAGGAAAGGCCACTGCTCCTGCCCGCCTTTGATCAAAGTCCTTCCTCACGACCAGAAATCACGTGTGCAGAACCCGGGGCCTCTGAGCCTCTGGGTCGACAGTCCTGTGTGGGGGCTCATGAGGAAGGGGCCAGACAGACCCGACCTCTGTGGCTCAGCTTCTTGGGGCCGTCCCTCGATCCACTCGGGGATTGTTCGTTCACAAATATCTACTCGGCACCCCTCTCTTGGTCACCAAATGGCTTAGTTATGGGGCTCACGGTGACTCCTACGGTGTTCTTAGATATGGGAGCTGAGTGTAGATGGGGGCCATCGGCCCCCCTCATTTAGTCCATGCGGGAGCTGACCCCTGGCCCCAGCGGGACCCTCACGAATACAGAGACCTCGGGGCTGTCCCACTGCGGACCACGCCCGCCCTCAGCAGGGCAGTCAACGGCACCTTGGGACAGAGGCCTCCCCCACCTGCTCACTGCTCTGCCCGTAACTCTCGGCAGGGCCTGGCTTACGTCAAGGGCTTGTCGAGTCAGTGGATGAAAGGCTGAGCGAGTAGTCCCCCTGCTGTGGGATGGGGTCCCCCTTCCTAAAGGCTGTCAGCCCCTGTTCTGGCCCCCTCGGAGCTGCTGAGGGCAGGGTGGGAGGGTCAGAACCCCCCGAAGACAGGCGTGCCAGGGGTGAGAGACCAGGGTGCGTGTGGACCCCGAGACACTCCGTGGATGCAGAGGCCCCCCCCCCTCCCCTTCCCAGATGCACGCCCCCCCAGTGGGTCAGGGAGGCTGCCTGGCCTCAGCTCCCCGGCACCACAGAGCCCCAGGCCGTCCCCAGCGCTCACCTTGGCAGTTGCGGCCGTTGGGGGCCAGCCTGTATCCGGACGGAGGGCAGGTGCACTGGAAGCTTCCAGGGATGTTGATGCAGCGATAGGAGCAGATGTGGCCCCCGGTGGGCAGGGCGCACTCGTCAATGTCTGTGACGGCAAAGCCCACCCTCAGCATCCCGTGGCCGAGCTCCATTCCCAACAGTGGGCCAGGAAGGGGCCTGGGAGGACGGCCAAGTGAGGCCATCTGGACACAGGAAGCCGCAAAGTACTGGGGTGGGGCTCAGGAACCGTTACATCAGAGGGGAAAGTGAGGCCCAGAGAGGGGAAGAGCTTAGCCCAGCGTCACACAGCAAGTCCATGGTATAAAGTATGTACACGTGGGGGAAGGAGGCAGTACGGGGGCCAAGTGGAGGGGGAAAGGCCAAGGGCTTCAGAACAGTACGTAGCACAGATGGCCTGCGGGCTGCAGGCACGCCCTGACGCTAACGCCCTGACGCTAACGGTTATCCACATGCTAATAAGAAACACGCCTTCCCTGGAAACGGT
Organism: Panthera tigris; assembly: GCF_018350195.1. Taxonomy (NCBI): domain Eukaryota; kingdom Metazoa; phylum Chordata; class Mammalia; order Carnivora; family Felidae; genus Panthera; species Panthera tigris. The sequence goes on along the minus strand of NC_056666.1, from coordinate 136,638,683 downwards.
AGGAATCCCAACAGCACCTTTCAGCACCTACGGTGCGCCAGGCACTGTACTAAGGGCTTCTGGGTCATCTTCAACCCTCTGACAGCCCGGTGGGGCTGGGGTCGGCCCTCAGGCTGCAGGTGATGGATGGTCCCCCACCAGGGAGGGGCAGAGCTGCGAACCGGGCATGCGGGGGGGGGGGGGGGGGGCCCTGAGGCCCCTCCTCGCCCCAGGGTCACACACCGCCAAGCCCTGGCACCTGCGGTCCCCGCCACGTGTGGTCCAAGGCCCCCACACGACGTGGCGCTCACCAGCTACGCATTTCGGAAAGAAAAATCCGGGGAGTGGGTGTGCTGCTTTCTAAACCTCACTCTCGAGGACTCATTTGTATCCAAACAAGCCTCAGCTGCAGGGAGAAAAAAACCTACACCGGCCGCCAGCCTGCAAGGGCGTTCGGGAGAAAGGGGCGGGGGTGCTCTCCCCTCAGCCGGGCGGGGCGCCCCCCTCACCTTCGCAGGTGACCCCGTCCACATCGCTGAGCTGGTGGCCTCGCCGACAGTAACACTGGTAGGAGCCGTACACGTTGGCGCATTCCTGGCTGCAGGGACTGCTGTTACACTCGTTCACGTCTGAAAGAGAGAGGGTCCCCGGAGGTCACCCCGCTCGGAGCCACCCTGCACACCCCCGGTCCCCCTCAAGGGAACACATATGGAGGGCCTGAAGTCCCGCCGTCTGCCGCCTGGGGTCGCCCCGAGGGACAGGGGCTCCCATTCCATCCCCCCCCCACCCCACTCCCCCGGCTGATGGATCCGGAATCTCTCATCAGGACGACACAAAGTCTCCGGTCTCGGCTCCGTCCGGTGGGTCCCGCCTCAGGCTCCCAGGGTCAGTTCTAGTCCTCAACTGGAGACGTGATCACAGCCCTCCCCAGTTCACCTCCAAGACAATGCCCTCTGCAGAGATGGAGGCCCGAGTGAACCGTTGATGTGCCCACATCCCGGATACCCCAGTGCGTAAAGCTCACCACCAGCCCACTCAGCGACTCTGAGCTCCCGCTCGTCTGTTCCCTTCGCTGAGAGCAGGGATCAGCGCAATTCTGGCCCACCACTTGCTTTTGTAAAGGAAGTTCTATTGGCACACAGCCACGCTCACTCATTCACCCTGGCATATGGCCGCCTTTGCCCTGCAAAGAAGTGGGTACCCGCAACATAGATTGTGGCGGGCAGAGCCTAAAATATTTACTATGCGGCTTTTAGGAAAAGATTTGTGCCAACCTCTGGCCTAGAAGTCCCTTCTCACATTTATTTACCGCTAATTCCTAGCAGGGCAGACGGGCTGAGCAGCTAAGAATGTCCATTAGCCTCTCGGCCCGTGTTTCGTCCCTGCAGCACCCCCAACACCCTGCCTGGCCGTCCCTGCTGCCCAGTGTGGTTTCTCATCAAATCCTAGAGACACTCCTCGAAGGCAGGAACCACGTTCTTGCTACGCACCTTATCGGGGTTGCTTTACAAATGCGTAGCGGAAGGATAGGGCAAAGCTGGCCATGCCCCGGTTTTGTGTCCCCAATGTTGCTACTCACGTAGACGTGACTACCTCCTTTCCAGTCACTGGGGACTGATGAAGAACAGCGTAAGCCATGAGTGCTAACAGCAGTGACACCCACGGTCCCCATAGCTGGCACTTGGTCTCACACAGGACACTGGGATACGCTCTCCACGTGCATTATCCTCAGGGCCCCCGGTAAGGTGGGTCCTGCTCCCCCCACTTTTGCAGATGAGGACAATGGGGCCCAGAAGTGCCGAGTTACTTCTTCAAGGCCATAACATGGTCAAGCTGGGATTTGAACCCAAGCTCGAGGGACCCCTGTGCATCAATCTTTTTTTCCTTGCCAAAACACGTGCATTGAGTCTGGTTCCTGGGGACAGGTCCTAGAATCTCGGGGGGACCCGAGGGCCCAGGATCCCGTCGCACCGTCCACCCTCCAGTTGGAGACCTGTGCGTACTGGGTGCGTCTGGGCATATGTGACTTTTGTGATCGTCCTGCCGAGCGTCCAGAAGCTGTACCCAGGCTCTGCGCTGCACAGAACAGGGCTTGCCAGGCGACGGGAGGGGAGCGCCGAGGGCTGTAAGAGCTCTGGACTTTGCTGATCTCAGAACCTAGTCCTCAGAGAGGATGTGACGTCTGCTGAGCGCCTACGGTGTGCCAGGCCCTGTGCTGAACACACTTCACGCCATCTCGGTCCAGCCCCAGAGGAGGTGGATGTTATCTGCGAACCGACAGGCTCAGCACTAACAACTCCCTCCAACCTCCACCCGGCAGACCAAGGGCCCTGACCACACTTTAGCATGGCTTCTACCGGCCCAAGACGGGGTGCCCAGGATGACGACCCCAGACCCTTAAAGTGCCTGCCTGAGAAAGCTCAGAGCAGCCCAAAGAAGATACTCGGTCGTGACCTCCCTTTTTTCTTAGAAGTGTTGACTTTAGCAAACTTGCAAATGTCAATCCTTGCTCTGTCCCTTTGAGATGTACCCCCTACAACCCAGGACCTGCAAACCACGCCTTGGAAGTGCGATCACTGGGAAGGGCAGGTCCCCGCCCCCCACCTCCGCCCCTGCCCTCCCAGTCTCTGTGGGAGGGCAGGAGCCAGTTAGCAGGTGCAGCCAGCCTAAACATGCTGATTCCCCACTTAACGTCCTGCAGCACTTGGCTTTAGCACACCCCAGCATTTAAAAAGCCTTGTGCCCTTTGGGGCACTTGGGTGGCTCAGTCAGTTTAAGCGTCCAGCGTCGGCTCAGGTCATAATCTCACGGTTTGTGGTTTCGAGCCCCACATCGGGCTCTGTGCTGACAGCTCGGAGCCTGGAGCCCGCTTCGGATTCTCTATGTGTGTGTCTCTCTCTCTCTCTGCCCCTTCCCCCCGCTCACACTCTGTGTCTCTCTCTCTCGAAAATAAATAAAACATTTTTTAAAAAATTTTTAATAAAGAGAAATTTAAAAAGCCTCCTGCCTTCTGCTTTTCCCAAACTGAGATCGTTTTACACCCAAGCCCCTCTCCGCGGATGCAACAGTCTGGGTAAACTCTGTCTTACCGGTTTCCTCGAAAATCTGACCTACCAAGCCCTGTCTCCCGGTAGGACACTGAGGCAGGCGAGGCCAGCCACCCCCGGAGGTCGCGTGAACACAGGGTGGGTGGGACGCCTCCCCATCCCGCACTCTTAGCCACGTCCCTTGTTCCTAAACCGGCTTATCCATTCCCCACGTGCGTGGCCCTGGGCAGATGCCACTGGGCGCTCCGGGGCCCAGGAGGCCCAGGCATCTCTGACACGTCACCTGTCACAGGCGTTTCCCCCACTGATGCCTCACTTAATCTGCGCTTGGGAAACAAACTCGGGTCTGTCCCAACGGACGGCGTCTGCGGGCGGAGCCGCGGCTTCTCCGGGAGAAGGGAGTCGATCAGCCTGCGCGGCGCCCGGGCCGCCTCACCTTCACACGAGCGGCCGTCGGCAGAGAGCCGGAAGCCCACGGAGCAGCTGCAGTAGTAGGAGCCCGGCGTGTTCTCACACTTGTGGCCGCACAGGCGCCCGGGATAGCGCCGACACTCGTTGATGTCTGAAACGGAGCAGGTGGGCCCCCTCAGTGCCACCCAAGCCTCTGCTGGCGACCCCACCTCCCGCAGCCTCTCTGCTCAGATGAGAGGCGCAAAGTGACTCGTCCCACGAGTCAAACCCACGGCACGAGTGGGCGAGGGAGCCGGGGCCACGCCTGCCCGTCCGCTCACCGGGCCAGTCGCGTGTCCCTTCCGTGACGCACACCTGAGGACGTGCCCACCCATCAGTTCCCCACCCCAGAGCCCTGAACGAGGGTCCACTGGGGTCTGGCAAGGGGCCAGCCTCCCCCGAGCACCCTGGTCTGCGGATGGCAGGCGCTCGGCCGGCGGGGTCCGTCCCCGTTCCCGGCGCTGAGGCCACCGTGCCTCAGGCACGCAGCCCCGCAGCCCTGCACGAGGGCAGCGACTCTGGGAGAAAATCACTAATGCTCTCGGGCATTTGCGGAGTGGGCTGGTGTCTCATAGACCCTTGGAGGTCTTGAGTCAAGCAGAACACCCGTTCTGCGGGCGGGTGACACCCGGGAGTGCAGCACCAGGGCTGGGACCGGACGGGGGTCTCTTGACTCAGGGTCTCTTCTCGGGGACTGCTGCACTAGGGCTCTCCGAGGTGAGGCGTAGACTGTGGCCACGCCAGGGTGCCACCTGGCCAGGCCCCCCCTGGCCTTCAGGGATACCCACGTACCCACGCACGTCCTGCTGATGCCGTCGAAATAGTAACCGGCTTTGCACTCACAGCGGAAACTTCCAGGCGAGTTGACACACAGGTGCCCCGGCCCACAGGGCTCAGAGGGCGCCGCGCACTCATCCACATCTTGCAAAAGAGAAGGACACGTTGAAAAACGTTAAGCGGGGGCTTTTCCCGGAGATGGTCAGAAAGGAAGCCGGGAGAGCAGCAAACTAAACTGTACGTTGACAAAGCAGTATCATTGGCTCTTCGACACGATGTCCCAGAGCACCTGCTACGTGCTGGGCCCCATGCTGGAGACACAGCGGACCCAGATGCAGCCCCTACCCTCGGGGTCTCCTGCTCTGGCCAACCAGCAATGACCCTGGCTGAGGCGGAAAGGGCCCCGTGACCCGGGGAGACGTTAAGGAAGTATTCTGGGAGTTGTAGAGAGCTTCTCTCTGGCTGGCAGGGGTCTGGATCCAAAGGAATGTAGCAGCGGGTAGGCAGAGGGAGTAACGTAAGAGCAAAATACTACACAGAGAGGAAAGGGCAGGGCTTCTTTAGGGAGCTGCAAGGCCTGGTTCATCTGAATTATAAAGCTCGTGAAGGTGGGGCCACCTCAGGAGGACTCGGTTGTAAGCAGGGGCATCTGTCCTTGTCTGTCACCAACGGGGGCTGTGAGCAGGGAGGAATGAGAGCGCTTCCAGCTCGAGAGACCCTGGACAGACTGAAAGGGGTAAAACTGGGGGCAGTGGTGGGCTGGCAGGCTACTGCCATGGTCCAGGCAATAGATGACGAAGGTCTAAGCTTGGAAATGAGCAACGGGATGGATGGACAGGTTCACTTGGGGGATCTCCTCCTCCCCTTCCAGAGAAGGGAGGGGGGCGCCAGGCGCAGACAGAAAAGTTGATTGGTTCTCTTTTCCGATACCAACCGATACAGCGGGTTCCCTCCTCGTTTAGATGGTAGCCACGGCCACAATTGGGCACGTTCTTCTGGCACGTGTAGGAGCCCTCTGTGTTGATGCATGTCTGCCCAACAGGGCATGGGGCACTGATACTTAAACATTCATTGATATCTGCAGCAGGAAAGATGGAGACAGCGAGGTTAAACGTGGAGGGCTTCCCAAAACCCAACAGCTAGATCTCCGAAACCCCCCCCCCCACTTCCCTCCTTATTGCAAAACCACAAACAGAAGTACTACGATGCCCTCACCCTGGACCACGCGGCAGGCTTCCAGCCGGCTCCCAGGTTTTGCCAACACATGCCACCTGAAATACGACCTCCGTGGCATCTCCCTGCCCCTAAAGCTTCAAGCCCCCCATCCTTCCCTGCACCGAATCTGAAGCCGCGTGCCTGGCTCCCAGGTCTGCCCACGGTCATGTGGCTATGTCCCTTCTGAATCCTACAGGACTCGCAGTCCCCCACCATGGAGCTGGCAATTCAGGGGCCAACTCATGTTCACTCGCTCCACACGGGGTGCGGGGCTAAGTGCCCTCGGCGCCAAAACTCTTGCCCCTGCGAGGCTCTGGGCTCCACCGATGATGGGCCCGGCCCGCCTGGCCTCGGCCTCACTCTGGCCAGCGGTCCCCGCGACCAGGCTTGAGCCCTTACACCACACTGATGGCTCCTGGACAGGCCGCTTGGGTCCCACCTCTGTGCCTTTATTCACACAGCCCCTGGCTGGGAAGTCACCTCCCCCGTCTGCCTGGGAAACACTTTCACAGCTTGCGTGTCACCTCCTGGAGGCCCCTTCCTGTCCGGCCCCCATCTGGGCTCCTGAGGCCCGAGCTGACTTGTGCCCAGCGGGGAGGGGCCGCTGGCTCCAAGTTCACCGCACTGTGGTCTCCCTCCTTGACTGCACGTGCCTGCGTGGGGCCTTCACCTCTGCCGGACACACGCCTGGCGCGTGCGAACCAGTGATCGGACAAGGAGGACCCTCCATTCCCCCAGCTCGAATTTGGAGTAAAACCGCAGAGGCTAAACTTCTTACTAGGGGGAGACTTCTACAGGCACCTAGGTTTTTAAGCATCGCCTTGTTCAGACACTTGCAAAGCACCCAGGGGACAGAGAGAAGGGAGTTATGGTAGAAGGCCCCTGAGCCAAAGTCAAAAAGAGGGATCAGCTGTATTTCTCCCCTCCCGGCCAAGCCCCACGCTCCTTGAACCGTCAGGGGCCAGGACAGTCAGGGGTAGGACCCGGGGCCGCCCCTGGAGTCAGCCTTCACACAGCAGCGCAGCACTTAACAGTTTACAAAAGCTAGCCGGCTCTAGAAGCAGGGTGTCCTGCCTCCCAGCCCGAAAATCGGGGTTGACAGGCTACAGTCCGCCAGTCAAATCCAGCTCACTGCCTGTTTTTGTCAATAAAGCTTTATTGGAACACCCGAGCTGCAACACAGACCCTATAGCACACGAAGCTGGTACTTACTAGGCAGCCCTTTACAGAAAAAAATTTGTCCCCTGCCCCATACCAAGAACAAATGCAGCGTCTAGCAACGATATCGCTGCCTCCCCCGGAGGTTTTGTGCTCGCCAAGGAGATCTATGGTTCCCAAACTGTGTTCCGTGGAACACGAGTACCCCTTGAGATATGGTGTGCTCCCCAGGCAGGGGAGTCCCCCCACCTGTGAGCACCACAAAGTAAGGAAGGACCAGGCAATCAATGCATGAATGGGACACCGGGAAAAATAAAGAACAAATAAATAGAAAAGGTCCAAGCCGTTTGGGAACACGTCATACGACCTCTGTCTCTTACGGGCTCACACGGGAAAAGCCCGGACGATCCCGGCTGAAAAGCGCCTCGCTAACTTTAACCCAATGACGACGGGACCCTTGATTGCCCCGATGGAACACCTCGGAACACCCCAAGATGCCGTGCGCGGGAAGCCCTGCTCTGGCCCATTCTGTCATCCTCACTGAAGCCGAAAGGTAGACGGTGAGAACCCCGACAGGAAATCAGAGGAAGCAGGAAAAAGAAAACCAACAAAGATAGGATCGTCTCGGGGCGCCTGGGGGGCTCCGTTGGCAAAGCGTCCACTCTTGATTTCAGTTCAGGTCGTGATCTCACGGGTTGTGGGATCGAGCCCCACAGTGGGCTCTGTGCTAACAGTGTGGCATCGACTTGGGATTCTCTCTCTCTCTGCCTCCCGCCCCCTGCTTTTCCCCTGTCTCTCTCTCTCTCTCTCTCTCTCTCTCTCTCTCGCACTCTCTCTGCCTCCCTCTATCCCCATGCTCACTCTCTCAAACTTTAATATAAAGTAAAAAATATATATTAAAGAAAAAACGTTTTAAAGAAAGGATCCTGAGTTTCTTTAGGAGCACTAAAGAGCACTATGGGCACGAGAAGGGGCACCTGCCCGAGCCCAAGTTGCGGGACGCCTCGTGGCTGCTCTGCAGACCCTCCAAACACCCAGGGACTGGCGGGTGGGGCTCCTTCGGGGCTTTGCTCTGCTCACCCAGGCTCTCCCTGCATCTAGGGAAGGATGCAGAAGGGACTGTCCCCACCCCTACTCTCACACCTTGTCCCTACACACTTTGCACCCCGTAGAGGGGCAACGGGTTACACAGACTCGCAAATGCTTCTTCTGTGTGGAAATCGGGGCTGATTTTGTCATGAGTCAGGGTTTCCACCCCAAACAGATGCCAGCCTCCTCTGCGGAGCCCCCTCCAAGCGCCCTGCAAGTCTGGGCAGGACCCTCCTCCCTGCTGGCCCTGGGAGAGCCGTCAGCCTCCTGCTCACAGGCCCCCTGTGCTGGGTGACGACAGCCCGGCTGGCAGGAGGCTGGCGGGGGGCCAACCCCAGCCAAGCTGAGGCCCCCACAGCTCCGACACCTCCCCATCCTCCCCGCACTGGATGACTGGGGAGCTTTAAAAGCAGAAGTCTGGGGTAGGGTTCCAAGGAGGCCTCTGTCCCAGGGGGTTACTGGTCTATTTGTCTTTAAATACTCTGGGATGGTTTAAAAAAAAAAAAAAAAAAGGTGAGAGAGCTTTCTGTCCAAATTGCCATTTCAAATCAAAGATCAATACAGATTTATCTGAGAGAGGGCGAGGCAAACCTAAGACAGAAACCAGCTTCCAGAAGTGCCCTTTAAGGAGGGAAACGGGACAGCCTCAGTGAAGGAGGGTTCTAATTGGTGGTGTTTGCAGCTCTCCGGCAGGGGTGTGTGTGTGGGGGGGAGTGTTCCCGTCCTCAAAGGCAGGACCCAGAAGCTTCTGCTGGGCAGAGACCAAGGCCAGGCCGGCAGATCTGGACACAAATGCCAACAGCAAACACCGGCCGAGCCAAGTGGTTATAGCCTGGGTGACTCCGGGAGAAAGGGGTGTCACCTTCCGTTTACAGAGCTCGTGACTCGTCCCTCAGCTCCCTGCCCCCTCCCCACGCTGCTTCTCCATCCCGAGAGTGTGACCATTCACACGGGATTTCCTTTAATTCCACAGCAGTCTTGCTCTGACGTCAGGCAATACAGTAGATTTGTTTTGCAGTGAAATGTATGCGACATAAAATTTGCCATTTTAACGATTTTTAAGCATATAGACAGGTGGCATTAAATACGTTCACACGGCCGTGCAGCCATCACCGCCTTCCATCCACACAACTTTTTAATTTGCCCCAACTGAAACTCTGCGGGGTAAACACTAACTCCCCACATTCCCGCCCCAGGCCCCCGGCACCCTCATTCTCCCTTCCATCTCGATGAAATCCACGGATACAAAGTATTTTCTACAACAAACCTTTAACATACAAGGCATTTCCCAATCATCTTGTTCCATCCTTGCCTCAAGCCGCCAAACCAGGTAGTAGGATTATTCCCATTTTATAGAGGACGAAATTCAGAGTCGAAGGAGGGACATAAACCACCTTAACGCATTCATTCTGTCGGTCAACTACAGCCCTGCGGCCCAACCCGGCCTGCACCTGTTTTTGCAAATCAAGTTTTATGGGGACACGGTACCGTGCGTTTGTTCACAAATCTGTGGCTGCTCCCTAGCTTCGTCCACGGAGCCGAGTCTTTGCAACAGAGACCGTATGGCTCACATACTGGCTTCCCAGCCCTTCTGAGGATATGCTTGCCGAGCTTTGCTCGGCAGGCCCGGTGCGTTCTAGAGCTGTGGCCCGCCGCTCGAGCGCTCGCCCTGCCTGGGGGACCCTGGCGGCAACGTCTTACCAATACAGTTGCCTAGAGCATCTTGTATAAAGCCGCTCTTGCATTGTAGCTTGGGTCTGCAGCGGAAGGATCCCAGAGTATTCTGACAGATAAAATCGGGGAGGCAGTTATGAATACCACTCTCACACTCGTCAATATCTGGTACATCATAAAAAAAGGAAATTGTTAGCAAGAGTCCTGCCGGAAGCATCGCACAACATTCACAAAAATCACAAGAAAGTTTTTTTTCCTAACGCTCACTACTCAGACTACAACCCGAAACATTCCAGTCGAGAAGTCACATAAAAAAAAAAAAAGAGCCTTAGTTAGCCAAATAGTGCTCGCGTTGCTAAAGATTTAAAGTTCTTTTTTTTTTCTCCCCCCCCCCCCCAACCAAGGCTCTTATGAGGCAAACTTTCTGTTATATACTAAATAACCCAGGCATTTTCCTGGCAGTATGTGGGATTTTTTTTTTTTAACCTCTAGGCTAAGTGCATGTTTGGTTTAGACAATAAAGCAATGATCTTAGTGGCAATAAACACTGTCCCTACAAACTCATTCACTCTGACGTTGTCACAATATTCCAAATATGAACAGTGGTGATTGCCATGATCGGACATTTTGGCTGCCCTTCCTTTGAAGTTCGTGGCTGTCAAATGTTCAAAAGTGTATACTCAGCTGGCTGGGCCCCTGGGATCTCAGGGTCCAAACCGCCCAGCGAGGCTGCGAGGATGGGCTGAACAGAGCTTTGCCCAAAGGCCCTGCGACGTCAAGAGGGTGTGCCTGGCTTTTGAGTTACCCTCGTAACCCAACCAAAACTTTTATACAAGTGGTGTTTTTCGTTCTGAAGGGCTGGAAACCCTCAGAAGAGAACTATGTTCTCATAGATCCTCATCAAAGCCTTATCTGCCAAATAACATCTATGGCTTGGCGGGGAAAGGCCAGCAGCCAGAAATGTCGTGTTTTTAGGCAACAGAAGAGAGTAAGCTTTGAACTTCAAGGAAGTCTGGAATCAGATGGAAGGCAGCTGTTGTACAGATTTTTTTTTTTTTTTTTTTTTTTTTGTAGAAGGCACATGTGAGCACCTGAAGTTCATTCACTTCTCATCTTGCTTTGAAATGATCCTGCTCTGAGCCTTTTCAGAAGTCCAAACTCACCATTGTCATTAACTCAGCGTTAAGATAAGAAGGTAAATCTTTACTAACAACACAACCGGGTCGGTGCCCCGGGCAGTCACAGGTGGGGTCAGGGGGGCACACCCCCCTGGGAGTCCAGTGCTGCCTTTACTATCTTATTCTATCTATTCCTGGAGAGCTGAGGTGTGTAGACTGGAGAGTGTTATACCTTTGCAATCATTGTCCTCTGTGAGCTCATAGCCAGTCCCACAGCTGCTGTCTCTCTGGCAGCGGAAAGAGCCCACTGTATTGACACAGGACTCCCCAAGCCGGCAATTGTGGCTGCCCGTGATGCATTCGTTGATATCTAGGACAGACGGAGGCAACGAGGGAGTAACCAGCAAGAACAAAGGACCCCGGCGCTTCACCACAAGGAATGTACCGGAAGGCACCGTAAATGGGTTCCCAGCATCTCTCCAGTCCCCCCACCCACGTGTATTCGGGCTGTGCACCTGGAGGGGTCTCGGGCACTCACCACCCAATCAAAAGAATGGTTTCCTTCCCCGGCTAAGTTTCAGAGCGACTGCTCGTTTTTTGTTGTTTTTTTTTTTTAATGTGTTCTTGATTTTCGAAAGAGAGAGAGAGAATGAGCAGGGGAGGGGCAGAGACAGAGTGGGAGACACAGAATCGGAGGCAGGCTCCAGGCTCCGAGCTGTCGGCACAGAGCCCGACGCGGGGCTCGAACTCACGAACCGCGAGATCGCGCCCTGAGCCGAAATCAGGTGCTCAACCGACTGAGCCACCCAGGCGCCCCCTACCGCTCGTTTTGAGAACGCACTAAGCAGTGTCAGGCCCTGCACTGGAGTCACATGACCCTTAGGACCCCTCTAAGAGGCTGTCACTGTCCTCTATCTCCCCCACCCCAAATGGGAGGGGAGAGAGAGGCTGAGGGATGTGCCCAGGGCCACTCAGATCCTGGATTCAGAGCCCGGTCAGACGCCAAACCCAGCCCCGTTTCCCAGCACGGTGTGTATATGCCCCGGGAGGAGAGCCGTGGCCGGGCGCCGTGGACTCCACCTGCCTACGAACGGGGCCCCGACGTGTGCAGAGCGTCAAGCAGAGACGGGGGCAGAGGCCCCCCGCCGCCCTGCTGTGGCCGGAGCTCGGTGATGGTTACCTTCACAGGAGACGCTGTCGGGCAGCAGCTGGTAGCCCACGAAGCAGGAGCAGACGACCCCCTCCCCCGTGTCTCGGCACTGCTGTTTGCAGGGGCCGCCACCTGGAATCAGAGCAAATCAGGGCAACCGGGAGCCAAACACCCACCACAAGCCTCTGGCGTTTCCGGCTCCCTGTGGGCCAGGCAAACGCCCTCAGGGTGGACGACACACGGGACACAGGCTCCCCAGGTTGGAGCCCACCCTCTCCAGCGTGGCACCCCTCCCTTCCCGAGAGGGACCCCCGGGATCTGGCCCCTGCACGACCCCGGGACCTCCCCTCCAACCATACTTCCTGCAGGGCAGCTGACGGGTGCTCAGAGAGCCAATCTCACGGGGACAGACCTCTACCAGCTGGCTAAACGTTCTGTCACAGTTCTGGCCGCTCCCCAGGCCCTGCGAGCCCCCTGCCCGCTTCTCCAGCCTCTCCCTCTAGCCCCGGGCCCACCCCTCCCCGTGAGCCACACGAGTCTGCGTGTCTCCAACACCGCGTGCCCAGTGTTCCTTCCTTGGCCAGCCCCCCCTCACCCACTGCAAACCAGCCTTTCCCTCCCCCAGGAAGGCCTCCCACACGCCCCAGAGAGCTTTCTGGGCTCTGTGCCCTCCCCACCCCACCCCCACCTCCCACCCCACCTCTGTGCGGCCTGTCACTGTACCCGGGCCACATCATTCTGTGATTTCACTGGCTCCCAATTAACGCCCCGACCACAGGGCAAGCTTCCTAATGAACCTCTGGAGCAGACTTGCCCGTCTAGACATGCGGAACGGTCCACGAAAGACAAATCTAGTTTTATCATGTGAAAAACAAACCTGCCAGGCCCTAGTCACTTTAAATTTGCGAATGATGCCACCAGTGGCACACAGCTGGGGCTCGGGGACACAAGGCAAGTAACACTCGGCCCTCCCTCCAGTGGTGTTCACCCTTTACAGAGCCTGTGTTGGGGGGGGGCGCTGTGCTGGGAGCTTTTAAGGGCCCACACGGCCCCTTCCTGTGAGCTCACCCTGTCTCCCCCTGGCCCATCAGGCCCCAGCCCGCAGGGAAGGAGGAAGGGGGCCCAGGAGTGCAGGGACGACAGAGCGACTTCAGCTGACTCAGCCCAAGCGCTCTTCCCAGGACGTCAGACTCCCAAGGACATGAGCGTGGACTCCCCCGCAGGCTGGGTTCACGGCCCGCTGGAGGGAGCAGGGCCTCACCTCTGCAGCGGTCGTTCAGGTACGGGTCCTCCTGCTCCTCCTCAATCTCCGAAATCTTGGCTGTGGGAGAAAGAGAGGCAAATTGGGCATTTATCCAAACACAGCGTCCCGTCTTATCTCAGCAGCAACTCTGAATTCTCTACCTCCCTATAAGCATCGGGCAATCGCGCCCGTTTCATCAGTTCAGCGTTTCAACCGAGTGCTGTGGGAGCTGAGGCCATCCGAAGTACTTGCCCTATTTCAGCAAATGCAGTCACGGCCCCCAAACCATGCATCTGGGAAAGGCTTCTTGTTAGGGCAAGAATTGTGTCTCCCCGCCCCCCTCACCTCACCCAGAAGATACTATAGCTCTAACCTCCAGTACCTGTGAACGTGACCTTACTTTAGAGGAGAGTCTTTGCAGAGGATCGAGTTAAGGTGGATTAGGGTGGTCTGTGTCCTTATAAAAAGAGGAACCTGGACACAGAGACAGACACGCACCGAGGAAAAAGGATGTGAAGACACAGGCAGGAGACAGCCATCCGTGCACTGGCCAAGGAGCACCGGGGCGGCCGGGAGAGAGGCCCGCCCTGGAGCAGATTCTGCCCCGAAGCCTCAGAAGGAAGGAGCCCTCCGCCAACACCCTGCTCTGGGGCGTCTAGACTCCAGACTGTGAGACGCTACGTTTCTGTTGCTGAAGCTCCCCACCGGCCCGTCTGCGGTGCTTTGTTAGGGCAGCCCCAGGAAATGAATGTCCTTCTACAGCTTGCCTGCAAAACTCAGTTTACCGCCGGTCATCCATAGCCACTCACTGGGTTCATTCCGCAGACGGGTCTGAGCATCTGTGCTGGGGGTTGAGCACTCGGCTTAGACAAGGCCCCTGCACTCAACAGAAAATTCAACACGGCCACGGGAGACGGCGGGGTACCCTAATTTAATCGAATGGGGTGGTTTTCCACCGGTAGTTCTGGGGTAAGAGAAGAAACGGGTTAGTCCTTTCAGCTTGCGTACAGCCAAGGGCAGGGAGGATCCCTAAAAATCCTCGAAAACCAAGGCCTCCGAAGTCGAGGACCCTTCCTCAAGACCGGGTGACAGGGAACCCAACTCAATCACAAGTCGACAGCATTATGTGTCAGCGCTGGGAGGGGCGGGGTGGGGGTGGGGGGGCAAAAATCAAAGCGCATCCATGGCACGATCCCGCCCGTGTGAGAGATGATGTTTTTGGGGTGATAGTGCGGTGTGGGTCTGGAGCCGACGACCAAGAAGGAATTCTTGAAGACGTCCTTGGTGCAAAAAGGCGATTAAAGCCCGGGGACAGGACCCGTGGGCAGAAAGAGCCGTCCGGGGACCATGAGGAGAGGCTGGTTATATACTGTGGGGTCGGGGGAGGTAAAGTCCGGGGGGAAGTTTCCAGGGACATTTTCACTGCTAAAGACTCCCAGGGCACCGGAGGCCTAGCTGTTGTCAAGCCAGGATGGTTTTTCCCTCCAGCAAAGCATCAGGGCTGAGACAGCAGGGAATCCCGCAGAAAGGTTTTACTCTGCTGCCCCAGTATCTGCCAAGGGGCTGCAGCCTAGAAGGAAATTGAGGTCTATCTGCCTTTGTTTCCCACATCAAGAGACACCGAAAGAGACCGCAGAAAAAACCAGGAAAGGAAATGGACCTAATGGAAACCGTATTTCTCTCTATGTCAATTTCCTCTTCCTTCTGCTTTCTGTATCTTCTAAACCACCCCCCAGTGAGTGCATAATCCACGCACGGCAGAAAAATAAACATCATTACGACCAAACGGTTTAGTAATTCCGCTATGAAATCCAATACGGCATAACTTACCTACACTAACTGCACAAAGGCGGTCTTTTCTCGGCGCTGTTAAAATACGGTAAGGGTCCCTAAGCAAACTTTTTGCTCGGCGAGGAACTGCGAAAAAGACCTTTCGAGTGCGAATCATCTCTTCTAGGTTAGGGGGCTGGGAACCTTTGCAATCTGGGGACTCTGCTCACGGGGGCATTCAGTCCAGGCCAAGGCACAGGCCGGGACGTCTGCTGGGAGGACCCGTGAAGAGCTATTTCTTCACCGTCAAGGTCTGCGTGGTGTTCTGTGGGAACAAGCCTGGCCCTGACGGACCACCATTTCTGCCCCCAAACGAATCCAGAACCTGGGCGTCACCAGCCTCAATCTCCCAGTCTGTAGAACGGGGATAATCAATATATGTCCTAGCAGTGTTCCACCCAAACCCTCCGTGGTAAAGGGACAGGGCTCTTTCCTTTGTTTTGAGCCAATCCTTTGATAACATGTAATATAAACGAATTGCCAGAAAGAACTCAAGAATACAGACATAGAAGCCCCCGTTTAGAAATTAAATGGACATAAGTGACGCTATCGAATGCTTTAAAGTTTCTAAAAGCTTCCTCTCAACTTCTGTACTTATTTTTGTTAGAGGCCAACAGTGGTCTGTGGGCCCTCTGTGTGACCCCGTGACAGGACACAGTACGCCCGCGATCAGTGTTAGTGAAAGGGAGGAAGGTACGTCTGTGTCCGCGAGGAGGAAGGGCAGGGAGTCCTCACAGAGACTCTGGGGAAAGGCTGGGGCAAGGACGGAAGCAGATAAAAGACAGGAGAGAAAACATCTGGAGCAGCAGAAGAGCCCAGAGATCGTGATGGAAACAAGACGTAAATCGACAAAAATCCTTCCCAGAGACACGGGAGAAATGCTCGGCCAGCACGAATAGCTTGGGTTTGTTTAAAGTGAAAATGTCATCTCTGGTTCCAAGAGTCACGGAGGGAGCCAGAATGGGGTTCCAACCCTCCTTTACGAGAATCTGAAATCAGCCCCAGGGCATCCGCGAGCAATCACAAAGAGAGACTGGGCCATCTGACGCAGAAGCATGAAGCCACCAAGGTCACACGGCCACGGGACGGGCAGCCTGACTAAGGGACCACAGGTCCCTTAGTCCGCACAGGTGTGCGAGCTCCTCTCACCGAAGGCCTTCCCGCCCCTCACCCGCCACAGTGGGGAGGGGGTAGGGCATCCGAGTCAGGAGGAAAGGAGCCCAAAGTCAGACAGCAAGCCTGGGGCCCAGCGGACTCCTGAAAGTTTCCAGGCTTATTTCCATTATGGCCCAGGAAGCCCTGCATCAGTGGAAGAGATTATTAGACAAACAAGAAGTTTCCTGAACCATGTAACTGAGCCATGCTCCAAGGCTTGGATTCATCCGGCCTGGGACAAACGGAGGGTGGCGAATGAACAGCCGGGAGCTCCCTGGAAGCTGCTTTGGGGAGGGGGGGGGGGGGTCACTCGCCTCTTTGCTGAAAAAGTATCTATTAGCTAAAAGAGCCCAGGCAGGCAGCCGTGAGTGGTACCCCCGCCCGCCTCTTGTCTGCACATCACTGGCACCAGATGGAGAGAGAAAGGGCACTGGCCGGGGCGCGGGAGGCCGGCGTTCTCCCTCCCCTGTGTGTCGGCCTTGTGGCCTCGAGCATCAGGCCCTCGTCTGCGAACTGAGAGCAAGCTACCCGCCATGCTGCCTGGGCTGTTAGAAACGCAGGGAAGAACCGTGGCGATAAACGTCTGTGGAGCCAGGTGCCACACCAGACACCTCGTCCTCCCAGACAACGCAATTGTCCCCATTGCACCGATGAGCGAACTGAGGTCTGGATAAGTCGGTTTACCTAAAATACACGTTAGGACAGGGACGTGAACCCAGACTTGTCAGATCCCAGATCCCAAGCCTTCGGTCCCAACTCCAGGGCAGTGGCCTCTCAGAGGAGGTGACAAACGCCAACAGTGCTCTGACAGTCAGTCTGTGCTGAGTTCAGGCGACAGCAAACGTGTGTGCTTATACTCTGCCCGTGATTGTTAATTTTCTGTGTTAACTCGGTTGGGCCACGGTACCCAGAGATTTGGTCCAACACCGGTCTCTATTTGCTGTGACGGTACTATTTAGAGGAGATTACCATTTACCTCAACGGACTTTGAGTAAAACAGATCGCCCTCTGTAATGTGGGTGGGCCTCGTCTAATCAGGTGAAGACTGACCTCCTCCAAGCGAGAAGGCATTCTGCTAGCAGACGGCATTTGGACCGAAGCTGCAATATAAACTCTCCCTTGGGTCTCTGGCCTGCTGGCCCACCCTGCGGATTTCAGACCCGAGTGAGCCAATTCCTCAAAATACATTTCTCTCTCTGCATACGCATGCACGCATATTCTGTCGGCTTTATTTCTTCGGATGACCCTGACTGGTGCGCCGCCCGAAAGGGAAAAGACGGAGGAAATTACCTGCTTCTTGGAGGTCCCCAAGGTCCCCGGGGGCAAAGTCTGCGGTCTCCTGGCCCTTGACACAGCATGCCCGGAAGACCAGCCCACACTGGTAGCCGACCATGAGGGTGTACTCGCAGCTCTGGCCCTGGGCCTGGGCCGCCCTCCCCAGCAGGCAGCAATGGCAGCACCTCTGCAAACACAGAGACTCCAGGTGGAGAAGCCACACAACAGAGCAGGGCCCCCGGCCTCGCCGATCCCCGTGTCCCCAGGCGGCGAGGACGCCGGCTGACGTAGCTGTCTCCTCTAAACGCTGGCACTGTGTAGAGCTCAGCGAGCCAAGCCCGGAGCACATTGCCAACCCAACCTCACAGGTCCTGGCTCTGAAAGCAGCCCTAAAGGGGCTGCACCCAGCACGTGCCCCCCAACACCAGATGTCCCCCTTCCTGCCCGGCTCCTACATCTCCGGGGGAATTAGCTAGGACAGGGACCCGCTAAGGGTCACCCAAGGGCGCCCTGAGGCTCCACTCCTCGTGTGCGGTCGAAGGTTTCTCTGTGATGCCCAGGAAAATGCATCTGCACGCGTCTCTTCCCTCCAGAGCCCGGCAGGAAGCACACTGTGCGTTCGAGAAGCACGGGCACCTGAAGACAAGTCGTCAAGTGAGGGACAGAGTCACTGCCTGTCACCCGGACCCCGGTGTTCCTGAAAGTCACACCTGAATCCAGGGGGTTCGTTCGGCCCTTAATGTACGAAAAGCCCCGTTCCAGTCCTTATTATCCTCAGAAAGGCACAGAACTTTCCAACAGGTCCACAGCAGGAGCCAGGAGGTGGGGCTTGGCTCGAGTTTCTGCGGAGGTTGATGGGGCGTTCTACAACCCCCCCCCCCGCCAGAAAGAGGGAGGCTTCGGCTACCCCCTCCACCTTCCAGGGCATGACGAATCCTCCCCAGAAACACAAATCACTCGTCTGCCAAAGGGGCCTGTTCCCACTCCCGTTAGGATGTTCCGTGGCTTTTCCACACACACACCCCCCTTCTCTCTAGTCTGGGGACAAGGGCAGAGCTGTCTGCTGGGCAGACGGTGTCTGCAGAGCCCCTGCCCTGCCTGGGGAGGCGGCCACTGGACGCCCGAGCTCCTGGCTCCCGGGACCCCTCGACCAGACCGCCCCACCCTCACCCCTCCCGGCTCCCTCGCGCCAGAAGCTTCCGCCATGAAGGCCCACGAAGGCTGAGGGTGGGCGGAAGGGCTCTGGAGCTCCCAACTACTCCACGCCCCAATCTGTGTGAAGACAGAACCCTCAGAAAGGAGCCCCCACCCGCCCCCCCCAGAATCCAGATTTCGTTCCGATTCACGCTCCTCGGAGTTACTTCCTGGCCTTCCTGACTGGGAATGGGAACCCTTTCCTCCTGGAGCTGCCCCCCCCACCAGGACCCGGGACCCCGCTGACCGGGTCCAAAGCTCCCTGTGGTTGTTTTTCTCTCTCAGTGCGCGGTGAGGGAGGGACAGCCTAGTTCATTTACAGTTTTCAGGCCCGACCAGAAAGCTCTCAGGAACTGCCCCACCCCCGTGCGAAGAGGCAGATCTTTCACAGGGACAGAGGCCCTCAGGGACTGGGCCCGACCTGGGTGAAGTCACCTGCTCAGAACTCAGCCCCCCCTAGAGCCCAGTGGAGCCCATGCCCCATTCCACCTCCACAGACTCCTCCCCTGCCAGGCCACTTTGGGGTGTGGGCCACTCTGAACCTCACTTTCCTCTTCTAGGGCAGTTAGGGATGTCACTTGTTTTCAGAGACCCCGGGGTCCCGTTCTGAGCTCTAGGCTCTACTTCCCTGGTGGGCAGGAAAGCTTGAGGGGGCGTCCTGGGCAGGGTGGGGGGCCTGCCGTGAGCTGCAGAGAGGGCTCTGAAGGCCCTGAGCCCAGGCAGCCTCTGCTCTATCTCTGCACTCCTGCCAGAGGCCCTGGGATGGGAGGTCCTCAGGGCAAGCCTGGGTCCCTCCATCCCGGTCTCCTCAGTGTTGTCCATGACTAAACTGAAGGGGGCGGGGGATGGGGCAGGGCCCTGAGAGGCCCCTCCCCCCTCCTGGGCTCCTCCCTCCTCCCGCCCTGCCCTGCTCGCCAGGGCGGGAGGCCCGGGCAGATGCCGCAGGCAGGAGAGCACCCAGGCTGGGGGACAGCGGCTGCTGGCCGGCGGGGGGCGGGTCCTCACCTTCACGAACGTAGCCTCGAGGCTGGCGTTGTCGCTGTGCTGCACGGCGCAGCTGTCCTGCTCGTTGGCCAGGTTGATGCCTGTGGCACAGTGGAGCTCCTCCAGCTGGCTGTGACAGCACTGTTCCCGGACCATCCTGCGGGCAGAGGCCAGGGCTCGGTGGGGGAGGGGCCCGCCGGGGGGTCCACAGGGCCTGGGAGCAGCAGCCCCTCGGGGGCGGGAGCTCTGTCACCTTCCGGTGCCTCCCGTTTCCCAACCCAGCCCCACCCACCCGCACACACACACACGCACACACGCCAGCAGACAGACGGTGCTCAGTAAGCACAGAATGAGAGAGGCTGGATGCAGGGTGGGGTCTGGGGGCGGAGGCAGGAGACCCCCATGTGCCGCTGGAGTCCCGGTTTATCTCCCGGCTCCGAGCCTCGCCCTGCAAAAAGCTCTCACCTAGTGACAACACCCAAACACGGGCACCCTGATCCTTCACCAGACCCCAGCACTCATCCCCGTTTTCCAGGCTCAGAGGAGACGGCTCCAGACAGGTGCAGTAGCTGGCCTCAGGCCACAGAGGGAGGACGATGGCAACAGCTGGCAACAGCAACACCACACTGCGGCGTCCCGTCTCCCGGCCCCGCGGGGGGCCCCAGGAAGAAGCCGGAAGACGCCACGCATAAAAGGCTTGGGTAGGCAGAAGGACCCTCACCTGCCACAATGGGCTCAGGGCAGCGGGGCCTGGCCCGGAGGTGGGTAAGTGAGCAGGAGGTGTGTGTGAGTCACAGGTACGGCTCCCACCAGACGCGAAGTAACCCCGGCTTCAGCCAACGCCAGCCAGGACAGGAGGAGCCACCCACCCTGTGCGTGTCCAGAGAGAATGGGCCCAGCCCGGCCTCCTCCTGCGGCCGGCCGGCCGGGCTTCCTCTGCCCATGAGCGGCAGCCCCCCCCGCCCGCCCTTCCCCCCACCTCCACCTGCGGGGCTGGGGCTCCGCACCTGACTTCCCATGTGCTTCCAGAACCAGCTGGGGCTCCAGGATGGGTTTGTCTAGGCTGGTGATACTACACGTTTCACTCGTGCTTTGGGTGAGTTTACAAATACTGGGCACTTCACTAAATTGTCAGGAACAGCAACCAGACAGGCACCCGTCCATCCATTCACTCAAAGATACTGGCTGGACAGAAAACAGCCTGAGAGCCTCAGGACGAGGACTGGAGGCCTCGGGGACTGTGGGTGGGGGTGTCAAAGCTGCTGTACAAAGCAGGAGGGTAGTTCCTCGAAAAATTAAAAACAGGACTATCCCGTGATCCAGCAGGATACACCCCTCCCAAAATTGAAAGCAGGCACTCAGAGAGATGTTTGCACAGTCACGTCCACGACAGCATCATTCACAACAGTCCAAAGAAGGAAGCAGCCCGAGCGTCCACCGAGGGACGGGTGAACGAAACGTGGCCCATCCGCACAGCGACACGGGATTCCGCCCGAACGGGGAAGGAGATCCTGTCCCCTGCTACGACACGGACGGGCCTCGGGGACAGGATCCTCGGGGAAATGAGCCAGGCACAAGAGGACAAATACTGTTTGTTCCCACTTCTATGAAGAACCTGGAGTCGTCAAAAATCAGACAGAAAATACACCAGGCGCGGGGACGGAGTTTCGATCTGGAAAGACGAGAACATTCGGGGATGGCGAGTGGAGCCAGGCTGGAGGCGTGGAGCCATGCGCCTAAAATTCGTTAAGATGGTCAAAGGGGGCACCCAGGCGGCACGCACACTCTGTTAAGCGTCCAACTCTTGATTTCAGGTCAGGTCAAGATCTCGCAGCTCGTGAGTTCGAGCCCCGTGTCGGGCTCTGTGCTGACGGCGTGGAGCCTGCTTCAGATTCTCTCTCTCCCTCTCTCTCCGCCCCTCCCTTACTCGTGCTCTCTATTTCTCCCTCAAAATAAATAAAATAAACTTAAAAAAAAAAGACGGGGGGCGCCTGGGTGGCTCAGTCGGTTAGGCGGCCGACTTCGGCTCAGGTCACGATCTTAGGGTTCGTGAGTTCGAGCCCCGCGTCGGGCTCTATGCTGACAGCTCGGAGCCTGGAGCCTGTTTCGGATTCTGTGTCTCCCTCTCTCTGACCCTCCCCCGTTCATGCTCTGTCTCTATCTCAAAAATAAACGTTAAAAAAAAAAATTAAAAAAAAAAAAAAGATGGTAAAAGTTATGCTAGGTGTATTTCACTGCAAGTAAAAGAAATCTGGCTGCGTCCCTACTGTGTGCCAGGACCATGCCGAGGCTTCAGGGACGCGGGGAGGGGTGGCCTGGCGGACTAGAACAGCCTTCCGTACCGAAAAGGCTCCCGCGGCCACGGTTGCAAAGCTCTGCCCTGGTGGGGCCCGGAGCTGGGCGTCTGGAGACCCGCATCCAGATCCCCCCGATCCCCGCCCTGCACTCTCCCTGCCCTAGACTTGGACCAGCAACCTGACATCCCGCCCGGCTCGCTCGCTTCCCTCCGTCAAGCCCCGGCTCAAACATCCCGTTACAACATCCCACCTCATCCTGAGCTCAGAGCAGCAGTGAGGGGCAATGAGGAGGCGCTGGATGAATGAAAACTGAGAAATTTACTTAAAACCGGAAAGGTCGAATGCCACTCCCGAAGAAGAAAAATGATACGAGGCCTAAGTTACCAAGCGGCCGGTGATCTTTGGTTCCTGCATCCTTTAACTATTACTAACAAGAAGAGCCTCTTAAACCAGATTTGACTTATGACCTGCTCTCTCCCCCTCCCCTGCCTTCGCCGTCAGTGGTAATATTGAGTTTGTGAGAAAATCCCTGCTATCAGGCCTCGATGGGCTGCTGGTCAGGCCCGGCACTCAGAGCCCACGCCCGTCCCGGCACCGAACACCTGACTTTGGGCTCACAATTATCTGTCGTCTGCTGTCCTCGCCCCCTGGAACAGAAAGCATGGAGGGCTGGGGAGGGGTCGCGTTCTCCTGGGTATCCCTCACAGTGGCACTCAATGCCTACTTCTTTTTTAAAAAAAAATGTTTTTCATGTTAATTTATTTTTGAGAGAGAGACAGAGAGTGAGCAGGGGAGAGGCAGAGGGGAGTGGGGGGGACAGAGGATCCAAAGCACAGAGTTATCAGCACAGAGCCCGACGCGGGGCTCAAACCCAGGACCGTGAGATCATGACCTGAGCAGAAGCTGGACGCTTTAATCGACTGAGCCACCCAGGCGCCCCTCAGTGCCTGCTTCTTGAATAAAAACCCAACTGTGTTCTTAGATGAGCGACATCTCTCTTTGAGCCACCAGCCCAGGCTCGGCCTCTGATCTCCGCAGACTACGTGGGGTTTGAACCCCAAAGGTAACCGAGCAAAGCGGAAAATGTTCAGGAGAGGCTTGGAGGGACGGCGGACAGTGACACGGTTAGAGCCGGTCAGCTCAACAGCTAAGTACTCTCCAAGAGGCTCTGGACACACACACAGCCCGGCCCGTGAGTTCACTGGGACAAGCCAATTAGCCTCCTGGAGCTTCCGTGAAACCGTCCGTGACTGGTAAGCGGTGGCCGGGGAGGACGTCGTAATCTGCGAACGCTCGCCACCCGGCCGGAATTTCCGTAGGCCCCTGTGATACGAAGTGAGTGCCACCAGCAGGCAGTCGGGGGTCAAGGGAGCCCGGACGTGTAGCCACATTCCCCACAGAGAGAAGAAATTCCCACTCGGCCATTCCGGTGACATTCTCTGCATTTTAGGATTATCTCTACGTGCACGTTCGAAATTTACCCTTGACCAAGATGTCACAGAACAAACGCGTGCTGCATAGCGAAGAAGGTATTTTCCACGTAGTCTGGGGATTGAAGGTAACTCCAGAACCTATTAAAGACTTTGGTGGCTAGAAGTCACTCATAAACGGAGCAGTGACTGAGATCCAAATTCACAAGTAGGGGCCGCCGGCTTCTGAGTTTCTCTGACCTCAGTCTCTCCGTCTGGACACCGAGAGGTTCGGCTGATGCCCTATTTTAACGTCTGTGATTTCAGTGAGCGTTGATAATAGAGGCTCCCCTTACGAGTGGAACTGTGTCCCCCCAAATTCCACACTGACGTCCTCACCCCCAGTATCTCAAACGTGATATTGTATCTGGAGACAGGGCCTTTACGGAGGTGAGAAAGGTAAAGTTAGGTGATCCGGGTGGCCCTGATCCACTATGACTTCGGTCCTGCTAAGAAGGGGAGGTCAGGACACCGACACACACAGAGGGACGACCGTGTGGGGACGCAGAGGAGGACGGCCGTCTGCAAGCCCACGAGAGAGGCCTCGGGAGGAGACCGCCCTGCCCACGCCGTGATCCCGGCCTTCCGGCCTCCGGAGCTGTGAGACCATAAATGTGGGTTGTTCGAGCCCCACAGCGTGTGGTGTTCGTCACGGCGGCCCGGGCAGACTGCAACACTCACACTGCCTGGCTTTGTGGGGCTGGCGTCTTCCCTCCTCCTGTCATCGTCCCAGCCCCAAAAGCATGGTGTCACAACCCTCCTTTTGCACTTGGGGAAACCGAGGCTCTGCGCTGGCTCAGGTTACGCAGCCAGAAATCCAGCCCAGTCCACCCAGCTTCCCAGGGCCAGGCTGCTCCTCGCTGGCTCGGTCCCCAAACACAGCGCTCGGTGCTGACCGCCCGGCTCTGCCTCGGCCCCTCCGAGCCACACTCGGGAGCCAAACTCCCAGCTCTCGCCCATCAGACGCCTGAGTGCGTGGCCTCCCCCCTCCCCGTCAATTCAAACAACCGACCGTCCTGTTTTCTCTCCCTCTGTTCGGTCCACAGCGCTCTGGACCTTTCAAGCATTTTCCCAAATCGAGATTTACGTCGCCCGGCGACGCTGGCCGATCGCGTTATGCCCGCTGCCAGCTGAGATGCAGAAGTCCAGAACGAGGGAAGGAAACTTCACTGCACCCTCCTTGGCCGCTCTCCACCCAGCCCCCCACGGCTCCGAGGGCCGCACGGAGGAAACGCGCGGCTGTCACAAGGAGGGAACGCTCTCGGGGCCTCGCCTCCCTGACATCTGCACCCCGGGCGAGCCGATCTGGGTTCGAATCCCAACGCCATCACCCACCGGCTGTGCGCAGGGGGCAGAGCTCAGGTTCCTGGGCTGTAAGCCGGGATTAACAGCGGGGTGACGTGAGGAAAACGTTCATCACACACAGCAGGGAGCAGCTCTGTACAGGCTGGCCCCTACTCTTACTGTTACCTTTCCGGTGACGATCGACATTCCAGACCTTCATGGTTTACTCGACGCTTAACGCCTGCCAAACCTTCGAGGGAGCTTGGGTTAATTTAGGGAAAAAAAGCACAGTTCGTGCAGGTTTTGGCTACTGCGTAGGGGAACAACCGTCTGCGGGAACGCTCCGCTCTGGACCGGCTCACGCGCGCTGTCGGGGTCTGAAGGCAGGCCACGCTGTGACTCGCCAGTCACGTGATCTCATCCGACCGCCCCTCCCCCCCCAAACAGACCCCTTTTTGTTAGGAGGAAACTGACTTGGCCACAGTGCCCGGCGGTGGCAGAGAGAACAGCCACCCCAGCGAAGCTCTCTTTGCTCTGCAGCCCAGCGAAGGGGAGAGACGCCCGGGCCGCCCCAGGGAGGGGGAGCCCCGTCCCGTGCGGGGACGTGGGAGCACAGAGGAAGGAGGCGGGGGTCATCCACCACGCCCCCCACAGCCTGGGCGGATCTGGGCCTGCACGCCAGACCCTGCCAGGGGTCCCGGCACACCCGGCTTCCTGCTAGAGGAACACCGTTCTGGTAAAACGGCCGTCACTGGCAAACGTACCTGCATTCCTTGGATTCCGAGGCATAAGGCAGTGAGCAGTCCCTGTGCTGTGTGGCCATTTGATGTCCATCTGCACAGCAAGCCTCCATGAGGGTGTCTGCGGCCACTGTGCGGGAAGAGAGCAGGGCGCCTGGTGAGGGGGCCGGCTCACCACTCACCCACGCGAGGTCCCCTTGGACAGGCGCCCCCTACCCCACTTCCTCAGGCATCCACGGCAGGTGAGGCCGGACCGGACGGCCCCGCACACATCCTCGGACGCTCCACAACGTGAACTTTGAACCCACTGGGTCCTGGGCTGGAATCCACGCCGGCTCCTTCCTGGGAAAGCCTAACGCCTTAACCAGTACCTTAACCGGTACCTTCCGCATCCAGTTCTGATGGGGCTGCGGCTCAGCACCCAGGATCCACACCCACTTGGGCTGAATCCCTGCTCCGGCCACACAACAGAAACTCGGATGCGGACCCTGCCCAGACGGGTCGGGAGGGCAACCAAGGCAGGGACGTGAGCACGCGCCGTGCAGCCCGGCAGCGAGGGTGTCCAGGCACCGGAAACCGGACTCTTAGAGGGTCAGAAATGGGGGCGGCCTGGAGGCTCCCGGCAGCGCTGATGAGACAACCCAGGGAGCCTCCCCTGCTGAGCGGAGGGCAGACTCCAGGGAGGACTGTGGCATACACAGACTCGGAGGGCATAACGGAAACGGGGGCCTCCCACGCCACGAGCCCACCCGGGTGAGAAGAAAAGAGCCAACATTTCTAGGCCAGCTTCTGGGAGCCACGTCCGGGCGCTCTCGGTTAATTTCTGTAGCAACTTGTTGGCGAGGTGGCAGTCCTCGTGATACAGCGGCTGACCGCTCCTGCCCTTGATCTGCATGAGATGGGCGTCTCCGCTCACCCGAAGGACAGGAGGAGGGCTCCCCAAGGACAGAAGGTTCAGCAGCCGGCCCACGCATGCCCTCACAGCTGGACAACGGCCCTCCGGTCCCCAGCCTGGCTCTCGGCCTCACCCCAGACGGGTGAGCCTCGTGCCTTGGGGGAAGGAGAGGGCCCCCCCAAGGCAGGAGCAGCTGGGTACCGAGATGCCCTCAGCCTAGAGGACTCGTGTGGCCGGGAGCATTAGCACCAAAAGCCTCTGCGGCCTGAGTGCAGGATCACGCTGTGCAGGACGTTGCAAAACTGGCTTTACAAAACCCCACGTTTTCTCACTGATGGCTTTCCAGCACCCAACGGGGTAAATCCCACCGGGCCTGGCAGCGTTTCGAGGCACCAGCAGCCACGGGTGTCCCGTTGGAGTTCATTATTCTTCCAAGGCCGGGCCCTCGGGGCGGCCCCAGAAGGGAGGCTCACTCTTGGGCTTAGCAGGAGGCCGAGAGTTCCTAAAACACCAGCTTTGACAACCGGCCGTCAACCATCACAAACACCTGTGCAGTGAGACTGGGCGGGGCACACGCTGCCCTTGAAGGCCCTCCAGGCTGGCAGAGAAACTGCCGTCGAGCACCAAGAGTAGCCCTTCCAGAAAGATCCCGGGAGACTTAGTGCACGGCCGGCCCTTTCCCGTGGCCAGGAGGACGAGGGGTGTCACCTGGGACCGAGTCAGGGCTACCCCTCCGCCGGGGCTTCCGGGGACCCCTGGGCTGCTCTTCACAAGGAGGGAGGTACCCCGTCCCGGCCCCACCCCCATGGGGCCGTGGGGAGTCCAAGGTGGTTTGGGTGAGAGTGACAATCCACCCAGCCTGGCCTGGGTGCCCCCCTGCTCACAGCCCACCCCCTGTCCAGGGAGCACACCTCACTGTTCCAACATTTCCGACGGCCTTGCCCTCCCAGCCACAGAGGTCTTACAAGCTGGGCCATCCCTTTTCCTCACGTTCCTCGGCACAAAGCTGGCAAGCAGCAGCTACAGAGCCGAGCGGAAAAAGCATGCGCTCTGGGGTCACAGCCCCAATCCCAACTCCAGCGCTTTCTTGCTGTGTGACCCCAGGCAGGTGGCTTCCCCTCTCTGAGCCAAAGCTCCAACGGTAAAAACGGGGCTCGAAATAACCTTTGCAGAGTTATTATAGCTCAGCACTTGCTGAGCGAGTGCACTTACAAAGTTCTGAACACACAGTGAGCTCTCAGAAAACAGCGCTTGATTATGTGTTTTCTTTTTTTTGAACATTTATTTTTGAGAGAGAGAGAGAGACAGGGCACGAGTCGGGGAGGGGCAGAGAGAGAGAGAGAGAGAGAGAGAGAGAGACAGAATCCAAAGCAGGCTCCAGGCCCTGGGCTGTCAGCACAGAGCCTGACATGGGGCTCGAATCCATGAGCTGTGAGATCATGACCTGAACCGAAGTCAGAAACTTAACCGACCGAGCCACCCAGACGCCGCTTGATTACGTGTTAAAGAAACAAAGGGGGTATGCTTGCCATGGCCCATGAGAAATGGGGAACCACGGCCCTGCGTGGGTGTGTGGAAGCCCCCAGGGATGAGCAGTGGCCCCAAGGCCTCCCTCGGACTCTGAGAAAGGCAAGCCCAGTTAAAGCTTAGACTCCCACAGCCAGCTCAGCAGGGCGAGAACTTTGTGCCCGGGGCTGTGGAAACATTTGGAAATGATTCTCCCTGGGGAACCTGAGCACTTTGAACCTTATTCTCAGCAGGACAATAAAATGTTAAGTCCTCTGCTCCGTTCAGAAATCTGGAATGTCCCTGGAATGCTTGAAGCAGCCACAAGGCTGGGACTTGTGCAAAGCAGAGCCGTCTGGGGGCTGGGTCCCGGGTTTGGGGAGCGGGGGGGTGGGGAATGAGCAGGCAGCCAGGTGGGAGCCCCATGGCCATCTGGGGCCAGCTCATCCCCCTTGGGCGTGAGGCACCCCATCAGCCTCGCGCACGGCCCCATCAGATTAGCCGTGGAGAGCCCACCAGGGTCCACAGCCAGCTGGACAGTGATGAGGCAGAGGCACGGGGAACAGACCAGGGCAGGGCATCACAGCCCCCATCGTAATAATCAGCCTGACACCAAGTAAGTCTCTTTGCATTCAGCATCTCTCTCCCCCTCGACCCCTCAAGCCCTCTTTCTATGCCATCATGCAGGCCACATGGCATCACACTGTAGAGCAGAAAAGGCAACTTTCCCAACCTGTTCCCCCTCTCTTCACTTCTGGTATTTTACACTCAGGAACGAACAGCTCTGGGTTGAACATCTTTGTTCATAAACGTTTATTCCTCAAGTCCTGAGCATTGACTTAGGCCAGAACAGCCAAAGGAGAGGAGCTGGATCAGGGGGAAGGCATTCTTGGGCAATCACAGCGGGTTGCCGTCCCAAGAAACACCCAGCCCCACCAACCATGTGGCTGGAGCACAGTGACCAGGGACATGTTTGCAGCCAGCACCTGTGGCCGATGGGTGGCCTGCTAGAGCTGAGCCAACTGGCCAAAGTTCATGGGCTTCTGGTGAAGGCTGAGGTAGTGAGCTGGGGATGAGCTGAGAGCTGCAGCTTAAAGTCGGAGGGACCTGAGGGAGAATGCCGGTCGCTGTATTTATCATGCTCCTTTGGGGTGGGGCAGTGCAGAGGGAAGGAAGGGTTCAGCATCAGGCAGAGCTGGGTTTGAGCCCCGGGCCTCACTCTGCAGCTCACCATCCCTGGGCGAATTCTTGAAGCCATCTGGACCCAGGTCTGTGTCCCAATCTGTGAAATGGGGCACGGACCACTGAATCACAGGGTTCTTGTGGGCGCCTGGCACACGGAAGGCAGCCAGGGAATTCCCTACTTCTGTTCCTCAACCATCCCCATTCACCACTGTCTTTAAACCGTTGGCTGTGGGTACTCTGCCACCAAACTGTCACATCAGCAGCTGCAGGTATGGAACCCGGATTCCAAACATAATTACACACGGAAGGAGCCAAATGGAGTTAGGTCACCTAACAGTGACATGGACATAAATGCTAAGGTGTCCTCGTCCCCACCTGGAACACACCTCACTCTCCCAACACCAGTGGGTGGCCAGCTCCGCACTTTGAATGAGTGTCACTCAAAATCCCTGATGTTTCCCTGCCAACCTCTCATTTCACTGCTCCTTGGTCTGGGCTCTGACCCCTCTAGGCTCTGGCCCTTCTCTGTTTCGCCCTGTCACCTGCTCGCCTCCAGACATCACCCAGTTCTGTTGGGATGTCACTCAACACCGTGCCCCCTCCCCCATCACTGCCATTACCACTGGTGCCGCACACTCACTGGGCACCTACTATGTGCCAGGTACAACACGGGCGCTTCCTTGATTCCCCCAAGGACCCAGGGAGGCCAGTTCATTAGGGTCCCCGTTTTGCAGATCAGAAAATTCCAGCTCAGAGAGGTCAAGTGACCAGCTCAAGGTCACACAGCCAGAGGGACAAAGTCAGGCACCAGGTTTGGTTTTGACAACCTCCAAAGCTAGGCTCATCTGCCCCTGGTGAATTAAAAACTCCTCTGGGGCAAGGATCGCATTCTTCTCCTCTCAGTGACCCTGAACCACCCGCCCATGCCCGGCACAAACAGTGAGCGAGGCTCAGGAAGTTGAGCAGGACGCAATGGCCACAGGCATCTTCACCGGGGGCCTGATGGGCAAGACGACCTTGAAGTATAGGGTTTGCTGCAAACATGCCTCTTCAGGGGGAGGGAATGATCCCAAAGGACAACGTTTGATTGGAGCCGACTTCCGCAAAGTGCCAGGCTGCTGAGAATTTAAGCAAGAGCCCGGGACCTGCTGGGGCATCGGTCTGAGACTCAGAACTGCCACTCTCTTGGCCTTAGAGACGGTTACCCCCAACCCGTCGGAGGAAAGCGGAGCTGCGGGGAAAGGAGGTGGGGCGAGGGGGACACCCTGAAGAATGTTCCGGCGTCACGGCTCAAGATGTCAACAAAGATACCGTCTGCAGTAGGCCTGTCTCTAAAAGACAGGTGTATCCTGTCCAAGAAAAGGTCTGTTGTGAACTTATGTTCTGAAACAAATAAAGCCTCCCGGCTCCTCCCAAGCATCTCCTTTCGGTGGGGCAGGGCCAGGCTCTCCAAAGCACAAAGCCAATACCACTCCCACCCCTGGACACACGTCTTCCAAGAAACGTCCCAACTGGAAAGGGACGCACGGTCTTTGCTGTTTTCATACGTGTCCCCTTTGTAGTGAACAAGCGTTACTCTGGTGGTGAAAAATCACTTTGGGTCAGAAAGAGAGGCGGCCCGGGGAAAGAGTACCAGGCAGGGAGCCCGGGCTGGTGTCCCTGCTTTGTCCCTGGTGTTCACGAGGGGAATTACAGTCACTACAAATGTTTGCCGTAACCCAGAGAGTACGGAAAACCATTGCCTATGGTGCTTCCGTCCTAAAGACCCCAACGTGCTGTTCCACTAAAACCACGTGGAGTAGGACAGTCTGGACCATCACTCACTCTCCCTCATTGCCTTTTTTTTTTTTTTAATGTTTATTTATTTATTTTTGAGAGAGAGAGAGAGAGAGAGAGCTTGAGTGGGGAGGGGCAGAGAGAGAGGGAGACAGAGAATCCAAAGCAGGCTCCTCACTGACAGCGGAGAGCTCGACGCGGAGCTCGAACTCACGAACCGTGAGATCACGACCTGAGCCAAAGTCAGACGCTTAACCACAGAACCACCCGGGGCCCCCCCCCCAACCTTGCCCTTCCTCGTTCCTATAGAACAATGGCCGTGCGTGCATCCTTGGGTTAAAATGAACTTGAACACCCCGCACGACTGTTGTCTTTAAAAAAAAAGCTGACCATCTAAGAGTGAACTAAACGCTTCATTTAAAATGCTGTGGTCGAAGACGACATCCTCAGTGAAATAAGCCAGTCGCAGAAGGATAAATAAACGCTGTCTGATTCCACTTAAGAGGTCCCGAGGGGAGCCGCATTCACACAGACGGAAAGTAGATGGGGAGTTCGTGCTTCTCGGGGACAGGGCCTCAGTTTGGGGAAAGGAAAGAGCTCTGGAGATGGCTGGTGGCACAACAGTGTGAAGGTTCTTAACTCCCGACTGTGCACTTAGAAACGGTTCAAATGGTTAACGTTATGTGTATTTCATCACAATGGAAAAAACACATTAAAAAAAACTGAGTGGGGGGGTGCCTGGGGGGGCTCAGTAGGTTAAGCCTCCAACTTCGGCTCAGGTCCTGATCTCACGGTTCTTGAGTTCGAGCCCCACATCGGGCTCCCTGCTGTCACCGTGGAGCCTGCTCCAGACCCTCTGTGTCTGTCTGTCTGTCTCTCTCTCTGCCCTTTCCCCACTCAGGCGTACACTCTCTTTCTCTTAAAAATAAATAAACGTTAAAAAAAATTTTTAATTGAGTGTTTGTGTGGCATTTTGTATCACCCTTCAACAGAAGAGGAGTTGGGTGTTCTGCTGATTAACTCACTTGCCTCTTTCAATTGATGTTGTGGTTTGTTTTTTTTTTAATGTTTATTTATTTTAGAGAGAGAGGGAGACAGAGTAGGAGCGGGCGAGGGGCAGAGAGAGAGGGGGCGGGCACAGAATCCGAAGACAGGCTCCAGGCTCCGAGCTGTCAGCACACAGCCCGACGCGGGGCTCGAACCCACGAACCGCGAGATCGTGACCTGAGCCCAAGTCGGACGCTCAACCGACTCAGCCACCCAGATGCCCCCAACAATCGGTGTTGTTTTACTGCATGAACGTGAAGACCGTAGCAAGGATTAATTCGGTAAACCGTGTCTTAGAACATCCTCTCATGCAGGTTGGTGGTGAATACGTTGTACGCAGCAAGCCAGGTGACCTCCAACAGAACAAGTGAAATGTTAAGTAACGAAGGAAAGCAGAGGGTGGCACTCACTCCCCGGCCCAGGCAAGAGCCAAGGGAAGGCTTCCAGAGGTGACAAGGAGGCCGTCCTTCCGTCATCGCTTCCCCAACCACACAGGGAAGAATTCAGCATCGTCAGGGGGGGGGGGGGGGTGGGATCCCCAGCTCCGCGCTGACACAGGACGCACAGCTGGGCATCAGGTCACAGAAATCCCACGTGGAGACCCCACCACGCCCGAACGGCCCCCAGCAACCTGGGACAAATGAGGACACTTCTGCCTCTTCCATCCCTAACTTCTGGGAGCGGTGCCAGTTAGCGATGCCCGCCCGCGCCCGCTGCCCGGCTGGAGGGGCTCTTAGGAGAGAAGCGGGGCCTCGGGCAGCCTGCAGTCTTCTCGCTCAGATCGCTTCCCTCCCTTCGGAGAGGAAGCTTCGATAGAGCACAGTTAACCTCCGGTTCCTGTACTCTGCGTGAAGTGGATCCACCAAGCATAATATAAAGCAAGCAAAACCTCTCTTGCAAAATCTTCTTGGCTTTGGACTCGGGCATCCCAAGGGAAGGCGAGAGACGTTGTGGGTTAAAACCGCCCAGCCCCGGGGGCGCCCGGGGAGGCTCGGTCGATTAGGTGCCCGCTCTCGGTTTGGGCTCAGGCCCTGATCTCACGGTTTTGCGA
Source organism: Panthera tigris (assembly GCF_018350195.1). Lineage (NCBI taxonomy): Eukaryota > Metazoa > Chordata > Mammalia > Carnivora > Felidae > Panthera > Panthera tigris. The sequence continues at coordinate 136,606,095 of NC_056666.1, read as the reverse complement.
GCTCGACCCCACGTCGGGCTCTGCGCTGGCGGTGTCTGGGATTCCCTCTGCCCCCTGCCCTGCTGGCTCTGTGGCTCTCAAAAATAAACAAACCTCCTGGCCCCAAATCTGCCCTCCACCTCACTGAGCCCCGTTATCTCCATCCATCAAACGGGGCGGTAACTGTGTAGGGCTGGGAAGAACAATGTGCTCATTCGGGCAAAATGCTTACGTCGGTGCCCGTCCACAGAAAGAACCCTCCCAATCGGGCAGCCACAGAAGGCACCGCACCGCTAGGGAGAGGGCATCCTTCTTGACGGGAATCACACGCTCCCCCAGACTGACACGTCGCCAGAGGACCGCCACCCCGCCCCCCCTGCCCTCGGGAAAGAGACGCCCCCGCCGGAAGTCCCTGGTGAGCAGGTGGACAGAGACCGCCTGGTTCACGGGCAGCGGATGCCATCTGTCCGCTGAGACAGCCGCTAAAACCAAACCCCTTCCAGGCGAATTACGCCTTCGTGAAGGCTGCAGTGTGGACTGTGAAACGTGGTGGTTCTGAACCCGTGGTGCAGAGGAGTACGCGTTCTTGTCGAGGGGTAGAGAGACAGACACACGTTCTCTCCAACACGGCAGATGCCGGCCGGCAGTCAGAGGGGTTCCGGGGTGCTCCTTGGATGGAAGCTTCCAGAATGCCAGCCAGCCACCAGGGGCTCCGGCCGATGCCTGACTGGCCTGTGAGCTGTCCTAAGCCCCGCACACATTCAAAAGAGCCCCTCTGTGGCCCACTCCGTCGGCGGACCGTGCGACGCTCGACGTGGGCTGGGAGCCCGAGCCCCACGCTGGGGGTAGAGAGGACTTAAAAATAAAATCGTGTTTAAAAAGCCCCTCTCATGACCCTTCCACGTGCAGGCTTCTGGCTTGGGGCAGGGGATTCCTGAGGTGAAAAGACAGGACCCTGTCCTCAAGGGGGTGGCCCAGGGAGGCACCAGGCAATTGTCACTGGGGTCTGGTGTACAGACCCTTGCAGGTCTGGGATAGGGACAGAACCATCCCCCCTTCAAGGGCACCCGGCCTCCCAGGAGGAAGCAGGGCGTGCCCGGGTCTGCTTTCACGGCTCCACACAAGAGCCACCCGTGCCTCAACCTCCCCCTCCCCCGCCCCGCCCCAACCCTCCACCAGCACCTGCCACGAAGCATCTCCCAGATCTCTCCCTCCGGGCAGGAGCCTCCTCCCACCAAGGCCAGCGGACACGTGGGCTAGCCTCACCTCCCGACATCTCTGTAGCATCCCACCCTGCGGGGACCCCTCTCTCCCGCTTCTGCTCTGAACTCTCAGGCCACCTGTCATGTGTCGTCTGCACCTGGCCTTTGGAAGCTGGAAGCCGGGTGGTGCCGGGCACACTCCCTTCCGACAGCCAGTTCATCCACACCCACGCCAGTCCAGAGGCCCTTTCCTCCAGAAGTCTTCCCTCACTGACCCCCTCCACACACACACACACACACACACACACACACACACACACACGCACAGGCACACAGCAGTTCCACGGCCTCTTTGCACCCTGAGCTTCCTGGCACTTAGCACAAATAATTAACTGCACTGTGTACTTAGTGTCATGAGGGCTGGGTCCCTGTACCTTGCCCCACGCGGCCTCAGAGCACTCAACACGTTCCGGTGAAAGAATGATCTCATGCGATCCTAGCCACTCTAGGAAGCAGGGGGTCAGGGAGAGATTAAGCAAGTGGCCCGAGGCCGAAGAGCAAACACCGAGGTGGCCTTGGAGCCTGGCTCGGACTCTAAAGCTGACCCCCCCCCCCCCCCCCCCGCAATAACACGCTGAAGGAAATTGGCTTCCTCCCAAAGCCGGACTTAGCAAAATCCAGACTTCTCAGCCAGAAAGATACATGAGGGGGTTCTGTGTCCCGCTTACGAACGCGATTTGAGGGCCGTGCTCCCAGGTTTCAATCCTGGTGGGGCCGCTGTGTGCCCGTAGGCGCGCTGCTTGACCTCTCTGAGCCTTGGTGGCCTCACCCGCACTCACGGAGAATGGGGGATAAAAACAGGAGTGGTTGCAGAGAGAAGTCTGATGTCCAAATAGGAGGCGTACGTAGGCAGCAAAACTCCTGGCACGTTTTACTCCAGCAGGTGACACGATCCAAAAGGAAAAACAGGTTCAAGAAAAATACCGGCTCGGGGCGTCTGGGTGGCTCAGTCGGTTAAGCGTCCGACTCTTGATTTCAGCTCAGGTCATGATCTCATGCTTTGTGGGGATCGAGCCCTGAGCTCGGAGCTTGCTTGGGATTCTCTCTCTCCCTCTCTCTCTGCCCCTCCCCTGCTCACGCTCTCTCTCCTCTCTCTCTATATATATAAATAAATAAATAGAAAGAAAATACTGGCTCACCCCATTAGCATAAAAATGCTCCCATCTCAAAACCAGTCCTGGCAAGATCCCAGCCACCACCCAGGTTTCTGGAAGCCCCCAAGCAGGTACACTTCCCCCTCAACGTGCCGGGCAGAGTCCCGTGACCCCTCGCGCCCCCCGCCCGGCCATCCCCCTGGGTGGTCTCCTGTCGCCTCATCCTATGGGCTGAGACCCCCACATGTCTGCCTGTAGCCTGATCTCGCCCGCAAACCCCGGCTCCCCAGATGTCAGACGGGACGCTTAGAGTGCCCACACAGAACTCGCACTCTTCCCCACCCCGTCCAGCCCCCCACCCGTCCAGCTGCTCGAGCCACAATAACGGGGTCGCCTGAATCATCCCTTGGCCCTCACCCTCTACCTCCCATCGCATGGCAAGTCCTGTCCACTCCAGCTCTACCTCTATCCACTTCCCAGCGGCCCCCCGACTGCCACTCTGCCCAGGGTACCTCTAGCCCTGGACCCTGCACAAGCGTCCACACTGGCTCATGCCGCCTCTCCCCAGATGCCATGCAGCAGTCCAGAGTGACTTCTAGAAACCTAAGCCAAATAACCTCACTCCTCTGCTTAACGTCCTCCGGCGGCTTCCCAGTGAACTTTGGATAAAACCCAGTCTGCGCCCCGATTTTTAAAGCCCTCCCGCCTCAGCTGCCCTCTGCCTCTTCCCCAGAGGCACACACTCCCTTCTGGTCCCTCCAATACACCTCGTCCCACCTGGGGCCTGGGACCAGCTGTTCCTTTTACCCAAAAGCTCTCCCCAGATCTTTCCACAGACGGCTCCTCGCCACTCACGCCTCAGCTAGGTATCCCCTCCCCTCTCCGCCCACTTGAGAGCCACCCGGGGCTGCTGTCACCGTCATGACACGTCATGGTCACTATGGCACTGATTCCTACCGACACATCCTCGTCAGGGCACCTATTCCTGTGTTTGCTGTTAGCAGGTGCAATGGCCCCTGAAAAGATACATCCACGTCCTGACCCTGGAATGCGACCTTATTTGGAATCAGGGTCTTTGCAGGTGCAATTAAGGATCTCAAGATGAGATCCTCCTGGATCACCCAGGTGAGCTCTAAATCCCAAGACAAGTGTCCTTGGAAGAGAAACACAGAAGGAAAAAGCAGTGTGAAGACAGAGGCAGCCACGAGCCCAGGAGCGCCAAGAGCCCCCAGGAGCTGGGAGACGCAAGGACGGACCGTTTCCCAGAGCCTCTGAGGGGACTGAAGTTCTACAGACCCCGCGATACCTGACTTCTGGCCGCCAGGACGGTGCGAGGACACATCTCTGTTGTCTTAAGCTGCTCAGTTTGCAGCAATTTGGTCCCGGGCCGCAGAAGACTCACAGGGCACGCAGCTCCGCGTCCCCAGGGCCTCGTGCTTGCTGAGTACGTGACAAACTGACAAATGATGGGCTCATGACAAATAGCTCCTCAGGGCTCCGGCCAGGCCCATAAGGGATGGATGCTTGGGAAACGTTTGCTCAATAGAACTGAGAAGCAGCCTGTGAATGACCCTTTCCACCTACTTCCTCTCTCTGGGCCTCAGTTTCCCCCACCTATACGAAGAGCGGACCAGCTGATCTGTGGCTTCCGTGTCCTGACAGGCAAACCACTCCTTCCCAAATTCTCAAGTGCCCATCATAAAACCTGGGCCCCATCGGACCCCAAGGCTGGTTCTTTGGTTCCTACATCTTTGCGACCATCAGGGGGTGTAGGGATCCTGGAGGGCCCGGACCCCCATCCGTGTGGCGTCGGTGCAGCTAAGAACACACATCACAGACCCTCCACTTGGAGAAAGAAAGGCTCTGGGGCCCCCGCCCTCAGGAGCAGTAGGGGAGGGGGGCTTGGTGGTTGGGTCCCCCAGGAAGCCAGCAACAGGGTGGGCAGGAATCCAGTGTCCCCGCTCCCAGCGTTGGCCACGTCAGCATGGCCCTCTGGCAGGATCACTTGGCAAGGCTGGGGGCAGATTAAGCAGGAACATGTCTTCTCCAGATGCCGGGCCCGCCCTGTTGTGTCTGGAACCCAGGTCCAGCCAAGGACATTTTCCTTTATAAAGGTGCCAGGAAAGGGGCGACTTCATACCCTGTGGACAGTTCTAGACCTCACCCAGGGTCCTGTGGTCAGAGGCATCTGCCCCTGCGTGCACTGTCTCCCCTCCACCCCCACAGCACTGCCTACGGCAGGTTCCTTGAGGGGTCCCTGAACCCCACCCCCAGATGGCAGCAGGGAGGGCCTGACTTGGGCCACACCCAAGGGAGAGGCAGGGCCAAGGCCGGGCCCTGGGCTGGGTACCCGAGCAATCGGCCCTCCGGCACCACGGCCGTGGCCTCCCCAGTACACGACAGGCCTGTCCACGGATCTGAAACAAGACAGATGCTGTCACCTTGGGGATCACTTCCTGCCAAGCCAGCCACGAGCCCCTCGAGGGCCCTGTGGTCCCCCGTGCATGTCAAACGCATGTTCCTCCTCAGGACACGTGTGCAGCAATCGCTAATGGGACTCGAGCGCTGTCCTACCTGCTCTTCCCCTCGTTAAATTTAAGGTCAGAGCATGTTGTGCTGTGACCTGGCCTTCTGTTTACTGCTGTGCTTCCCAGGCAAGTTACTTAACTGCTCTGGGCCTTGGTATATATGTCTGTAAAATGACAATAATAATAGTACCCTCTTCATAGGGTTGTTGAGAGGATTAAATTAGTGGCTAAATGTAAACTATGCCACTTACAGTCATTTCCTAGAGCAGAGCGTGTACTCATTCCAGATTTACGCAAACAGAAGTACAGAGGGCATGGGATTGGTCACTTTCAGAACCGGGACCGGTCTCCCAACCTCCTTCGAGGGCTGGCTCCCACCACGTAGGGCCTCGTGATAACACACAGGCACCTGGCTCCCTCCTGACCCAGAGTCAGGTGAGGACCCGCCTGAGGGCCAAGGGGGCAGGCCCAGCGGGCACCGACCCAGCCCCTGGTCCTGCCTTCCCCTGGTCCTGCCTTCCCGAGGCTCCCAGCCACACCCTCTCATCTCCAAGCTCCCTCCAGGCTGAAGCGTCTCCGATCCCAGGGAAGCTGACTTAATGGCTGTCCCCATTTGGTTATGTGGTCACTTCTGGGATCATTACAAGGAGACTGGAACCGTGCAGCGCCTGCAAAGGCATCTATTAGTCAAACTGTTATAATCGGATGTTTTGCAAAGTAGGGTCTTTTATTGCAGATGAAATACACCGGCGGGGGGATTGTGCGCGCCATTAGAACTGGCTCCGTAAAGCTTCGCCTGCACGGCTGCCCCACCCGACGCACCCATGGCTCAGGGCCCTGCCATCAAAGGAACTAACTGGAGGGAAGAGGGGACGCGTCCACGTCCTCTCTCGCCTCCCGGGCCTCTGCCCATGCTGCTCCCTCTGCCTGAACACCACCCTCCCCGACCTTTCCAGAAACCCAGCCAGCTCCTCCCACACCCCACCGCATCCTCAGGTGGGGGGGGGGGGGGTCCTCCCTGACTCTCTGCCTGTCGGGGTTGGTTTGAAATGGACTGTTGGCTCTTCAGGCTCTCCTGGGGGGTGGGGACCCCATGGGCAGAAAGGCCAGGCCTCTCTTCTTCCTCACCGTGTCCCCAAGATTCAGAACAGCGTCTGGCACAGAGTCGACACCTAGTGCCCCGACTGATTGCCCGGGGAGCTCAGCTGACGCCGCTCTGCCTGACCTTCCCCGACACGGCTCTGGCCCTCGACAGCTGCCGGTTCAGAGGCCCTTCTGGGAAAATGAGTAGGACTTTCAGAGCATTCTTGGGGACAAGGACACTGGCTTACCCTGGGGAGGGGGCAACACAAATGATAGGTCATAGTAATCCAGCTACCTTGGCAGGCCTCGCCCCCCCCCCCCCCCGTCTGTCCCTCAGTCCTCATGACAACCTAAGAAGTGGGTTTCTGTTCTGTTTTACAAATGAGAAAACCACCAACCTTCGCATGGACTTTTCCAGCAGGATACAGGCAACCTTGTTTCCCGTCCCACCAAAGCTCGTGGTGCCCTTCCCCCCGCCCCCCACAGTCCAGCACGGGTGGCAGACAGAGCCCTGAGTTGGGGGGGCCTCAGGCAGTACCAGAAGAAGGTATCACCCGGAGCCCTAGGGGCACCCCCAAGTCTCATCTTCATGCATTCAACGCTCTGGCAGCCCCCCTCCCCAGTCTGTCTCCCCCCACCCCCTGCCAGCCTGGGAAAGTTCCAGCAGCGGTGCGGGCCACGTGTTTCCAAGCCAAGCCCTCTCCCGTCTTTGTTCTCCCTCCCAGCGACTTGCTCTGTAATCAGTAGGAAACACTGCCCCGCCGGGCCGGAGCCAGCCGGAGGCCAAGAAAGTCTTGGAGAAAACACAGTTGTCTTTCCCAAATGCCCTCCTCCTCTCCACTCCCTCCCTCCTGCCCCGCTCTCAGGAAAGCCCAACAGGGCAGACAGACACAGGACAGAGTGTGGCCCAGCTCTGTCCCTTGGCAGGGGAGATCAGCGCCCTTCTGCACCGCAGTGGCCGGGCCGAGTTTCAGCAGCTCGGCTAAAGGGCTCCCCACTCGATGGCCTTTTCCATGATCGCTTTTCAATTAGGTTTCCCCGTGGACCCCGCAGGTCTGCAGCGTGGGGCCATGTCACTTCGGGGAACCTTCAGGCTTCCAAGCTTGCAGCCGCGGAAGGAAACCGGGGAAGAAAACCCAAACTGTATGGAAGTCGCTGCAACTCAAAAGAGGGGCCGCCCCCAAAGACACCGAAGGCCACGCCACCGTGCGCGATGAGCGGGTTTGCTTTATCACGTGCCCCTGAAGTCCGGGCCTTCTCTGTAAAGATGAAGTGCGCCCCTCCAGCCTGACCGAGTCTCCGTGTTTTTTCGGAGTCAGATGGCAGGACAGCTTCCTCACACACGAGGCAGAACAGAACAGTGGAGAAGGACCGGGCATTCAGCCTCGGAAGAGTTCCCCCGGGCCTGTCGCAGTTGCCTTGTCTGCACAATACACGGGGGCCCTGGGGTCCTTTCTGTTTGAACAGGAGCCTTGTGTGGCCTCCGATCAGGGCCCCCCTCTGGGCTTGCTCTCCTCTTCCCACGAATGCCCTTCTTCCCTCTGCCCACCTGGCCAGCTCCCGCCCAGGCACCATCCCCTCCAAGCCTCTGAGCCCCGGGGTGGGGAGGGGCGAGGGTGGGGGCGGCTCTTGCTGCCAACCCTGAGCCTGCGCCTCCCATGCCCTCTCCCCCACCCCGCACATGATGGATACCCCCCCAGCACACACCCAGGACACAGCCGGAGCTCCGGGATCTGCTGCAGCCAGTGAGTGAGCCCGGGACCCTCTGCAGAGCTCTGCCCTCCGCCCCCAACCTCCCAGGGGCGACCTTTTGATCAAGACGGAGGGTGGTCACGGGAGAGGTGAAACCAAGCTAAGCCAGAGATAAAGGATCTAGGATTCCAAGGGTGGTCCAGGCCCCAGGAAGAACAAAGCCTCTGGGCAGGCAGGCCTGTCTAATGACTGATGAGTCACGGGTCAGCGGAGAGGTCAGAGGCCGCGGCTCTGCTCACCCGCAGCTGCACTTAATCCGCAGGGCCTGGTGGTCGCCTCCCAGGAGCTAGGCCTTGAGGGTGAGGGGAGAAACAGGAGCCATCCCAGGGCTGTCCGTCCTGGGCCGAGGGGCCTGGCCAGAGGTCTACGGGGGGACACTCAGCCCCCTGGCCGCCACAGGGTGGGTGGATTTGGAAGTGGCCTGTCCCCAGCCCCGGCTGAGCATGTAGCCTGGCAGGACCTCCCTCGGGGCCCTCTATGTCCCAGGCGGTCAGAGGTTTCCCGACGCACGGCTATCCCCAGACTGCTCCCTTCCTTTCTGCTCTCCCACGTCCACCCCTAACCCACGACCGGCTTGGTCTCCTGGGCAAAGTACTGTCCCGTCTCAGTCTTCTCGCCAACAGGCTGGGTACGACAGCCCCTACCAAGAGGTGGAGGTGGGGGCAGTGAGAACCGATTCGCCAGGGCCTTCTGGAGGCAGAGCGCGGCCCGAGGGGCGCCGCGAGCGTCGGCTGGGGCCTCCTGCCCGCCTCCCAACCTTGGCCGCGGTGGGAAGACGGGTGGGCGCGAGCGTGGGCAGCGCGGGAACGCGGGCGGGGGCGGGGGTGGGGAGGAGGACCTAGGGTCTTTGAAACAAGTGCCCCAGGCCCTCGAGATGATTCGGCCGGGGGCCAGGAGTGGGGTGCGGGGAGGGCACTGTCAGGAGCGCCGCGGGGGCGCGGCGCCGAGACGCCGACGGCTACCGCAGCTCCGGGACTTCCCGGAGGTGCGGGGCCGGGAGGGGAGCCCCTAGAGCGGGGGCCGTGGACGCGGGGCGCCCCTACCTCGGGCGGCCAGCAGCGAGAGGCCGCCGAGCAGCAGCAGCGGCAGCGGGACCCTCCTCGGCGCGGCGCGCTCCATGGGGCCGGCGGGCGGCGGGCGGCGGGCGGACAAAGGCGCGGGGCGCGGGGCGCGGCTCCTGGGCTCCACGCTCCGGCCGAGCCTCCGCAGCCAACGCTGGGCCCCGGCGGCGCGGTTCAATTATCCCGCCCCGGAGGAGGGCGCGGCGGAGGCGGGGCCGCAGGGCGCCCGGGGCCCTCCCTCCCGGGCCGCCCCCCGCCCGGGGCGCGCGCACTCCGGCCCCGAGGGGCGGGAGCGGGGGCCCCCCCGAAACGTCTCCCCGGCGAGGGGCCGGGGGGTGGGGGGGCGCCTCCGGGCGGGACGCACCCCCTCCGCTGCCCCCCTCCCCCTGCCCCTCCCCCCCGTGCGCCGGAGAAACCCGATCCCTTCCCCACCCGCCGACCCGAGGGGCGGGCCGGGTAGCAAAGGTTAGCTCCGCCCGACTCCGCAGAAAGGGCGGGGGGACGGGGACCGCGGGAGCGAGGGGTCGCAAAGGGTCGGAGGCGCTTTTTGCTGGGGGGGTGGAAGGGCGGTGTCCCTTCGAGGCGGGGGCTCCCCGCAGGACGTGGCCCGCGGGGCTGCTCGTTTCCCGCCGCCCGGCACTCACGGATCATCCCGGGGCCTGCAAGTCCGTCGCGTCCTGGGACCCGGCTCTGCCCTCAGGAGACTGCCGCTCAGGCGAGACGAATTCAAGGGACATTCCCGACACCAGTGGCATGTGACGAACCCAGGGTCCCGGAGCGCAGAGGAAAAGATTCGGTTTGCGGGAGAGGAAGCAGCCTTGGAACGCTGGGCCTGCGCCAGCTACTTCCCTGTGCAGAATTCCCGGCTGCAAGCAGGCCAGTGGTCACTGAGGGTAAATTAGTCTGTCGGAACCATAAGTAAATTTGTTTTGTGTTTTAATGTTTTGTTTCTCTTGAGACAGAGACAGAGAGCATGAGCGGTGGAGAGCAGAGAGAGAGGGAGACACAGAATCTGAAGCAGGCTCCAGGCTCCGAGCTGTCAGCACAGAGCCCAATGGCGGCTCGAACCCACGGAGCGTGAGATCATGACCTGAGCCGAAGTCCGATGTTTAACTGAGCCACCCAGGGGCCCAAATAAATTTGTTTTAAAAGGACAAAAGCCCCAACCGGTGCCGGTGAAGACGCAGAGACCCATAGGAGCACCATTCAGTTGAATGCACCGACCCCCTCCCCCAGCAGTCCCACCCCCACGTTTACACCCGGCACAAATGCACACGCGTGTGAGTGTGCACCAAAACCTGGGTGCTAGGGTGTTCATAACAGCACTATTCACACATACTAGCTTCCCGTTAGGAGCTTCCCGACATCACCAGCAATAGAATGAAAACACATCGTGGGGCGGTGGCACCTCCCAGGTGGGTGAAGAGTGGGTGCTGCAGCCTTCGTGGAGCCCAAGAATGGCTCTCAGAGACACCACGGGGCCGTGGAGCCACGTGCTAAGGATGCCACGTGACTCGGTCTGTGTGAAGCACGTGTACCGTTTAGAAGTCAGGAGAGGGATGGCCCTTGGGGAGCACGGGGAGGCCCTCTGGGGAGCTGGATCTGGTTTTTAAATCTGGACATTGGTTACAAAGTTGGGTTCCGTTTATGAAAAGTTTATCCAGCTGTTCACTTACGCTATGTGCCCTTTTCTAAATGGGTGTTAGATTTAAAACAGTTAAAAAGAAGGAAAACTAAAAACCCTCGTGCCCTCACAAGATGCCTGGTAAGTGGGAGGTTTGCAGAGAGCGTAAGAACGCTCGTGAGGGGGCTCGCTTGAGAAATCACAGCCTAAAGATGCTTCCCCAAAAGGGTGGCTTGGGATTGGCCCCCGAGAGATGAGCCGTGGGTTGGGGCTAAGTGATTCCTGCCCTGGGCAGCTCTCGAAGGTTATCTGGTCCGCTTAACCGGACGGTGGGGGTGTCTGAGGTACGTGCGTGCAAGCGGCAGGCAGTTGGACAGGGGTAGGTGGGGAGATCTGAGCTGGAGACAGGTTTGTGCTTTGCTGGTTTTTTTTTTTTAAGCCACGGGACAGTAAGGGGTCCCTGGGGAGAGTTTACAGTTCAGAGGAGCACCGCGTATCACACGCCTGCACGTTATTTTGTTAATACAACAGCCATAGTCGTTAGCGCCCCCATTCTGCAGATGAGAACACCAAGGCTCAGAGACGTGAGGTCACTGGCCAAGATGGGAGGATTTGGAGTCTGAGTCCCAGTCCTGGGCTCGTCTGAGAGCGACTCGTACCAAGGCTCTGTTTTTCACCGAACGCTGTAACAAACATTTCCCTGTCTTCCCTGTCTTATTAGAAATCTTCATTCCACATCTAGTGAGTGAATAGTATGAAAATTGCACACACGTTTGCTTCCCCACTCCCCTGGCATTGGACATGGAGGTCCTTCCAAATGGGGGGGGGGGGCGGGTAGTGGGGGTTGAGGGGTGAAACCCGCATGTTCGAGGCTCAGCTCCCGGCAGAGAACTGGATGCCCTTGAAGAGTGATTGCCGCACCCGGGAATGGACTGATTCACATCCCCAGAGAGAGACGCGGCCAAGCCCCGGGTCTGTCCGCCACCCTCCGGCATTGAGTAACATCTTTGTTTAATTTGGGCTACTTCCACAGGCAAGAGGAAAGGGCGTCTTGCTGTTTCTTCGTATCATCGATCACCATCTAATGTATCACCACGGAGTTTGAACATGTTTCAGAGGCTTATTAGCCATGTGTATTTCTTTTCTTGTAACTTCTTTCATAACCTTTACTCATTTATTTTTGTAATGACCCAATTGTTTATTACAGGGGACAATCTAGAAAAAAACACAGTGTCCAACAATAGGCTATTTTTTATGGTGGGTATGATTAGATTCAATTATACTAACATTCCATGATTCAGTGGAATATTGTGCCGCTGTTGAAAGGGCTGAATTGGATTCCTAAGTAGAAATACAATCTCTGTGGGGCACCTGGGTGGCTCAGTCGGTTGAGCATCTGACTTCGGCTCAGGTCATGATCTCACTCACGGTTTGTGAGTTCGAGCCCCGCATCGGGCTCTGTGCTGACAGCTCAGAGCCTGGAGCCTGCTTCGGGTTCTGTGTCTCATTCTCTCTCTGCCTTTCCCTCCTATGTGCTCTGTCTCTCAAAAATAAATAAACGTTAAAAAAATTAAAAAAAAAAAAGAAATACGATCTTTGTGGACTAATATTATGTAAAAAAAACACACACACACCTCCAAAAGCAAAATTGAGTGTGAACGTAGAGGTCCACACTGCAATTGTATGCTGAAAAAACTGTATTCATGTAGCTCAAAGATCTAAAGGGAACGAAAAGAAATCGGAGATGGTGTTTACTAGTGAAAATGTTGTTAATTTTTTTTTTTTCAGGAACAGTTGTGACACAAAGGAATAATTGTGCCAGAAACCTGGAGTGGTATAATCCCTATACCTAAACTTGACCGAGTTATGATCACTGATACAGCTCCTGTTTTCTGACCAAAGAACGTGCACCATTTCACCAGGGGAGACGTGGTTCTTCCGGAACGAAGTTCTAACCATTTTCCTTCTGGGTGTCTACGTAAGAGTCAAGACGCTTGATGAACAGCACGCAGTGTGTACTTTGCAAAAGATGGGACTGGTCTTCTGCGAGGTTCCACGGCGGGGATTAGGGACCAGGGAGGCTCCCACCACCAAACCCCCGGCGGGGGTTGGGAGGGAGGGCACTGGGGCAAGACAGCACCCCCCCTCCTTGGATTGTGCTCCTCCAGGCAGGAAGCCACTTGTCATGTCCCACTGTGACAGCCCAGCTTTCTCGGATCTCAGAGAAGCAGCACAGGCTCCTTGCTCCCCGCTCCGCCCCCCCAGACAAACAGCTCTCCGTTTGTTTGAAAGCTCATTGTTGGCACATGTGGGCTGTTTTTCTCCAAGTCAGAAAACAAATGGCTTTGACGCCTGCCCAAACTCTGGAGGACAAGCCTCCTGGGGTTCCTGCCTGTGCTCCCCACCCTGAAGGCTGTGGCTGCCCTGCCCCCCCCACCCCTCCCGGCACAACCCGGCCCTGCATCCCTAGCTCCGGGCTCCTGCAACACCCAGGCACCCCTGCCTTCCTGCCTCAGTGCTCCGCCGGCTCCTTCTGTCCTCCAGGAATCTGCCAGGACGCTACTCGGCCCAGGGCTCTTCCTGCCCGTGGCCCGGGGGGCCTGGGTGCTCCCCACCCTGCAGTTCCAACCCCTTCCCGACCCTTTTCCCTCTTGGTCCTCCTTGACGTCCTTGTCAAGGTGTTGATTTTCGCTCCCGCCACAGGCCCATGCGCTCCCTGAGGGCAGGGACTGTGCACATCCTCGGTGAGCACAAAACCCTTGCCGAGCACCCGCGGGGAGGGTGGCCGCCAGCAGCTGGCAGGGGCGCGTGGTGAGCGTCAGAGTCGCAGGGCCTCGCAACGCCCCCTGGGACGGAGGCTGTCCTTGCATATCTCGGCCAAGGAGACAGCAGCTCGGGAGGTGGCCGAGTCCCCGACACCTGGTGTGGCTCCCTGGGCCCTGTCCCCCGGCGGCTCAGGAGCCGACCCGTGCTGTGGCCCAACCACCTCCTCTACCCCTAGATCCCCTCCCGGCCCCTCTGGGTCCCTTTCCCGCTCTATCCTAGGGTCTCTTCCTCACTAGGAAGGTCCTGGGGCAGTGGCCTGACTAGAGTGACGCACGGGCCGAGAATTCTGTCCCCTCAAGGGGGCCGCAGAAAATTAGAGATTCCAAATTGTGCCAGATATATACAATTATACACAAAACCGTATAGCCCCGGGCTCCCCGGATCCCCAAGCAGACATCTGTCTCCTAACCCTGCCCCGCCCCCCCCCCCACCCCCTCACCAGAGCACGGAATCAAGGCCCTTCAGAATGACATGTTTGTCCTCAGGGGAGCAGCCATCGGTGAAAGGCCTACGCTGGGTGCCCCACATCTAGCGACAACTTCCTGTCATCAGGGAAGGCCACGACCACGGAAATCCCCGGCAGTGGCGGGTGCAGTGGGGTGGGGGGGGGTGCTTCTTATATTTCTGTCTCCCTTGTGACCCTAAAGTTGCAGATTTCCACGTGTCCAGCACCCACACACGTCTCGGGCCTTCTATCTAATTTCACTTACACGGCCAGCCGTAAGGAAGGCGTGCCCCCAAGTCTGTGACTCCTGTTTCACAGCGAATGAAACAGGATCCTGGAGGAAGCTGCCGGCTTCATACGGACCAGCAGCTGGGCCGGGATGCAGTTTGGGTGTGTCTATCACCCCAACGTGCCCACCCAGCACAGTGCCAGGTGGCTGGTGGGAGCCGGGTGCTGAACTAGGCTTCTCCAAAATCCACCTGTGGAAGTCCCCCAGATTGTGGCTGTATCTGGAGACAGGCCTTTAAAAAAGGGAATTAAGGGGCGCCTGGGTGGCTCAGTCAGTTAAGCTTACGACTTCGGCTCAGGTCATGATCTCGCGGTTCGTGAGTTCAAGCCCCTGCATCGGGCTCTGTGCTGACAGCTCGGAGCCTGGAGCCTGCTTGGGATTCTGTCTCCCCCTCTATCTGCCCCTTCCCCACTCACCCTCTCTCTCTCTCTCTCTCTCTCCCTCCCTCAAGATAAATAAACATTAAAAAAAAAAAAAAGATTTTAAAAAAGGAAGTAAGGTGGGGTGCCTGGGTGGCTCAGTTAGTTGAGCGTCTGACTCTCGATTTCAGCTCAGGTCATGATCTCCCGGTTGTGGGATCGAGCCCCACGTTGGGCTCTGGCTGAGTGTGGAGCCTGCTTGAGATTCTCTCTCTGCCCCTCTCCTTTGCTCATGCTCTATCTCCAAAAAAAAAAAAAAAAAAAAAAAATTTTTTAAAGAGATTAGCATGCGTTTGCATGCACGGGCACACACTTAGGGATGGCCATGTGCAGACACAAAGGGGACAGCCGTCTACAAGCCAAGGAGAGAGGCCTCGGGAGAAAGCAACCATGCTGACATCTGAATCGGAGGCTTCCAGTCTCCGGAACTGTCAGAGAATAAGTTTCTGTCTTGCAAGCCACACGGTCTATGGTACTTTGTTACACAGCTTTAGCAGACCACAACGGGTAGAAAGACAAGGGTGAGGAAGAGGTGTTATGCATCGTGGTCTGGGACATTGTAAAGGGCATCAGAACCAGGGAGGGAAGGAGGAGAGGGAGCGTACAACATTCCAGGGCGTTCTAGAACCTCAGCTGTCCTGGGACTCTATGGATCCAAGGAAGAACTATCAGGGCAAATTCAAATAAAACCACCATCATTTATTGTTATGTTAAACAGAGTTCTAGGAGTGCTGCCCTCTGCTTTGAAGCCTGGAGCTCCCGTGCCACCAGCAGAAGCCTGGAAGACAGAAAAGCCAACGGGATTGTGTCTTTGGGAGACCGGGCGTGATGCTTGGGCCGTCCCAAGAGTAGTTAAGCACAAGTGGGACAGATGATAATCAAAGAGATTAAAAGCACGGAGCTCATGTGGTTAAAGGGACAGGAAAGCTACTACATGCTGAAGCAAATGTAACTGTGTTGACAAAAATGAGAGAATCTGGGGCGCCTGGGGGACTCAGTTGGTTGAGCGTCCGTCTCTTCATCTCAACTCAGGTCTTGATCTCAGGGTGGTGAGTTCAAGCCCCGAGTTGGGCTCCATGTTTGTCTCCATGAGATCATGACCTGAGCCGAAGTCGTAAGCTTAACCGACTGAGCCCCTTAATTCCCTTTTTGAAAGGCCCGTCTTCAAGGCTTCACTTTGGGGGTGACACCTACTTTAAAAAAGAGAGAGAGAGAGAGAGAGAGAGAGAATCTAACCGAACAAATTCTGGAAAAACTGCCCCGATGCCTTGAGGACAGTGGTGGAAACTCAGACTGCCTTTTGTCTGGGTTTTTGTTTGCTTCAGGACAGACCTGCAGGTCCTCTCGCTGTTTGCCAGAGATACTCCTGTGGAATGGCGATCTCGAAACTTCCTGTTAGTCTGAGTTGCAGAGTGGGGATTCTGACGGGCACCTCTCATTTTCTCCCCTTGTTTGAGGGATTCTCCACTGAAGAGCTCTTGAGGGAGCCCCGATTTCTTCCCACTACAGAGTCTAACTTGTACTCTTCCCACACCGGCCTCCCTCGAAACCAGGGTGCTGGCCTGTGACCGAGGGGAGCTGACCACACACAACCACCCCAGACTTTGTAGTGGGAGCTGGTAATGGAAAGAGGCAGGCCTGGTGGCAAATCCCTTTGGTGGGTAGCCAGAAGCAGCAGCAGCAGCAGAAACGTGAAATTTCCGGGCCTGAATTTGGCTGTGGCCCTGGCTTTACTCCAGATGTGCCTGGTCTAGCCCAGCTTCTAGGCTTGGTCTGCGGTATTGCTGATGGTTCTACGGGCTGCCCAGGACCCTTCCAATGAACTTCTTTCCATTTACATCGACCAGAGTCGGTGGCAACCGAGAATCCTGCTTGATACTTGGGATTGTTTACGGAATTAGAGGAGGAACGGGCATTCCCTTACGGATGGTGGGCAGTGAGAAGAGTGGTTCTAATTTCCGGTGGGCGTCTGGATGGGGTATCTGAACATGACTTTGGTTGCCACCGGTGGGAAGAATGTACAAGTTTGTACGTGAGATTGTTGGGTTGAGTTCAGCACAAACAAGCTTGAAGAGAGACAGAGACAGAGAGAGACAAAGAGCCAGAGAGAGAGAGAGGTATATTAGTGTGCTGAGAACAGCCCATGGGCAGAAGGTCGGGGGCACCGTTGGGGAATCCTATCCTGCCATGGCTCCCTCTTGACAGCTGCACCCCTTATTAAAATTTTGCATCTTTTACAAGGGCAGATCTCTCAGTGCTTTCTATATTTTATTGACATTCTGAATGGCGTGTGTTTTCTACCGTGGTTTCTAAGTGGTGGCCACTCACATAAAGGAAAGTTGTAAGATTTTACGTATCCAATATGTACAGCTATATGTGGGTCACGTGCAATTTTGTTTATTGCTATGAGATTTATAATAGGAATATGAGCATAAAAGGAAACTAACCACCAGTGTGTAGGAGAGAGAATAGTTGAGTAAGGACGTGACATATCCCTGCTATGGAATATCACGTAACTTTTTAAAATTCTGTACGAAGACCGCGACAACAGAGGTGGTTGTTTTTTAATAAAATGCAAATGAAGGCATAAGTAAAATTGAATATATATAATATATATACAGTAGGCTTTGTTAAAGTGTATATTTTATATACCGTATACTATACATATGCTATATATACACATACACTATATATATACTATTGTATATATACACACTAGGCTTTGTTAAAATGTATATATTTTATATAATATATATGAACATGGAGAAAATTTTGGAAGAAAAATGCTATTTCATTAGGGCAATGGCATTCCTAGATCTCTCTGCACTGATGAGTTTTTTACTCTCTACACGTATGACTTTTTCACTGAAGAAAAATAGAATCTAGGGGTGCCTGGGTGGCTCAGCTGGTTAAGCGTCCGACTTTGGCTCTGGTCATGATCTCACAGTTCACGGGTTCAAGGCCCACGGCGGGCTCTGTGCTGACAGCTCAGAGCCTGGAGCCTGTTTCGGACCCTGTGTCTCCCTCTCTCTCTGCCCCTCCCCTGCTCACACTCTGTCTCTTTCTCTCTCTCTCTCTCTCGAAAATAAATAATACACATTTTTAAAAATCTAAAATAAGCCACACCGGTGGTTCTGCAGAACTTGTTTTCACAAAGTCAAGAGTTCGGTCTCCACCCCAGGAAGACCAGCCATTGTTTCTTTGCTTTGACTTTTCAGGTTTATAATATACTTTTCACAACAACCACATTGCAGAAAATCAGGAAGATGGAGGGCAGAAAAATCTATAATCCCACGCCCTGACACAAACAGACGTGCCCCGAGCCCGTTGCCAGGATTTTACACGCATAGTTTACATAGCTCATCTCAGGGCACAGGGTCTTGGAACCCGGTGTCTTTAATTTACATTCTATCATAAACGTGCCCCATGTGGCCACGAAGCCTCCTTAGCCATTCCTTCTCGATGGGCAACAAGACGCCATCAAGTGGGGGAGACATCAACTCATTCCCCTATTGGATGTTTGAGTTAATTCCAGTTTCTTTGCTGATATAAGAAATACTGCAAAGACCGTTTATTTGTTCATGAGGCTTTTCATTTTTGGGGTTATTTCTTTAGGACGGATTCCCAGAAGTCAGATGAATGAGTCAAAGGGCACATGCTGCTCCAATGAGCGTCTCTCCCTAAGCTGGCCGAGTCACCTGCCATTTGCTGGAAGGACAAATGGTTCCAATTAAAGGCCCAAAGTTTCCCCACAGGCTCCAGCTGTGTGTAGGAGGGGGGTGGGGGCAGCCACTGGGGTCTCTGCCACCCGGGCAAACTTGCCAAACTAAAGGCTCAGTGCCAAAAGTCTCCGTAGGTAGTGTTTTTCTAAAAGGAACTCAACAATCTTTTGTATTGACTCATGATTAAATCTGTGCAGCTGTGAGCCTTGCAAAGCGTCCGCTTTGCTTAGCAAGGAGCAAGCGCACACCGGAGCTGGCTTGGGACCCACCATCACCCCTCCCGACCCCCATCAGGCCACCCCGCAGCTCAGCGTGGCAAGGGTCTTCATCTCTCTTTACCGCAGCTTGTCCCCATTCTGCAGAGGAGAAAACCGAGGTTCAGATGGGCGAAGGGACGTGCCTGGGATCCCGCAGTGACTCAACAGCAAAACCAACACTCGGTCTAGTCCCCAGGGCCGCTTCACTCTCAAGCCACGTTGGACCAGATTCATTCACGCCGCAGACGCTGAGCACAGCCCTGTGCCAGGACCTCCCTCGAGGAGCTCGTGGTCTGGGGGAGACCTCCCCCCGGCCATTTCAGTACCAGGGAGAGCCGTGGCAGCCCCAGCACGGGCCCGGACGTTGCTCACAGAAGCGTGCCAGGCGGGCGAGGAAAGGAGGAAACACAGGAGGAGAGTGCGGTGAATTTGGGCAAGAGCGGCATGGGCCTGGCTCTCAAGAACCTCAGCTCCTGGTCTCCTGGGTGGAGGCGAACGTGGAAAGCTAACCCCCGTGGAGAATAATCAGGGCTCCCCCTGTCCACAGAGAGCACCCAGGGACAACGTTAGAGACCACAGTCACAGGTCTCACACCCGGCAAGGTCTCCTGATGGCCAAGAGCAAGCTCTGTCTTCACAGGCGTCTGTTTGGACGCTGCCCCTCCCCGTCACTGGGGATGGGCGACCTGAGGCAGCTCACTTCCCGGCTCTGAGCTGCAGCGGCTTCTTTATAATAAAGGGAATGACATCACACTCCTACCGATGTTGGGAACCAATGTGTGGGGGGCTTCTAGACGTGAGCTTAGCACAGGGACCTGTCTGCTAAGCGTTGGCCGGGATGGAGAAGTAGGGGAGGAGAAGGATGTGTGGGGAGAGCTGATCTTGAAGGGCCTCGTGGAGGTCCCGAAACCAGAGCTGGGAGGAGGACGCAGACGGGGAGGGCAGGGCACCTGCGGCGGGAAACACGGCAAAGGTTTGCAGAGATGCCTCGGCCACCCCAGGAGGGTCATTTTCAGTTGTATCCTGGAGTGTCTTCTTTTTTTTCTTTCTTTCTTTTTTTTTAGAGAGAGAGAGAGAGAGAGGAGTGGGGCAGAGGGAGACAGAGAATCTTTTTGGGGGGCGAGGGAGGGGATATAAAGTAAGAATTTCTTTTTAGTCTCGACTTAGCTAACATACAGCGTAGTCTTGGCCTCAGGAGCAGAACCCAGCGAATCATCTCTTACACACGACACCCGGTGCTCATCCCAACAAGTGCCCTCCTTCGTGCCCGTCACCCGTTGTCCCCCCCCCCCAACCCCCCGCCCCCATCGACCCTCAGTTTGCTCTCTGTATCTGAGAGTCTCTTACGGTGTAGCCCCCTCTCTGTTTTTATCTTTTTTTCCTTCCCTCCGCCTACGATCATCTGTTATGTTTCTCAGATTCCACAGGTGAGTGAAATCACGCGACAACTGTCTTTCTCTGACTTGTTTCGCTTAGCATAATACACTCCAGTTCCATCCACGTGGTTGCAAATGGTAAGGTTTCATTCTTTTTCATCACCGAGTAGTATTCCATTGTATATAGAAACCACATCTCCTTTGCCCATTCGTCAGTCGATGGACATTTGGGCTCTTTCCATCCTTTGGCTATTGTGGATAGCGCCGATATAAACATTGGGGTCATATGTGGCCCTATGAATCAGCACTCCTGTATCCCTTGGATGCATTCCCAGTAGTGCAATTGCTGGGTCGTAGGGCAGCTCTATTTTTAATTTTTTGAGGAATCTCCATGCTGTTTTCCAGAGCGGCTGCACCAGCTTGCATTCCCACCAACAGTGCAAGAGGGTTCCCCTTTCTCCGCATCCTCGCCGACATCTGTTGTTGCCTGAGTTGTGCATTTTAGCCATTCCATAGGAGTGAGGCGGTATCTCATTGTGGTTTTGATTTGTATTTCCCTGCTGATGAGTGACGTTGAGCATCTTTTCATGTGTCTGTTGGCCATCTGGATGTCTTCTTTGGAGAAGTGTCTATTCATGTCTTCTGCCCGTGTCTTCACCGGATTATTTGTTTTTTAGGTGTTCGGTTTGGTGAGTTCTTTATGGATTTTTGATATTAACCCTTTGTCCGATATGTCATTTGCAAATATCTGGGAGAGAGAGCATTTAAGCAGGCTCCGCGCTCTGACACGGGGCTCAGTCCCACAACTATGAGATCATGACCTGAGCTGAAATCAGGAGTCAGATGCCTGGGGCCCCTGGGTGGCTCAGTTGGTTGAGCGTCCAACTCGTGATTTCGGCTGAGGTCAGGATCCCAGGGTCATGGGATTGAGCCCTGAGTCGGGCTTGTGCTGAGCACGGAGCCCGCTTGAGATTCTCTCTCTCTCTCTCTCTCTCTCTCTCTCTCTCCCTCTGCCCCTCCCCACTCATGTGTGCACATTCTCTCTCTCTTAAAAAAAAAAAAAAAAAGAGAGGGTCACATGCTTAACCGACTGAGCCGCTCAGGCGCCCCATATCCTGGTGTGAGCCCTGACCAAGGGCCAGCGCTGTGCCACACTTTGGCTCATCACCTAGAACCCCGCGGGCTGGGAAGCTGCCATTTTGCAGAGGTAGGCACGGGGGCACCGTTGTCCCACTGCACCCCGGTGCGCTCTCTGCCCAGGGCAGCCTCCTCTCCTGGGTCTGCATTTGTCTGCGGAACCTGACTTGCCCTTCACCTTCTTTCCGGCCGCTTGGCTTTGCCGCCGTTTGTTTCCCGCTCCTTCTTGCCGCGTGGCCATGTGGTGGTGTGGCCAGGAGGAGCCCCGCACGCACACGAGGCGTCGGCCGAGCCCCTGGGCTGTCCTGGAGGGCTGCTGTGTTTGTGGCTGTGGCCGTGGCCGTGGCACTGCCTGGGGTGCAGCAGCCCCACGGCCACCCCCGCCCCCGCCCCAGGCGCCTGGGGCAGTTGGGCAATACCGAGAGCATCCCTGCTGGCTCCCTGCTGTCTGCGGGACTATGTCCAGGCCTCAGACTGTCACATGAGGCCCCTGGGATGCTCTGCCATGCCCGTTCTCTTTAACTTCTTCTGTCTGCGTCCTCAGCGAATCGATTGTTCACCCATTCATGCAACAAGCATTTTCTTGAACAACCACTATGTCCAGGCACTGTTTTAGGCGCAGAAGAGAACCAAACAGACAAAACCCTGCCTCCCTGGAGCTGACACAGCAAGGGGGCGGATGGGACTTCCATTCGGACCCGAAATATCCTTCCTTCACCTGTGGCTGTGTTTCCCTCACCTGGGAAACCCTTTCCCTCCTGGCAACTCCATTCCCCGCAACCCCCCCCCCCAAGTGTTCCCAGACTCCTCAGGAGCCATCTGATGACTGGGGTGGGGCAGCCCAGCACCGCCCCTGCCCACCCGCCCTGACCACGAACAGAAGCTTCTCGATCTGGGAGGCACATCGGACACAGGGGCTTGTATCTCGCCACAGAACGGGCTCCGACCTTTTGTGTGGTTTTAGCTTCGGTCTTCCTAGAAAATGTGCAGTGTTTACTCTGACGTGGAGAGAGTCAGCCTGCTCTTGGGATTTCACAGTTTACGAGGCTGACTTCGTTTATGGCCACATTTTACGTGCCCTCGTGTTTCAGACCACCAAACACCTTTCACTCCCTCTGGGATCTCGGGGTTGACGCCGGGCACAGTCGGGTGGTCTGTGGGGGCAGGTTGGGATGCACGTGTCCTCTCCCACCGGCCCTCTTCTGGGTCCCCGTGGTCCTGCTCCCCCGAGTCTCACAGCCGTGCTGGCATCGACCATTCCCCCATCTCTCTGACCACGGGGCAGAACTGCCTCTCGTCCATCTCAGACTCCAGCTCAGGCTTGTGTTCACCCACATTTAGTGTCCCGTGGAAACGTGGAGAATGAACGGATGGCCCTAACTGGCGAATGCGTCTAATCAGATCGGCCCCCCCTTGCCCTGGTCGAGCACGTGTCCCTCTACCGGTGACCTGAGCCTCCGTAGCTGCCATCCGCTCACGCCTGCCAACCCCGTGGCTCAAAGGCAGAGTTGGCCGAGCTCTGGCAAGCGGCACACAGCACGGCCCTGAGTCCTCAAACGCTCCCGTGAGATAGGAACACTGTGACCAATGTCTAGGTAGAGAAACAGAGGCTCAGGAGGACCAGGGGCTTAGGAGGTGTCATGCCACCAGCAAGGAGCCACGCCAGGTGCTCCCCCTCCGTGGCTTTCCTGGCTCCAAGTCCAGAGCTCCAGCCATGAAAACACCAGAGAATGGACAGGAGACTCCGATGGGTCAGTGTGGTCAATTCTCCCCAGCTTTTTTTTTTTTTTAACGTTTATTTATTTTTGAGACAGAGAGAGATGAGCATGAACAGGGGAGGGTCAGAGAGAGAGGGAGACACAGAATCCGAAGCAGGCTCCAGGCTCCAGGCTCTGAGCGGTCAGCACAGAGCCCGACGCGGGGCTCGAACTCACGGACGGTGAGATCATGACCTGAGCCGAAGTCGGACGCTCAACCGACTGAGCCACCCAGGCACCCCACAGGCACCCCCCTTTTTAAGTTTATTTATTTATTTTGAGAGAAAGAAATCATCTTTTTAAAGGGCATGGTAGAGCTGCAGAAGAAATGAGATGTTGAGGAGAGCTGACAGTCTCCAGCCACTGTTTTTTTTCTTGAGGACCAAGGATCAAGCTGTTTCTGGCCAGGAGCTTCTGCCAGGGGAGAAGAGAAACCAGCAAATATTCCCGTGGTCACGTGGAAAGCCGGGTGAGGAAGCTTGAGAGAGTTCAGGTGCACCGATCATTCCTCCCGGTGGTGCGTTTGCTGAGTTCTCATGCTGTGCAGGGATCTAGGGAGCCAAGGGGAAAGCTGGAAGGCAGAGCAGGGCTTAGGGCACAACAGACCAGCCGGGGAGAAGCCTGCCTCGAACACACTCTCTGACCCCCTGCTCCACACATTTGCCAGATGTCAAAGCCACCTGGCAGGAAGTGGGAGAGCTGGGCTGGAGCCCCTGCAGGGCAGAGCTGACTCTCCCGAAGGCTTTCAGGGCCACGGAGACAAGGTCTCACCAGGTTCTCGATCAAAAGCTCAGGAGGATATGCTCTGGGAATGGGGACACCCAGAGACACACTGGCCATGACTAAAACTACAACCCAGCCCCTTCCCTGCTCAATTTCTGGTTGGATTTGGGTGCAAAGTCCCTCATACTATTTGTCTAACAGGAACAGTTTTGCTTTCAGTTAAGCAGGAATATTTTTGTGGAGGGAGCCCCCTCGCTTTCCATGCACAATGTCCAGCATTCAGTTGAAACTACAAGACATGAGATAAGTGAAGAAAACATGACAAATAATGGAGAGAAAACACAGGCAAAGGATGTATAGCCACACTTGATGCAGACTTTGAACTTAGCCAACAGGGCTTTGAAATAATAATGTCAAAGGAAATAAAGAAACATGTATGAGGGGTTCCCGGGTAGCTCAGTCAGTTAAGCAGCCGAATTCGGCTCAGGTCACAACATCATGGTTTGAGAGTTCAAGCCCTGCGTCGGGCTCTGTGCTGACAGCTCGGAGCCCGGAGCCTGCTTCAGACTCTGTGTCTCCCTCTCTCTCTGCCCCTCCCTGCTTGCACTCTCTCTCTCTCCCTCTCTTTCTCAAAAATAAATAATAAATATTTTTTAAAAATTAATAAAAAAGAAACATGCATGCAAAATAATGAAAGGTAGATTTTCAACAGCAAGATAATAATAATAATAATAATAATAATAAATTGGAATCTGGGGCAGCTGGGTGGCTCAGTCGGTTAAGTGTCCCGCTTAAGCTCAAGTCATGATCTTTCAGTTTGGGGGTTTGGGCCCCGCATCAGGCTCTGTGTTGACAGCTCAGAGCCTAGAGCCTGCTTCAGATTCTGTGTCTCTGTCTCTCTCTGCCCCTCCTCTGCTCATACTCTGTCTTTCTCTGTCTCTCAGAGATAAATAAACATTTAAAAAATTGGAATCTTTAAAGAGAAAGAATCAAATAACCAAACTGACCTTCTCAAAGTGAGAAATTAAGTACTCAATGGAAAGTTTTAACAACAGATTAGGCACAGCATGACACAAGACAAGTGAGTGGAAATCAACTCAGTAAAAAAATATGCAAACTAAAATGTAGAAAGAAAAAGAATAGATTTTTAAAAATACAAAGAATAAAAGACCTATGCGATGTAGTCAAAAGGTCTAACATACAGAGGTGCCTGGGTGGCTCAGTGGGTTGAGCATTCGACTCATGATCTCGGCTCAGGTCATGATCGCGGGGTCTTGGGATCAAGCCCCACGTTGGACTCTGCACTGAGCATGGAGCCTGCTTGAGATTCTCTCTCTCCCTCTCTCTCTGCCTTTCCCCTCCTTGCCCTCTCTCTCTCTCTCTCTCTCTAAAATAAAATAAATAAAATAAAATAATTTTTTTAGAAAAGGTCTAACATACATGTAATTGTAGCTCCAGAAAAAAAAGGAGGAGAAAAAACAGTACTCAGATTGTGGCCAAGAATTTGCCTCAAACAAGAAAAGATGTCAACCCATGTTTTTGAGAAGTTCAATTTACCCCAAACAGGATAACACTGAGAAAACCATATTCTAAGCACAGAATAGTCAAACTGTTGAAAAACAAACACAAAGAAAAATCTTTTTTTTTAATTAATTTATTTAAATTCAAGTGAGTTAATACACAGTGTAGTATTGGTTGCAGGAGTAGAACCCAGTGATTCATCTCTTACATAAAACACCCAGTGCTCATCCCAACAAGTGCCCTCCTTAGAGGAGAAAACAGGCAGCAACCTCTTTGACCTTGGCTGCAACAACTTCTTACTTGACACGTCTCCAGAGGCAAGGAAAATAAAAGCAAAAATGAACTACTGGGACCTCATCAAGATAAAATGCTTTTGCACTGTGAAGGAAATAATCCACCAAAACTAAAAGGCAACCGACGGAATGGGAGAAGATATTTACAAATGACATATTGGATAAAGGGTTAGTTTCCAAATCTATAAAGAACTTATCAAACCCAACACCCAGAAACCAAATAATCCAGTGAAGAAATGGGCAAAAGGCATGAAGAGACACTTTTCCAACAAAGACAACCAGATGGCCAACAGACACGTGAAAAGATGCTCAACATCGTTCATCATCAGGGAAATGCAAATCAAAACCACAATGAGATACCACCTCACACCTGTCAGAATGGCCAACAGTAACAAAGAAAAATCTCAAAAGCAGCTAGAAGTAGGCATCGGGGGAGAGAAAATACAATATCTTTGCAAGAACCTTGAAAGAGCAGTGGGGAACCTAAGAACACTGCGTTGATCACAGAGGCGCAAAGACATGGTCCCTCTCAACGGAGCTCACGGGCTGGGAAGGAAACAGGATTCCAATACCACGTGATTTGTTCATGGCAGATAGAGGCACGGAAGAGAGGAGACAGGTAACCCAGACGGGGGCAGCATAGTCTTCCCAGAGAGGGAGCACCGAGGAAAGACGGAGGACGGTCCAGACAGAGGCCACCAGCAAAACCTCTCTGCACCAACCTCCAAGATGGCCTCCACCCCACAGCCCAGGCCCCCCAAAGGGCAAGTTCCCTGTTCCTCAGCATTCCCCAAAATTTCTCCTGGGAGTCAATCACCCCCAACAAGTTCTGCGGGAGGGACAGGCCCTACCCAGGAACTTGGCAGCATTAAACTCTCTTCCTCCCCTCTCTGGACTCCCTCCCTCCAAGATGTCAGGGCACCATCCGCTCAGAGTTCTAATAGTTTGTGTTGAAGACGAAAGGAGGAATAGCATCCTTTACCTTGAGGCGTGGATCGTACTCCTGGGGACCCATCCTCTTCACGCACCTGTTGGTGTCAAACGTTTTCAAAGAATCCATTTAGCCTGTATCTACTGAGCACCTAACACCGTCGGACCCTGAGCTAGGGACTGATTTTTAAGGAATAAACAAGTCCCAGGCCTGTCCTTGGGGAAGATCCTTAATGAGAAACATTTGGGGGCCAACCATTGGGTAAACTGCTTTCGAGCCAACGTGCCGTAATGCTATTTCTTTTTTTTTCCCCTAATGGGGTTAGCTTTAGAAGTACGCTTGGCAAGCACCCTCAACAACCTGCATTAGTCCCAGCACATGCTCATTATTGGCACAAAGGAACATTGGAGCTG
This sequence comes from Panthera tigris, assembly GCF_018350195.1. Classification (NCBI taxonomy): domain Eukaryota; kingdom Metazoa; phylum Chordata; class Mammalia; order Carnivora; family Felidae; genus Panthera; species Panthera tigris. The sequence continues at coordinate 136,579,604 of NC_056666.1, read as the reverse complement.
AAGACTCAGTTTCATCCAAAGTGCATGAAAAACATTTGGAGGTATACAGTCTTATAATTTTATGCCTAATCTCAAGCGCCAGTTTTCCAGGTTCAAGTTTCGGCAACATTAGAGTCACAGCGGGGACATAGGCCAAACAAACAAAACATAAGCCCAAGCGGAAAAAGAGGGCAAATAAACATGTGTACGTTAAAGACCGTCATTATCTACACGAGACCGAACCCTGAAATCGAATCCGAGACATTCCCCCCGAGATTTTTCATGGCAGGTTTTAGACGTGCCTCATCTTCTTCTGCACACGAAAATCACTTGAATAAAACTTCCCCACACACTCACGTTCTAGCAAGAGAGCGTCTGTTGGCAATTCTGAGGTCTTATGACTTCATTCTGAGCCAGGGAAAATTCAAAATACATTTCTGAAACTTTAATAGAAAAATAAAACAGCCCGTAAAGAGATGACCTCTACTTTAGAGGCACAAGTGAGAATTTATTCGTCGTTCGGAGTTGTTCAGAATGTGTAAGACTTCAGAGCTGATCAAAACAACTGCTTTAAACCCTGAAGTCACCACCGAGACCCAAGTGAGGGTCCACACCACCAGCGCGACCCCCGCTGTGCTGTAACAGAACATTTCAACTCCCTAAAAACACCACCCGGTAACCCCTCAGGGACGAAGCCTGTTTGGAAAAGAATTAGTCCCACATGAGCAATTTTCTCCCGTGTGGACGCTTAACCCTTCAGAAGACAAGGCTTTGCTTTTTATTTTGACACTTTTGAACGGAAAGATTTTTTAAATGTTCAATACCTGTCCTTGCCTTGGGAAGCACAGCGTGAGCCTGTTGTGTCTTTCTTTGAAGGTTTCCAACCATTACGGCAACGGGACACAGTCCTGGGACTTCAGGGGCCGGGCTGTGTCCAGCTTATTCCCTGAACACCCAGCACGGACGCGCACTGTCCGAAGTTTTGCCGAGTGACCCTGCCCGTGAACGCAACTCAGAAGAAGGAGAGGCAGGGAGAGTGGCTTGAGAAGTCTGGGACACGTGATTGCACGTTCCGGGAGCTTTGCTCAGTGAATCCGCTCCCCGGATACCTGGGGGTATGAACAAAAGTTCCAGGACAACCCAGAGAGAATTTCAACTCCTGCGCGCTTCTGGCCCACTAGCCACAAAACGCTGCCCGAATACCGAATACCGTGTGTTGCCGGCAAGGCTCCCACCTGGGCCTGGGCTGGAAAGAGCAAACGGTGGCATTTCCCACCTGCCCGACCTTTGCAGAGGCAGCTGCCACTTTGCCTGGCTGCATAATGCCACCATGCCCCCTGCCTTCCGTTTGAAAGCCAAGGCTTTACCAGGAGCTTGCAACCTCAGGGTCGTAAGCATGAGAGACACGGGAGCAGGGAGGCAGAGAAACAGGCGGCCCAGCGCAAAGAAAGCAACAAACAGCCGCGTGTACACAGTTTCCATCTCCGAGTAAGAGAGGGCTCGCAGAACGCTCGCTCTCATCTTCTCCGGGTCTTCGCAAAACGGGGATTAGAACTGCCGGTAGGGGTTGCAAACCACAGGTCTGCAGGCGAGATCCACAAGTAAGTTTTTTCAACAGTTTGAATCTGAAGGCTTTACCCTTTAGCCACAGACCCCACCGCTCCCTATTACGGACTCAGCCGATTCACCTACTTACTTTACTGGTTCAGCCTCGAAGCCATTCGAATGTGTGACCGTTGATCCAGAAGCAACGCATCCGTTCACCCCACGCGTGCTAAGGACCTACTGTATTGGGAGCGGGATTGACGCTTAGTTAGAGGGAAGATCAGAAGATTAATAAGCGAATCACATCAAACACCTAAGATAAAAGGGATACTGATTTTACACAAACTCTTTCAGAAAGCCGAGGAGAAGGGAATGCTTCTCAAGCCGTTTTCAAAGGCCAGCATTGCTCTCGTGCCAAAACCAGACAGAGACGCTAGGAGAAAAGGAAATTGCGGCTTAATATCCCTCATGAATATAGACACAAAAATCGTTAACAAGATACTGTCTGATCAAATCCAGCCACGTATCAAAAGGATAATACATCATGGCCACGTTGGAGTTATCATGGAAATGAAATGCAAGTTTAACATTTAAGAATTAATCAATGCAATTCACCACAGGACACAAATTATATATAATCATCTCAATAGATACAGAAGAAGCATTTGACAAATTCAATATCTATTCGTGATTTAAAAAAAAGTTTAGCAAACTAGGAACAGAAAGGAGCCCCCCAGTTTGATAAAGGTCCGCCACACAGACTGACCGTGACCATGCTCAGTGAATACTCCAGAACATCTGGGTTATTCCGATTTGGGCCATTAAGAATAAAGGTGCTATAAACATTAGGGTATGGGTTGTTATGTGAACATGAATCTTCATTTCTCTGGGATATGTACCCAGGAAGACAATTGCTGGGGAGGGGGGTGCATACGGTAGCTGAACACTTAATTTTTTAAAAAACTGCCGAATTATTTTCCAGACTGGCGGTACCATTTTACATTCCCTAGTTTCTGCACATCTTCACCAGCATTTGGTGTTGTCACTGTTTTTTATTTTAGCCATTTTGATAGGCGTGTACCGAGCCATCCCACTGTGGTTTTATTTATTTATTTATTTAAATGTTTACTTGTTTTTGAAAGAGAAAGAGCATGAGCAGAGGAGGGGCAGAGAGAGAGAGAGAGAGAGAGAGAGAGAGGACATCCAAAGCAGGCTTCGTGCTGACAGCACAGAGCCCGATGGGCAGGGCTCGAACTCACAAACCGTGAGATCATGACCTGAGCCAAAGCTGGATGCTTAATCGACTGAGCCACCTAGGAGCCCCTCCCACTATGGCTTTCATTTGCATTTCCCTAATGGCTAAGGGTGTTGGCCATCTTTCTCATGTGCCTGTTTGTTTTCTGTATATTTTCTTTGATGAAATGTCTCTTCGTGTCTTTTGTCCATTTTCTATTTAAACGGGAGGCTTTTTTTGCTGTTGAGTTTTGTTCTTTGAGAGCTCTTGCTGTATTCCAGATACTGGTCCTTTGTTGGATATGGGGTTTGCAAATATTTCCTCCCGGTTTGTAGCTTGTATTTCCATGTTTTTAACAGGATTTTTCTCAGAGCAAAATTTTTAAATGTTAATGACTCAAATTCACGAATGTCTCCTTTCCTGAACAATGCCGGGGACATCACCTCTGAAAACACCTCACTGGTCCCAGATTTTACCTCGTTCCCACAGATTTTCTCCCATGCTTTCTTTTTCCGAAAGTTTTACATTTTACGCTTAAGTTTGTGATCCATTTTGACTGAATTTCTTGATGGGTGTGGAACTGAGGTTGAGATTTACTTATGTATTTACTTTTTAGGCGATGGATGTTCGATTGCTTCAGCACCGTTTGTAGATATGGCTATCTCTCCTCTATTGAATTACTTTTGCACCTTTATCAAAAGTCAGTTGGGCGTATTCATGTGGTTCTACTTCTAGGCTGTTTATTCCATTCCATCGGTCTACGTGTCTCTTCCTTTGTCAATAGAACAGTTTTGATTACTGTAGCTGTAGAAGTCATCAAACTGGGTACGTCGATTCTCCCCACTTTATTCTTCCTTTTCAAAATTGTTTTAGCTAGTCTAGTTTCTTTGCCTTTCCATGTAGATTTTGGAATAATCTTTATATCTCTATATTGTCTATATCTTGCTGGGACTTTAATAGAAATTGCATTAAACACGTATACCTGTTTGGACACATCGACACATCATTACCTCGTTGTATCTTCCGATCCAGGAACAATGTATGTCTCTCCATTCACTTAGTTCTTCTTTAGTTTCTCTCATCAGCATTGTCTAAATTTCATCCTGTACATGCTCCATTAGGTGTATACCTAAGTACTGCATGTTTGAGTGATGATATATGGCATTGTATTTTTAATTTTGGTGTCCACATGTTCATTGCTGGTATACAGAAAAATTTGATTTCTGTAAATTCATCCTATATCCTGAGGTACTGCTCAACTCACTTATTAGTGCCAGGAGTTTTTTGCAGATTCCTTGGAATTTTCTACGTAGAAAATTATGTCATCTGTGATTAGGGACAGTATTATTTCTTCCTTTCAGATCTGTAATGCCCTTTATTTCCTTTTCTTGCTTTTTATTACTGACTAGACCCTCCAGCACAGTGTTGAATAAAATTGGTCAGAACAGATTTTGCCCTGAACCTGACCTTTCAGTTGATATGATCATATCATTTTTTTTCTCCTTTAGCTCATTAATAAGTACATCAATTGATTTTGAAATATTGAACCAGATTTCATTCCCGGAATAAACCCCATGTGGTCATGGTATATAATTATTTCTGTGCATTGCTAAATTCTACCTACTACTATTTTGTCAAGGATGTTTGTATCTAAATTCATGAGGGATATTGGTCTGTAAAATTTTTTTTTATTGTCCTGTCATTATCTTGTTTTGATATCAGGATAATACTAACTTCATAAAATGAATTTGGAAAGTGTTCCTCCGTCTATTTTCTGGAAGAGACAGTGTAGAATTAATGTTAATTCTTCTTTAAGCATTTGGTAGAATTTGTCAGTAAAACCATCTCGACCTGGAGACTTCTTTTTCTAGGAGTTATAAAATAATGAATTCAGTTTTCTTAATAGTTGTAGGGCTGTTCCAATGATCTGTTTCATATCGAGTGATTAGTGATTAGTGTGAATTTTCGGAGAAGGTGACCCATTTCATCTAATGTGCCAAATGTTATGTGTACATGGTTGCTCATAGATTTCCCTCATTAACCCTTAGAGGAAGGATCTGGAGTGACATGGCAATTTGTATATTTCTCTCTGTCATTTGTCAGTCTTGTTGGTTTTATCTTTCAAAGAACCAACTCTTTGTGTTGTGGATTGTTCTCTGCTTCTATTTTTTTTTCTTCTATCTTCTGATTTCTACTCTTTATTATTTCCTTATCTCTATTTCCTTTGGGTTTATTTTTCTCTTCCTCTTACAGCATCTTGAGGTGGAACCCTGGATTGTTGATTTGAGGTGTTTCCTCTTTGCTAATGTATGCATTCCATGCTATAAATTTCCTTCTCGGGACTGCTTTATCTGTGTCTCACACATTTTGATATGTCATATGTTTACTTTAATTCAGCTCCGTGTATTTTTTTTTTTTTTACTTCCCTTGAGACTTCTTCTTTGACCCATGGATTATTGGAAGCATGTTGTCTCATTTCCCAGTGTCTGGAGATTTTCCTGTTAGCTTTTTGTCATTAATTTCTAGTTGGCTTCTGTTGTGATTAGGGAACATGCTGTATGGTTTCAATTCTTTTAATTATTTTGAGGTCTGTGTTATGGCCCAGGATATGGTCTATCTTGGTGTAGATTTCCTGGAAGTGAAAAGAATATGTGTCCTGCTATTGTGGGGTAGGGTGTTCTACAAGTGTTGTGTAGGTCCTGTTGGTCAACAGTGTCGTTGAGATCTGTGTCTTTGGTGATATTCTGTCTAGCTATTCTTTCAAACATTGGGAGAGGCACGTTGAAGTCTCCAAGTACAAATGTAGAGTGATCTATTTCTCCTCTCAAGCCTACACGCTTTTCTTCCACAAAATTTGCGGCTGTGTTCTTTGATGCACATTCAGAATTGGTGCGTCTTGTTGGTAGATCTGTCCATTCATCATCATACAATCTGTATCTCCAGTAATTTGCTTCGCTATGAAATCTACGTCATCTGACATTAATGTAGCCACTGCTTTCCTTTGATTGATATTTATGTGATATATCTTTCTCTACTCTTTTGATTCTAACCTGCCTACACCATTGTAAGTGAGTTTCTTGTGGACAGAATACAGTTGGGTCAGTGTAAAAATCCACTATGCTAACTCCCGTCTCTTAATTGCCAACTTCTGTCATTTAGTTGTCTTCACGTGGTAAATGACCATTAACATTTCATTATTGACAGACATGTGGGGCTTCAATCTGCCTTTGGCTTTTGTATTATATTTATTCCCTTTTTGTTTGTTTCCATTTTCCCCCGTGTCATCCTGTGAGTTACTTGAGTAGTCTTTAGACTTCCATTTTCATTTGTCTGTCATGTTTTTTAAGATATTGCTTTGTAGAACTATTTTAGAAGTTGCTTTAGATATTATTGTGTTATAGATACAAAGCTTATCATAGTCTATCGAGATCATTTTACCAGTCAGAGTGAAATGTAGACATCATACCTCCCTTCAGGTTCCTTTACTCTCCCATTTATAGTTGTCTTAGATATTCCTTCTACGTATATTTGGAAACACATCAGCCAATGTCAAACATAATTTAGAAAACTAAAGAGGAGAAGAAAAACCCATTGTATTTTCCCATACTTTTGCTTGCTTTCCCAATATTCCAAGGCTTCTCATTTCATTGCTTCCTTTCTGTCTAGAAAATTTCCTCTAGCAATTATTTTAGGACAGGTCGACTGACAAAACTTCCTCTTAGCTTTCCGTTGTCTGATAATGTGTTGGTTTCCTTTCATTGCAGGAATATTTTCTCTGCATATAGAATTCTGAATTTTTCCTTTCAGCCCTTGTTAAATATCCTGCCACTTCCTTCTGGCCTTTGTGATTTCTTTCTTTTTTTTTCTTTTTTTTCTTTTCTTTCTTTCTTTCTTTCTTTCTTTCTTTCTTTCTTTCCTTTTTAGAGAGAGAGAATGGGAGAGAGGCAGAGAGAGTGAGAGAGAATCCCAAGCAGACTCCACGCTCAGTGCAGAACCCAACACAGGGCTCAAACTCATGAGCCATGAGATCATAATCGGAGCCAAAATCAAGAGTTGAATGCTTAGCTGACTGAGTCCCCCAGGAGCCTCAGGCCTGTGTGATTTCTAGTGAGGAGTCTGCTATAATATAATATAATATAATACAATATAATATGTGAGGAGTCTGTGCTATTCTTCCTATTTTTTCCCCTGTAGGTAGGATGTCCCTTTCCTCCTGCTGCTTTTGAGAAGTTTTTCTTTGTCTTTAGTTTCCAGAATTTTGACTATGACGTGTCCTGGTGTGCATTTATTCAGACCGATCGTATTTGGAATGTGCTCGCCTTCTCGAAGCTATAGTTTATGTTTCTTGCCAGATTTGGGAAGCTTTCAGTTATTATTTTAGCTCCCCCCTCTTTCTCTTCCCCTTCTAAGACTCCGATGTAACAAAGATCTGATCCTTTGTCACAATCCCGAGGGTCACTGGGGCTCTGTTCGTTCCCCACCCCCAGCCTGTTGTCCCTCAGGGGTCCATATCAGGTGATTGCTATCGTTCTGTCTTCCAGTTTACAGATTCTTCCCTTTTTCTATCTCCTAGTTCTTTGCTGAGACTTTCTATTTTTTCATTTGCTCTGAGCACATTCAGAACTGCTTGCCAAAGCCTTTCTCTCATGGGTGCTTGGTGATCTTTGCCAGATAAGCTAACATCTCTTGTCATCTCGGGGTTGGTATCTATTTATTGCCTTTTTCCATTCTGTTTGAGGTCTTTCTGGTTCTTGGTCTGATGAGTGATTTTCAGCCGAAACCTGGACGTTCTCGTATTACGTATGCGATTTTGGATCTTATTTAAACCTTCTGTTTCAGCTGGCTTTCTCTCACACCACTCTGGCAGGGGGAGTGGGGGGCTGCCTTACTGTTGCCAGGTAGAGTTGGAAATGCTGGTTTTCCACTCAGCCTTTCTTGACACCCAAGGTGGGTGCTTCCCATTCCCACTGGGGGGTGGGTGGGAGTTCTGGCTCCCCACTGAGCCTGCGCCGAAATCTCCCCGGCTGGGAGGGATACAGGTGCTTTGTTAACTCTCCCCACCTGGAGTCCCGGGTCGGGGGACTGGGGGGGAGGGTGACCTTGTTACCACTGGGCCACAGTAAAGGTCCCAGTAGGGAAGTCGGGCCCTCGTTACAGCCTGGGGTGGGCCTGGGCAAAGCCCTGTTTTCTTCTGTGTGTTTAGCTAAAGTAGGGCAGTTTTTGGCTCAAAGTTTTCTGTCTTGCTGGGCTGCCCCTTCCCGGTCCCGTGGCTAGAGAGAACAAGCTTTTGTCGGGCTTCTGGTTGTCTGTGCCTGCTGGCATTCCCAGATGGCAGCCGCCTCAGCCCCAGGTCTAGGGTGCATACGGCCAAAGAGAACCCCGGGAGCTCACCGTCGTGTCGTTGCTTGGGTCCTGAGGCCCCTCGTCGGCCTTCCTGCCTCTCTCCACCTTGCAGAATCTTCCCCTTACTCGTTTTATACATAATGTCCAGAGTTTTTAGCTGTGCCTCGTGGGAGGGATCACCTCCATCACCCGGGACGGAAAAGCCTCTGTGCTATTCTTGCAACCTTCTGTGACTATCATTATTTCAAAATAAAAGGTGAGAAAAGAAATGTCAACCTAGGTGTCTCGCCAGTTTTTTGCAAGTATCAGAATCTAAGACAGTCTGTTACCCCGAGAGAAGAAAACTATCCATCGAGTCCAGGTGGGGTGTGATAAATTCCAAAGGACAGCAGCTCGGAGGCAGGAGTCGGCGTGGGGCTGACGTTGGCAGGGGCGGGTTTCCCGATAGGACGTGGTGCCGGGCAGGCAGCTCAGGACAGACCTGTAGGGCCGTGTCTACGAAGAGAACGAAGCACTTTTCAAATAAAAGACATCGCTACTGCTAACCCCCTGGGGGTCCTTAAATGCCCGGTAGTCGCCAGCCCAGGAGGCGCCCAACTACAGAGTGTGAGAACAGGAAGGGCCCACGGGTGCCACCCGTCCAGCCCTCCTCTGCGGCAGGAAGCGAGGTCACAGCCACAGCCACAGCGAGGCGGGTGGAAGCTGGGCCTGAGGGAGACCGTCTGGCTGCCCCGGAGAGGGGACTGAAGGAGAGGCCCACGGCGGGGGCCCAGCTGGCCAGCCGGACTCCAGACTGGAGGAGATGGGAGCATCTGGAAAACATCATTCACTTTGACCAATCAGTGTTTAAAAGCCAAACAAAGCCACAGCGAGCACAGCCGGGGTTTTTTTCCCCCTTCCACGTAGAACAGCACATCTGGGTGTTTCATTTTACTCCACAGTTGTCTGCTGCCACGGATTCCTTGGGGAGAGCACGGGCCTCTTGCAATCAAGGACACATTTACCCGTCTTTAACTCCCAGAAAGCAGCCCGGTTTCCCAAAAACAAATCCACACCTGCTTCAGGGAAACCGGAAGTGGATATTTCCATGTCTCCATTCCTGAGGCAGCCCGGGGCGGGGGTGGTGGTGAGATGCTGGGGATGTGGATACAAGCAAAAACTAAGCCCCTGCCCCACGCTGTCCGCCATCTTGTGGGAGACGTGGAAGGGCCTGAGTGCAGGTGGAAACAGAGCGTCTGCTCCTACGAGGAGGCCATTCAACATGGCCGCCATCCCTCTTCCTGAAAGCAGTCCCTTCCTTGGAGTCCCTTCTGTGACTCCACCCGCCCCTGGGTCTTCTCCTGTCCCACCGGCCACAGCGTCCCCCTGCCCTTCCCATCGCGTTGGGTCCTGGGTCTCCTCTTTTCTCCCCCCGCTTTCTCCTGAGCCCTTTCTTCCTCGCCTGTGGCTCTGGTTACCATCTCTTTGTCACTGGCTCCCAAATGCACAGCTCCCGCCAAGCCCTTCCCTCTGACCCTGTCGCACACATCCGCCCCCGCCTCCGGGATATCTCTGGGATCTCAGGACTCACCATCGACCGCAGGAAGTGGACGGTGAACACGGGGAACCTGCAAGGTGTCCCTTGACAGCTGTGTGTGGCCAGAGCAGTGGGGGGCCAGAGGAAGCAAGCAGGGAGCTGTTCTTGGAAAGAGATCAAACCAGTGCTGCTCACATAGTTACTGAAAGATGAAAAGAGGTGTTTGCCAGGCAGACCAAGCGGGGAGGGGCAGCCTGGGGGACAAATGGCCTGTGCAGAGATCCAGAGGCATGATAGGGTTTTCCGGGGGCTGCCGGAGCAGAGTCGGTGTCAGGGGAAAGCCAGGAGACTTGGTTGACAAGATCCTGGCCCCACGGATTTGTGTTTTCAAAAGAAGCCTGGCCCCACGGTCCCTGTATTCTCAAATGACAGCCTCAGTTCCCCCATCTGTTAGGTGGGGATAATAACAGAACCTACCTCATAGGGTGGTGGTGCGGATTAACCAGTTAATACAACTTGGGGCGCCTGGGGGGCTCAGTCGGTTAAGCGTCCGACTTCGGCTCAGGTCACGATCTCGCGGTCCACGAGTTCGAGCCCCGCGTCGGGCTCTGTGCTGACAGCTCAGAGCCTGGAGCCTGTTTCAGATTCTGTGTCTCCCTCTCTCTCTCTGACCCTCCCCCGTTCATGCTCTGTCTCTCTCTGTCTCAAAAATAAATAAACGTTAAAAAAAAATTAAAAAAAACATACAACTAGACATGCTCTGAACAGTGCCTGGCACATTGTAGGCGCGGAACAATATGACCTATTTCCTTGTGTCTCTGTTGCAGTCTGTCGGGCCCTGACGCTAGAGGGAAGGTTCTGGAAAATGTGGCTGTGCACTTGTGACTGACAGCCTCCTTGCCGAGGGAAGTCAGGGCTGCACAGTGCAAACCTTTCGCTGCCCACAGTGGCGAGGCCAAGAGGTGAATGGCGGCCCAGATGCCACCCGCTGCAAGCTGGCAAGGGACTACGGCCATCCAGAAAGCAGGCGCTTTTTTCCAATGTGCCAAGCTCTGCATTCGGAGAGAAGCCTGGGGGACTGCTTTAAATTCACACCTGACATCCTGGGGCCCCTGGGAACAGTGACGGGGACTTCACTGTTGCTTCCATTGGGGGGTGAGGGCTGGAAGCCAGGCAGACTTCTCAATGTAGTGTTGATGGGGTGGGGGGGGTGGCGACCAGGAGAGAGGTCCGTCCCCTTGAGCCCCAGGTCAGGGCCCCTTCCGTGGAGGACACTTCCGGGAGCTATTAGATGCCCTGTGGAATTTCCACATTAAAATGAAGTCCACAGAGGGGCGCCTGGGTGGCTCAGTTGGTTGAGCATCCGACTTCGGCTCAGGCCGTGATCTTGCAGCTCATGGGCTCAAGCCCCGCGTTGGGCTCTGTGCTGACGGCTCGGAGCCTGGAGCCTGTTTCAGATTCTGTGTCTCCTTCTCTCTCGGCCCCTGCCCTGCTTGCACTCCGTCTCTGTCTCTCGAAAAGTGAATACATGTTAAAAATATATATATATTTAAAATGAAGCCCACAGAACTTCGGAAGTGACTGTCCCCAATGTCTGTCTCTTCCACCTGTACCTGAACGCCGTGTTCAACACAGAATTTAAGAGTCAAGTAACCTGGATCCAAATCTCAGTGTCCCCACACCCCCCGCGACTGTGGCTTGACCCCCTAGGGCTTGGTGTCCTCGCCCAGGACCTGATGAGATGACGGCACAGCTCTCACAACACACGGTAGACAAGAGCCCGAGATGAACAGAAATGCGGACGGTGCCTGGCCCAGAGCCGGCGCCCCAGAAACTCTAGCAACACCTCTCCACCCGAGGCGGGGAAAACATCCACCAACACTTTCCACTGGCACGAAGGTTGTAATTTGGCCAGAGGTTTATTTTAATTAGCCAACAGCAGGAAAAGTTGATTCAGGAATGTGAGCGCTTGATGACTTCCCCAGGTGGCGGGAGAAAATATTAAATGACAAAAACAAACTGACAGACGTTCTTGAGAGAAAAGAGAGAGAGAGAGGGAGAGAGAGAGAGAGTCCTGTTAATGGCACCGCCTAAATATAGCCAAGAGTATTTTCGTAGATGGCAGGAACGATGCCCAAGCCTTGGAAGAAAATACCGCGTCTTCCTAATTTTCCGTCCGGCTCTTTTCTCGAATCGAGGTGGCAGCCACTTCTGGAAGCATCCAGACTCTGAGCGTCAGCCCCGTTAACCTGGATGCTAGGCCCAGGCCGGCGGAGGGAGGGACGGGGCTCAACGACTTTACAGCCCTTCGCATGAAATCCAATAGGGCGGCCTGGCCCCGTGAGATCTGGTGCTTTCTCGCCTCCACGGGGCTTTTCCCAGGCTGCATTTCAAACGAGGAGAAGATGCGCACGGCCCCACAAAGGGCCCTGAGAGGCAGAATTTGGTCAAGGAGCCGTGCAAACAACAGCCAGGCCCTGGGCCCACACCCCGCACCCTCCCGCCAAACCCCTAATTGGGAGCAGGTTAGAGGAGGCGTCCGCGGGGAGTCAGCCATGCGGTCTCGGACAACGACCTTCCCACCGAATTCTTTTCCTCCCGATTTCCACACAGGCCGTAACAACAGCATGCACAACCAATTACGCGCTCCGGGAAGGAGGCCTCGGCTGGAGGCCGCTGGCAGCGGGCGCCTTCGGAGGCCACCCCCCTGTCCGTTCTGCCATCCGCCGGTGCCCGGAGCCCACGCCCGCCTCCCCGCAGGAAAACCACACGTCGTTTGTCATGAGTTCGCTGAAACGGGTGACCGTTTCGCGGATGTTCAACAAATTGGTGACCGCGGAGCTGTTGACTCCTGGGAGCGGCCGGCGTCTGAGCTGTTTATATTAAATGAATGGAGAGTGAGGACTTCCTCTCCCAGATATCAGTTTACGGCTGTCGGGGGTGGGGGTGGGGGGGCCTTTAGTACTGAATCCAAAAGGGGTGCGGGGAGGGGAGGGCAGGGTTTGCAGGGGGCGGGCGCTGTGGGAGGAGGAGGCTGTTTGGCATCGGATTAACCGATGCATCCATACATTCTTCTCAGCCAACGTCTGTTGGGTGAAAGGGTTGACCCGACTTTGTTCCGGGCTCTGCACCCACGACTCCATAGGTGCAGCCGGGGCGGCCAGCCGGGGAATTTGCCCAGGCAGGGAGGAGAGAGAGAGAAAGAGACAGAGAGAGAGAGAGAGAGAGAGAGAGAGAGAGAGAGAGCTCCACGCAAATCTTGGGCCCGTGACTTAGCCGACCAGGGCCTCAATTTCGCATCCGGAGACGGGTGTGATCGACGTGTGTAGCTCACAGGTTGTGGTCAGGATCACATGAAATAATTCGGGCAGCCATTGGCCATTGTTAGGATTCTCCTGGAGACACCACCGGCTTGACAAAACCCACGCTGAGCTCTCGCTGGGCGTCTTTTGGGTTGCCTTTTGGGCATCTCAGGGCAGACTGGCCGGGGAGCTATCCCAGGGAAGCAGGGTTTATGCATTCACCTAGCAAATATTTGCTCCCTGGCTGCCTTCTAGGAACAAAGCAAAACAAAGCAAACGATACAAATCTGTTATTCATCAGAGCCCCTGAGGCTGCCCCAAGCGGGCCACACAGCGCTGTGGAGACGCTGGCCCAGGCCCGAGCGGCCGGTCCCACGTGAGGGGTGATGGGGCCCGGGGTGGTCTCTGTCCCCCCTCGTGACTCTCAAGTGCAAAGCCCAAGTGGAAGCCTACTAATATTTGCAAAAGGAGTTGTGCTCTGCATTATCTGTCTAACATAGTGGACAGGAGGAAGGGGCGCGGACCCACCCAGAGCATCCTGGTCTCAGCTCCCCACATATGAGTTTGTGTTGTTGTTATTTACATTTTACTCCGAAGGTGGAATCCAAGGGGAGACACCAAGGGATTCCGATTCTAGTTCAGGTCTCCAAAAGAGCCATGACCAAGTGGAATCTGGATTTTTCCAGAGGTCACTTTGGCTGGAAGGGTGAGGAGTGGGCTTGTCGGAGGTGGGCAAGAGGAGGCTGCGGTCTGCAGTGGTCCAGACTTCGGAGGAGGCCCCCATGCCAGGACGGCGGCCAGGGCGATAGGAAGGGGGGGGACCAGCCCTTGACCGATGTGGGGCAGCACGGGTGGCGGAGGGCAAGTCCCAGATTTCCCGCCCAGGACCAAGCGGTGCCTCTCCCCAGTGGGGGATTCGCAGACAGAAGAGCAGGTCTGGGGGGAATGATGAATCCAGTTTGGACACGTTGAGTCTGAGGTGCCTGTGGGACATCTGGGTGGAGACTTCTAATAGAGGTTTCGGTTGTACCCTGGGACTCGTCCTGCCAGCTGGGGGACGCCCGCACCCAAGACACTTCACCCCCACCCCCACCCCCACCCCCATCTTCCCGATGCCTGGGAGGAGGCGGGAGACCTGAGTGTCGCAACGACCCGAGGTGATTTAGAGGCAAAACGTCTTGTGTGTTTGTTTCTCAGCACTGCCTTCCAAGAGGGAATCTAAAACCCCACATTCTGATCCTCAGTGTAATTTCCAGTCATTTCCACCGACAACATTTGGTTCTTATTACCAAAAGATACTCACACAGATGTAGCATTAAAATCTTGGCTCCGATGGAAAAAGAAAACAAGATAATAGAAAGGATTGCAGCAACGCTCAGACATTTATGATTCCAAGAAACGGTTGTTGGATCGCTCCTCCAGAATCGCCGTCTTCCGTGAGTTTCTGGGTGGAAGAAAGCCAGCCTCTTGGTAAATTTCAGGCTGTTCATCTGAACTTGCACCGGGGAGGCCCCTAGAGCCCTGGATGGTGAACCCTTTAGGGACAAAGGCCTGGCCATTGTCCCCTGGTGTCGCCAGCCAGGCACACGGACGCTGCTCATGCGGGGTTTGTTGACCGAGAAAAGGAACGGCTTAAGTCCCACAAGTCGGGACAAGCTAGGTTTTCTCACTCGACATTTCCTTCCAAAGGTTTCAAGGGCTTATACAGGGAGAGGTGACTCTTCTCCGAGACACAGATGGAAAAACACTTACAGAGAACCAACGCTTTGAATTTGGATGGAGAACTTTATCCTTGCCTTTGTCAAATTCTGTGCTCACGGTTTGGGTCCCGTCAGTGTCATTCCTGGTACAGCACTCACGAGCGAGCCCGGGACACCCCCAAGTGTATTTTTACAGCATAATCACTAACATTTATGACACTTCTCCTATGTGCCGAGCACTTCAGTGAGCCATGCCCTTTAATCCCCACTAGTCTGGTATGATGATACGCTCATCATCCCCATTTTGTAGATGTGGGAACCTGCCCGGGAAGGTCATTTTTCCAAAGGTGCGTGGCTGGCAAGAGGCAGGGATGCTATTTGAACCTAGGGGGCGGGACTCCATCACCCATTTACCCACTGTTTCCACTTGCTTCCTTTTCTTGTTTTTTGTTCTTTGTTTTTTAATGTTTGTTTATTTTTGAGAGAGAGAGACAGAGGCAGGGCATGAGCGGGGGAGGGGCAGAGAGAGAGGGAGACCCAGAATCCGAAGCAGGCTCCAAGCTCTGAGCTGTCAGCACACAGCCCGACGTAGGGCTCAAACTCTTGAACTACAAGATCATGACCTGAGCTGAAATCAGATGCTTAACCGACTGAGCCACCCAGGTGCCCTCCCCCCTTTTTTTTTGAGTGACAGAGAGAGAGATGGTGCGGGGTGGGGGGAGTTCAGAGAGAGAGGGAGAGAGAGAGAATCCCAAGAAGGCTCCGGCACTGTTAGCCCAGAGTCCAGTGTGGGGCTCGAACTCACAAAGTGTGAGAAATCAAGAGTCAGAGGCTTAACCTACTGAGCCCCAGGACTCTACTCTTCCCTTTCAGCCCCTGGGCCCCATCGCTGCACAGGGACTACACGGGTCCCATCAGACAACCGGTCTCCATCCAGCTTCCCCAGGGCACCCAGGCTGCCAGGGGAGAGCCTCAGCCCCGGGAACCCCCAGAACCCTCTGGGGACTTGGTGCAGTTGTGGACGAGCCGGGCATGACTCAGGGGGCCCCGGAGAGGAAGCAAAAGAGAATAGACTACGTGCAGCTAATTCGGCATGAAGGGACCCCAGATCCAAACAGCGACACCTTCCAGAGGACGTCTCCCCCCACCCCTCCGCCTGTGCATACCGTGTGGAAGGAATTGGGAGACAGATTCAATTCTGTCCCTCTTCTGGGGCTTGCTTGCCTAGCAGGTTGGAGTCAAGGTCAGGAAAACCTCTCTCACCCCTCATGGTGCTACCGTGACCAGACGGCTCCCTGCCCATCCCCCCCCCCACGAGGACCTACCGCTCATCTTGCCAAGTTGGAGCCCAGGAGAGTGAACCGGGCTCTCCCCGAAACAACCCGAGTCATCCAGGATGTTGCCAGCTGTGGGGCAGGCTCTCGGGGCCCATTCTTGCCTGGTGGTCTGTGGATCCGGGAGGGGCACGTCATGGAGCCCCCGCGTGGACCGTGCTGCCTCATGTACATGCAGTGCTCGTCTTCCCATCGGCCCAGCTGAGCAAGCGGGCTTACCTCCGAATTAAGACAGAAAGCAGATCCAAAGTGCTTTGGGGCCACCCGGCACGGGGTCCCCATCCCGGCTCAGTGCTGTGTGGCTTCGAGCAAATCGCTTCACCTCTCTGAGCCTCAGCTTACGCACCCCAACAGCAAAGCTGGTGCAATACAGGGCTTTTTCACCTGGGTCCGTGGGATCCTGAGAGACCCGAGGGGAAGTTCCGTGAAATAGGATGGGGAGAAATTACGTCCTTATTTCAACCAACTTACAACTGAAATGTAGCATTTCCTTCCATCACGAAGGTACGGAACGTTCTTCGAGAGGAGCATCAGTGGCACCCGTGACCTGTCACCGATCAATGGCCACCCCTACCTCAAAATTACAGTAGTTACGAGATCCTTACCGGGTTTTGCCACTCAGTGCATTAATTTCTCAGTATTGTTGTACAAGCGTCCCCGAAGAGGAGAGGAGACCCAACTGGATGGTGGGGTCTGTCTACACCCCTCCACTGTGTGAGGTCCCTCCGTACATGACACCCTGCTCACCCTACCCCCCCCCCCCCGGTGAAACCACCCACCCATCGCTTGGCGACTCCCACTTAGAGAACGAACCAAAAGGTTTGGAGAAAGGCTGACTCTTAATTGCCCGGGGCAGGCCCTGCGTGGCAGGCTGGGACCCGACACGGTGTGTTCTGGGAGAAGGCGTCCGTTTTTGTAACAGAAGCTCCATTCAAACACGTGCTCAGTCTCCAAACCGGCGGGTCACCCTCACGCCCCTTCACGCTGTGCACCCGCGGGTCGGCCTTCCTTTTCGCTCCGTCTTCAGATCTGTCCAGAAGCATGTCAAGCCCCCACTTCTGCAGCTGGTCCCGAGGCGCCATCACTCCCAGCCGGATAATTCCCGTGGGCTCCCCTCTGGGTCCGGTTTCATCCCTGCTGGGTTTGTTCGCGCGCTGCAGCCTTAACCCCAGAAGCTGGAGAAGCTGTCTCCACACGCGAGCCAGCTCGCCCCTTGCTCAAAACCCTCCAAAGGCACCAATCGGACTCCCAGGAAATGTCAAAATCTTTGCAAAGGCCTGTGGGGTCTTCCCTTCTCCCCTCCCCGCCCCCGCACCGACTCCGCTCCAGCCACACCCGCCTCCTTGAACACCCAAAGCGTCATTCCTCCCCGGGGCCTTTGCACTTGCTGTCCCCTCCTGTCCGGAAAGGCTTTGGCCCTCGTCGCCTTCAGGGTCTTAGTTCCACATCCCCTTCTCGCTGACAACTTCCTCGGCGTGGTGGACACTGGGATGCGCGGCCCGGATTCCTCTTGGTCCCTTTGAGGATTGCCATCAGCCCACCCTCGGCCACACCTCCTTCCAGGAGCAGCCTGGCCCACGGACTGATCAACACGGGCTGTGAAGGCCTGATTTTCGGCAATTCTGAAGGCCCGTCCATCTCCAGAGCTCCGTGTGGGGCCAGCTGCTGTCTCTGCTGGGCCCTGTCACAGCTCGGTTCCGCCTCAGCCCCATCCTGCCTTTCCCCCCTCCCCCCACACATGCTGATCCCAGCTGCCCTCCTGAACAAACATCCTGTGCACGAATCTCCAAATCAAACTGCTTCTCAGGGAACTCCTTGACGTGAGTCACCCTACCTACAAGTGCACAATGCCTCCTCAAACACACGCTCGCTAACCCCTTCCCTCTCCGCTCGTTAGGGTCCCTCCCTCTCTTGGCGCACAGGTTTACCTGTGTATCTTGTTCGTTGACCGTCCTCCCGCTGGAATATAAGCCTCATAAGGACAGGAGTATGTCTTGCTTTGTTTATTTTGTTTGTTTTTAATCTTTTTAAATATTTATTTACATTAGAGAGAGAGAGAGAGAGACAGAGCACAAGAGGGGGAGGGGCAGAGAGAGAGGGAGACGCAGAATCCGAAGCAGGCTCCGGGCTCCGAGCCGTCAGCACAGAGCCCGACGCGGGGCTCGAACCCACGAACTGTGAGATCACGGCCTGAGCCGGTCAGACGTTCGCCCGATTGAGCCACCCAGGCGCCCCTGCCTTGCTTTGTTTTATCCGCATCGTGCAGAAGAGTGCCTAGCACTCTCAGCACCCACCCAAAGCTCGTTGAATGAGTGAGTGGCAGAACGAGCGTGCCGTCCTTGACTTGTAGCCCCAAATCCCTTTTACACGCTCTGTGGACTCTGACATTCTGAGTTACTGTAATTGGTTCGGGGAACCTGATTCCAGATCTCGACAACTCCCCACCACCAAATTCTGTTGGGCTGGGCTCCAGATGACATGGTCCTGATTCTGGCTCTACTCACCTGACCACCTGAGGACTGTGTATTTTTTAGAGCTTCATCCACATCACCGTTGAAAATGTTGGCTAGAACCAAGTGCCCCTCATAGCCATTTTCTTGGTGGTGTTTATGTCTCCTGGAGCTGATCTTGTCCAGATACCCATTCGCATGTGTATTTCTGCCCCCCCACCCCCCCGTTAGGGGGCGTGTCTTGTTAATTGCCTCGGCCCAGGACCTACGACTGCGCCTGGCACGATGTGCATCTCTCTTAGCTGCCTCATCGCCCCTGGCGGCTGGGTGGCATGTTCCCCCGCCAAGGCTGGCTGGTCGTGCTCTCTGACATCTCGAGACACCTCTCTGGTACGACTCAGGGTCACGCTGCCTGGTGTTTCACACGCCCCAAGGAACACCGGCCCGTGGGCTCCTGGTGCCATCCCCTGTATCTCCGACAAGAGTCCCGCAGAGCTGAGCCACGTCTGTCTCCATTGTCGGCAAAGCCATTACAATTAGGGCACACTGTGTGCCAAGACTGTCCTTTCCCCCCGGGGGATTGCTCCCTGGCAGCTCCTCAATCATCATACAAATGGGTCCCCAGTGGATTCATACCACTCGCTCTCTGGACCTGCCCCGAGTGAGCCTGAATGCAACAAATATATGTCAGGCAGTGTTCCGGGTTCTGGGAATGGCAGGAATTAAAGCAAAGTCTCTTCCCTCGCGGGGCTCAGCGTCTAGCGGCAGGCGAGGGCCGACGAAACACACATCCCAAGTGATGGATGCCATGGAGAAAAAAATAAAGCAGGGCGGAAAGGGTGTTCTGGGGGAGGAGTGTTTTCATCGGATGCAGGACCCAGGAAAGAGCCTCACTGAGAAAATGAACTTTGAGCTGAGGCCTCAAGAAGGGGATAGAGTCGGCCACCTGGATATCCAGAGAAAGAGCATTTTGAGCTGGGAGAACACACCCGGCACGAAGCCGCGGTGGCCAGAGCTAGGCTGGCACGCTGAGTGCATAGTAATGAGGCAAGTACGGTCAGAGCGGAGTGAGGAAGGAGGAGGGCGGTAGGAGAGGAGGTCAGAGAGACGCATGGCAGGGAGTGAGGTCACATGGGCTTTGAAGGCCACTGGCTTCACTCTGGGTGAACTGGGAGTCCCTGGAGGGCTTGAGCAAAATGACAGCCTGGCGTGCATTTTAACTTGGTTTCTGTGGCTTCTTTGTGGGAAAGGGCTGTGTGTGGCCAAAGGGAGAGAAGCAGGGACAGCAGAGAGGAGGTTAATGCAATCATCCAGGCCGGAGAGAACGGGCTGCACAAAGAGTTAGCCATGAAGGCAGTTAAGAAGTGGTCAGATTTATACAATAGTTTGAAATCTAGGCAATAGAATTTGCTGACAGAGTGAATGTGGGATGTGAGAGGGAGAAAACCCAGGGGTGCATCCAAACTTTTTGGCCTCAGCGATTGGGAGAATGGGACCGCCCTTGACGGAGATGGTGGAGATTTGCAGGAATGGGTTTGGGGGCAGAATTCTGTTTGGACACATTCACTCTGACTGTTTAGATAGCAAGGGGGCATTCGATGCTGAGCCTGGCATCCCAGGGTGAAGGTCTGGCTAGTGACGTGCATCGGAGAAGCTCTCGCCCGTCCCGGTGACCTGGGGCTCTGCCCACCATTCCTCCTGGGACTTCCGGAAGCCTAGCTCCACTTTGGGGAAGTTAATTCTAGTCTTTACGTCTCGGTTCGTCGTCTGGGAAATAAAACTGGCCAAAACGTGTTCCAGATTCATGAAGGTTTTCACCCCATGACGCGTGTATGCTGTCGGTGTGGCTCTAGGCTCCGCGAGCTTCCGCTATGGACACGATTATGTTTTGCTGGAAGTGCTAAGGTTGCTGCAAGCCCCCCAACCCCCCTTTTGCCTCTGCTTACACTCTGAGCCACATCCCCCTGGCCACAGAGACGGGAACAGGGATGAAACCTTAACCTGTGGGCTGCCCATTTATTTATTTATTTAACCATTTTTTTTAATGTTTATTTATTTTTGAAGGAGAGAGAAAGAACACGAGCAGGGGTGGGGCAGAGAGAGAGAGAGGGAGACACAGAATCCAAAGCAGGCTCCCGGCTCCAGGCTGTCAGCACAGAGCCCGACGCGGGGCTCGAACTCACAGACCGTGAGATCATGACCTGAGCTGATGTCGGATGCTTAACCGACTGAGCCACCCAGGAGCCTCAAGGCTGTCCATTTTAAAGGACCACCGGGTCTAATCAGACTCCCCAGTCACGAATCAGAGTTGGGAATGAGGAGACCAGCCTCACCAGTGGTGGCCCTGGAGCCAAAAGGCCATTCTGGGCCACTTACCGCATGAGCCAGCCAAGGACAGAGTCACCTTGATGATGGTTGGCTTGCACCAGTTCTCACCCTGGGGAAGTGTCAGCCCCGTCCTAAGGCTCCGCGAGTTCCCACTGGACGTCCAGTCAACAGAGGCACATTTGTTGAGCCCAAGATGGGAACCCTAGGAGGTAACTTGTTCACAGCTCAGCCTGGTGTGATGTCCCGAGCTGCCTCTTTCTCCAATGGGTGTTGGAATGTTCCATCTCCAACAATTATGGACAATAGGGTTGAAGTCCCTTCTGGCACTGTCAGAACAAGAGTGCTTGGAGAGCTTTCTAGAACATCTGGTAAGAAGAAAAGACCCACTAAATCCCAGACATTCCATCTCTCCACACTGGGGCCATAAGCAGTGCTAGCTGGGGATTGGCCCTTGGGGCCTTGGATTCATCACTCGTTTGGCAAAGGAAAAGAAGGAAAGCAGACCTACCAGGCACAGGATAGGCAAAACTGACTTTGCCAGGGCTTGGCAGACGGGTGGCTAGGTTCCAAGACAGGGCAGCATGAGCCCGGGGGAGATTGGACAAGGCTGTAGGGTACCACCTGGGCCTTTGCCGAGTGGGGGGTAAGCACAGAGGAAGGCCGTGTGGGTCCACAGGGCCCCGGGTCTTGCCCTCTCTCAGCTTCTCCCAGCCCCTTCTTGTCATTGTTTTAACACCATGTGGACACATCACAGGTCAAGAAGACGCCTCTTATGGAAAATGTACTCAAAAGTCCTCTCGCCATATTTCAGCCGCTGTGCTCTGGCCCGTGACCAGGCAAGAAGCATGGGGACCGGTCGTCTCCTCTCTGCAGCGTCACTCCAAGGTGACTGTCACAGGGGATTATACTCACAGCCTCCACACCAGCCTCGTCTATCTGCTTAGAGAGATCAGAGACATACACGGAGACAAGATGGCCCTGCAAAGGGCAGATGCGTGCAAGACAGAGTGCCACCTGCTGGTGGTCATGGGCACTGCAGACAGCCACCAAGTTCATTCCACAGGGATCTGGTAGCAGGTGCGTTAGGGCTCCTTCCTTCCTTCGCTTATTTGATGGGGGTGGGGAATAGAGCATTGTTTCTTTTTTCTGTACATTCCTCCGCTCCAAAAAAGTTGTCTCGTGGACTTTTGTGATCATCCCCATCACCCTGTCATTGGCGAACACTGACTGCCCTGGACATTCGTGCACAAATTTTTGTGTGGACATACGTTTTTAATTCTCTTGGGCATACCACTAGGAGGGGACTTGCTGGGTCACATGGTCACTCTGATTTATAAATTCCTGATGCCTCCGCTTCTCGGGCTCTGGGCTCTGCCTCGGCTCAGTGACATTAATGTATTCTGCCTGGGGTCCTCCTTTCTGCCAAGCATAGTGATGCCTTCCGGAAGAAGCACTGGGTAAGCATACAGCTCACCTTGCCCCCCTTCTCTCAGAGACCACAGTCCTGCACTGTCTGTTGTCCAGCACCTGAAAATAGTTGTCCTGTTTATTTTGTCCAGCTTTCTGTTGTTTAAAAGCAGGAGAGATAGTCCAATACTCGTTACTCCATCAAGACTGGAAGCAAAAGACCAAAAACACTTTTAAAAATACCGGTACTCGGGGGGGCGCCTGGGGGGCTCAGTTGGTTAAGTGTCCGACTTTGGCTTGGGTCATGATCTCGCGGTTCATGGGTTTGAGCCCCAAGTCGGGCTCTGTGCTGACAGCTCGGAGCCTGGAGCCTGCTTCGGATTCTGGGTTTCTGTCTCTCTCTATCCTCCCTCCCTCCCCCCGCAAATCGCATTCTGTCTCTCTCTCAAAAATGAATAAATGTTAAAATAAATAAATAAATAAATAAATAAATAAATAAATAAATAAAAATACTTATATTCGATAATTTCATTGTCTAAAGTCCTAGGGAGATCCAAATCTGAATGGTGGTTTCTACAGATAGTTACTCATGGTGACTTCCTTGCTTGCATGTTTTCTGCTTGTGAGAGCTTGTCTTTGGTTGAGTTCAATCTGGGAGAACCCTGAGGAGTCTAAATTGGGACTGCTTTTGTCCTGAGATTATTTATGTTAGCCCCTACTAGGTTCCACGGAGGTAAAATTAATCTGAGAACACTTAGGTTTAATTTTTCTGCTGGGGATTTCTCTTACCTCTTTGAAAAACGGAAACTCTGGAGCTATACGAGAGTGGGCATATGGGTGTGAATTCTCAAGGACTGCAATTCTCAACCTCATCACCGCCATCATCATCATCATCATCATCCCCATCGTCATCACCATTATCACTACCATCACCACCGTCATATCACCATCACCATCATCCCCATCACCATCACCGCCATCATCATCATTATCATCATCCCCATCGTCATCACCATTATCACTACCATCACCACCGTCATATCACCATCACCATCATCCCCATCACCATCATCCCCATCACCATCAACATCACCACCATCAGCATCACCACCATCATCATCCCCATCACCACCATCACCACCATCACCATCATCCCCATCACCATCACCATCACCACCATCAGCATCACCACCATCATCATCCCCATCACCACCATCACCACCATCACCATCATCACCACCATCATATCATCATCACTATCAACCCCATCACCATCAACGTCACCATCATTCCCATCACCATCAGCATCACCACCACCATCATTATCCCATAACCAGGGTGAAGACTCATTGCTTTCCACAATCTCTTTCTATCCCCCCCCCTTTTATCAAGGGTATAGCCACCTTCCAAGGTCCCAGATTAGTGCAGAGGTCTCAGTTTTGGATACTCCCCCTTCATGAGGGCCTCTTATTTTTCTCCTAATTATTAACCCCCCAAACTCTGGATTCCTGTTATCATCCTTTGCCACCAGGGCAGCCCCAGTTTCTATTCCTTATTAACGTTCACTGTTTTGGTCTCAATCCACCGTTCATTCTTATGCGTATGAATGACTTTCACGGTTTCATTTACTCCCTTGTGAGTTCAGCAATGCAGACAAAAATCCCTGCTGTAATTAATCCAAGATCTAGTGGAGTTGTGGCGGACAAATATTTTCGGGACGCTCGACCCGCCATATGGATCATTCCGTTGGAAGCGGAAATTCTCCACCTCGGTGACTTCATCTGCGGCAAATGGGAGCAATAATCCTGACTGGTGAGAACTGTCGCGAAGAACTGAGGTGTGCGGAAGGAGTGCACTTGGTAGAGTGCTTGGCAACAGGTGGCGTGGGCTCGCGGCATCGCTAATGGTACAGGAAGTGAGGGGAAGCCACGAACTGGAGCACGACGCACTCTTTGCTCCTTCCACAAACGTATGTTGCTCATTTAGGCCACAGCTGTACATTATATGGGTCTGAACAAATATATGACCACCTGTATCCAGCATTACAGTATGATGCAGAGTAGTCTCACTGCCCTCAAAATCCTCTGTGCTCCTCCCGCCCATTCCTCCCTCCCCGCGACTCCCTGGCAACCACTGATCATCTTACCGGTTTTGTCTTCTCCAGAATGTCATATAGTTACAATCACTCATTACGTAGCCTTTTCGGATTGGCTTCTTTCACCCGGTAATGTGCACCAAAGTTTCCTCCACGTCTTTTGGTGGCTTGATAGCTCGTTTCTTTTGATCACTGATGACACTCTACGGCAGAGAGAGAGGGAGACACAGAACCCGAAGAGGGCTCCATCCAGGCTCCGAGCTGTCAGCACAGAGCCCGACGCGGGGCTCGAACTCACGAGCCGTGAGCTTACGACCTGAGCAGAAGTCAGACGCTTAACCGACTGAGCCCCCCAGGCGCCTCTAACTGGAATTTTTAAAGCCAGTCTGCGAGGAGATAATAAAGGAAGCAAGTAGAGCAAAATCTTAACTGTAGGGTCTAGGTAGTGGTGCCTGGGTGTATACTGTACAATTCTGGTTTTCTTCCGTAGGTTTGAAAATTTTTATAATAAGATGTTGAGGAAAAGTGAGACAAAGCAAAGCCAAACCCTCCGGAGGGTGTGTGTCTGTGTGTGTAAAACCGTACGGGGCCGTTCAGAGCAGAGTGATGGAGACGCACGGCACCTGGACCCTGGCTCCGCCTTCCAGCCAGAGCCAAGTCTTGAGCTCCCTTCTCCTGTTTTCTCCTGGCGGGAGGTCGATCGCCACACCCGGAGGTGTCAGGGCTGTGCCAGGAACCTGGCCTGGCTGGTCCTTCAATCACTGGGGTCACTTGCCCACTTGAGAACCACGGGGAACGTGTCATACTTCCGGTCACCAGCAGAGGGTGCACGTAAAGCAAACAAGCGCCCAAGGTTTCCAAACCGGGTCTTCCCCTTGGAATATTTTCCATAAAATGATGCAAAATTCAGCGTTTAAAGCAACTTCTCCACACTAGGGCCATGATCCCAGTCATACCGACGTGTTATTGATGGCTGCAGTGGGCTCCAAGAGCTCTCTCTCTCCCTTACTCGCCTGTGCCCGCCGGCCCCCGTACGACTCACCCTGCACTCCTTTGCAAGGATCTCCTTCATCAGCACCCCTGCCGGGCTGTGGGGGACCCTGGCACAGGGCCTCGAAGAGCACTCAGTGTGCAGCGGATGGACAGACATTACCTCCCATTTCTCACTTTATCTCCCTGCCCAAACGCGGCAGGACTGACCGTCTGGGTGGGGCGTCTCTCCTCCATCACCCGTACCCTCCCTCAAAGTGTGGCTTGTTCAGCCTGGCCAGCAACGTTCCGAATTGGATCATCCTGGGAGGCAATGGGACCAGGTGTCCCCTGCGTTCCCCCTGTTATGGGTTGAATTGTGTGCCCCGCCCCCCACCCTCAGAAAGATATGTTAGAGTCCTCACCTCCAGTATTTCAGCCGTGACCTTATTTGGAAATAAGGTTATTGTAGATGTAATTAGTGAAGATAAGGTCACTGGGGTGGGACCTAATCCAATACGACCGGTACCCTTACAAAAAGGGGAAATTTGGGGCACCTGGCTGGCTCAGTCGGTTAAGCGTCAGACTCTTGATTTCAGCTCGGGTCATGATCTCACGGTTCGTGAGCCGGTTTCTGGCCGATATGATGTGAACGGAGGTGAAGCGTACGTTGTCCGTGGCTCGTCCTCGAGGGCCAGGACTGCCCCCTTGGCTCCCTTGTGGCCCAATGACACGGAGCAGCATCCCTGGACCACAGGACGGGAGCTGGCAGAGAAGTGACGGAGGGCTGCTCCGGGAGCGAGACGTAAACTGCTTTGCTGAAGCCACTCTTGTTTTGGGGTCTCTGTTACCAGAACCAGGAGAGCCGGATGCCCTGGCTTCAACCCCAGGCCCATCACTGCCTGTCCACGTGACCTTGAGCAAGACACTTAACGTGTCTGTATCTCAGGCTCCTCTCCCAGAGCAGATGAGTAATAAAGATACCCACCCTCCACTAGCCGCCCCGAGGGTCAAATTGTTCTAAATGCCTTGCATATAGTGAGTGCTCCCGTTAGCTTTCATGGCAGCTGGACCCGGGGTGCCGGTGACACACAGGCCCCCTCGGATGCCACTCTCTCTGGGATGGTCCTGGCAGGGCCACGTCTACACCATCCCTGTACAGCCCCCACGGCTGCTCTGGGAACACACTTTCGGGGCAGAGCTGAACAGAAACCTCGTACACACACAGGGGAGGGGATTAACACGGTTTGCCCGCCGTGAAAAAGCAGAGTCGAAAGTCACTCCTGAAACACGGGGTGTATTTCTTTGTAATAAATGCGACTCTTCAAAAGGCTGCTGCGTTTTATGCATGAACAATTCAGAAGACAAGGACCGTGTCTTTTTCACTATCGACTTCCTGTATTAAATTGCGTGAAATAATCTTCAGTGGGTTGATTTGTACAGACTTCTTCCATATATTTTTTCCTGAAAATAAAACAAGGGGAAAAAAAAAATCAGCAAATGCCTGGTTTCCTAAGGAATCTATTTTTTTTAATATGTAGGAAGAAGGCCACAGACTTTTTACCCGTGTGTTAGCCCCGGGATACGGAATACATTCCAGCCCGAGGAGCTCAAGGGTGAGGGAGGGATGTGTTTTATCATTGCCCTGCGGTTACATTGGGTACTGGCACCGGCATAGTCTGCAGAGGTCTTAGAATTAGATCTCTGTGGACGCGGCTGTAAAGACATCTGTTCATTCCATTCTGTGGGATCATCTCTACTGCTCCTCTGGGGCCCCCAGCGGAAGTGACCAGCCAGCAATGGACCCGCCAGGAAATAGACACCTGATTAGAGAAAATACTGGTGGGTCTCTTCTGAGTTCAAGCCAAGAGCTTGATGGATACACAAATAACTAAGTCAATAAGTAATGTGGGGTTTGGTGTGGGGTTGGGGGGATTTCAGAGAGGGTGGTGAGGGGCAGAGGGACAGGAAGAGAGTCTTAAGCAGGCTTCATGCCCAGCACAGAGCCCAACCCAGGGCTCGATCTCATGACTATGGGATCATGACCCGAGCTGAAGTTAAGAGTCGGATGCTTAACCGACTGAGCCACCCAGGTGCCCCAATACTGTGTTTTTTGTTTTTTACCAAGTTCACCTACGGATCTGCATTAGACGTTTTCTGTCGCTGGCACTCTGAACTATGTGTGGGGTCTGTCTGTGTGAGGAAGAGACTCCAGCTTGCCCTTGGCAACTGCAACAGCTGGCACGGTCCCTCCCCCCTCCCACCCCCCTCCCCCTCGCCCCCCCCCCCCGCCGGCCACCTCCCGATGTCTATGCCAAGCAACCTCCTCAGAAAAGCCTTCTGACTCCCCCAGGCCCACTCAGAGCCCTCCCCTGGGGCTCCCAGGGCCCTGGGTGTACCCCACGACCCGCACCCATGTCTGAGCCGCTGGGGGGCGCTATGCCCACATGCGCGCCTCCCACGGAGGGTCTCCTGGCCTGTGCTGGCACCAGTGGTTTCCAAGCACTTAATTTCCGGCTTGTGGCTTTCAGCCCCTCTCTCCCTTCTGCTTGAATTCTCTACCCAGAGGCTGTGCCCGAGCCCAAGTCACTGCTTCGAGGGGGCTTTGGTGAGATACACAGCCGGGGCCTGGGGCCCTTGCGTGGGAAAGACTCGGGGAGGTGGGCCCGCGCTGCCTGCCCGACCGTCCCCACGACTCGGCGGGATCTCGGCTCCGGTGCCCCCCGTCGGCCCCACCTGCTCGGCCGTCACCCCTCCCCCTGCCCCTGCCCCTTGGCCCAGGCCCTCACTGCGAGCGCTGCTCCTTGGCCAGGCTGAGGTTGGCGCAGTCCAGTGCCCGGCGTAGGTCCCGCTGCTGGCGTTTCTGCTGCCGCTCTAGGAGCAGAGTGGAGCGAGCCCTCTGCACCCTCTGCCGGTCCCAGTCCCTGTCTCGCTGCCACTCTTCTTCCCGAAGCCGCTGGAGGGGGGAGAGGCGACTCACCACCACCGCCCCGCCTCCCCCAGGAAGAGATCCAGGGGATCGCCCGGGAGAATCGGCCTCTCATTTCACAGATGGGGAAACTGAGGCTCAGAGAGGGGGCAGGCAGGTGAGCAACATCATGCAGGGCATCAGAGGAGACCAGCGCCAGCTGCCAGCCCAGGGCTCCGTGGGCCCTCCTACCCGGACGCTGCCAGTGGGGCGCACTGCTGAACACGGGGATCACCTGGTGGCTTCTAGAACCTACTGAAGCGGCAGCCCCACCCAAGGCCAGCGGGCTCAAGGCCTTGGGGGTGAATTTCTGCATCTCAGCTAACTCCTCATCGGCTTCCAGCCCCCTCTATAAAAACCACTGAGCCCTAGAAGAGGAAACCCCATCAATGCGGAGGGAAGGGGTCGCTCCCAGAAACGTGAGCTGTTCTACCGGCCGTCCTGAGTCTGAATTATTGGTCAACTCAGCCTTCTCCTGCAAAAGGAAGCACCGGGTCTGAAGATGAACACACCTCCTTCCCTTCCGTGGGCTTTAGGGCAGGGCTTCCGCTCACCCGATGAGCAGAAGTAGAGTGTTCAGCGGTGCCCACCCCCTCCCCCCACCCCCCCACCCCCCCCACCCCCACCCCCACCCCCGACCTGGGCCTGCCAGCCACTGGGTGCAGACGGGCTGGCAGAGGGCCCGGCCCCCCACCCAGGACCACCCAGAACTGGTGCCCGGTTCTGCCACCTACAGTGCAAGTCATTTTGCCTGTCTGAGCCTCAGTTTCCTCACCTGTAAAGTGAGGCTACTCACAGCTGCCCTGAGTCATAACACAAGGTGTTTTCGTCAAGAAATACAGGATGCTGGGGCGCCTGGGGGGCTCAGTCGGTTGAGCGTCTGACTTCAGCTCAGGTCATGATCTCACAGTTCGTGGGTTCGAGCCCCACGTCGGGCTCTGTGCCGACAGCTCAGAGCCTGGAACCTGCTTGGGATTCTGTGTCTCCCTCTCTCTCTGCCCCTCCCCTGCTCACACTCTCTCAAAAATGAATAAATGTTTAAAAAAATTTTTAAAAGAATACAGGATGCTGGAGCGCCCTGGGGGGCTCAGTCGGTTAAATGTTTGACTCTTGATTTCAGCTCAGGTCACGATCTCAGGGTTTGTGGGTCCGAGCCCGGAGTTGGGCTCCGAGCTGACAGTACAGAGCCTGCTTGGGATTCTCTCTCTCCCCCTCTCTGCCCCTGCTCGCTCACTTTCTCTTTCTCTCTCTCTCAAGATAAATAAACTTGGGGAAAAAAAAGAATACGGAGTGCCATGGGGACCTGCTTGCCCTGAACTAAGAGACAGACAGCCTACCTATTCTTTGTCTGACCTCAATTTTCCAAACTGTCTCCATGCAGAGGGGGGAAGTGCTCTGGAGGGCATACAGGGGTGCGGAAGGGGGCAGGCGGATTTCTGAGCGGTGAGGCCTGGTCTAGGCTTTTTTTCCCCTTTGCGCTTTTCGGTCTTAATTTTCTACGAAGATTGAAAATCAGATAAAAATGCTGCTCTGAGGACAGGTGGCCGTCCCTCCTTGCCAGACAGTTGGGCTGAATTGTAGGAGTGAAGGACAGAGCAGGGCCTGGCAAGGGCGACCCACATTCCCTGCCAACCTCGGGGCTCTTCCCACCTTGGGCTACTTCCCTGCCTGCCCCCGGCTGTCCCCTCTCACGCAGGGGCTGTTTTCCCTCCCACACTGTTGACCCTGTGCGCCTGGACGAGAGCCAGCAGGGGAGCTCTTCTACCCCCTCCCCCTTTCCTGAGCCAGGCCGCTGCCCCTCCCCCAGTACCTGCCTGCTCAGAAGCTCACACTGACCGTGGCACCTGCCAGCACCCCACCTGGGGTGGTCATCTGCTGACCCTGGGGCAGCCCGTCCACCCTTGCAGGCCTGAGAACTTCCTTCTTCCTGGCTTCTCCGTGATCCCCCCTCCTCTCCAAAGACCTAGTGCCAGCCTATCAGCTGTCACCCCCTGGGCCCAGCCTACCAGTGATCCTTGAACTCCAGTGGGCATCAGAAGAACCCCTGGGGGCTTTCCTGGCCCCAGACTGTGCGTCTGCCCCAGGATTTCTGGTTCAGAAGGTCTGGGGTGGGGCCTGAGAATCTGCATTTCTCCCAAGTTCCTAGGCAATGCCGATGTTGCCGGTCCAGAGACCCCCACTTTGAGAACATCTGCCCCCACCTTGTCATTACCAAGGATGTCAGCCTCCCTAGTGTCACCCTCAAGTGTCCGGTCCACCACTATTCTGATCTGCCTCTTCCACCCTCTCTCCAGCAGCCCGGTTTTTCGAGTCCTCGCCCCACCCCGGGACCTGCCATCCACTGACCGCGCGCTGTCTACTGTCCTGGCTCTCCTGTGACTTCATTTCCCTCCTTGTTCAGCCCGGCGTCCATGGCTGACACCCCCTGGTGCAGATGCCCTCGGTGCCCTCGAAATTCTCACTTGGGTCAGACATGCCGGGCAGGTCTGTACAGCTAAGCGTGGCCGGGGAACGTCATCTGATTGCACTCACTGAGGACACTTCAAGTGCATGACCTCCAGCCCTGGCTCTGCCTGGCCATCCCTCCCCTTTCTCCTAGGCCATTCTTTTCCAGCTCTCCTAATGACCATTCTCAGTCCTCGAACCCCCAACCTGACCCCCTCACCCTCGGCTGCTGACCTCCCTTCCTGTTTCCCCAGAAAATAGGGGTTCCAGAAGTGAAGCCCACCCCCACGGCCAAGGACGATCAGCCTGAGTTCCCACCCACCCCAAGCTTCAACTAGTGCTCCCAGGGCCTTGTTCTCCTGCTGGGGACACGGGCTCCAGCAAGTCCCCTCTGACATCAATTTCCCCCTCTCTACTGCGTCGCCCTCGTGGCATAACACATATGCTGTTATTTCCATAATCAGAAAAAACAAACGCCTGTCCCCACCAGCTACCACCCCATTTCTCTGCACCTTTTTCAGCAAAACACTTTGAAAGCGGTGTCCGCATCGGTGGGTCTCACTTCCTTCCTGCCTGTTACCTTTCTGTCCCCCCCACGCCTCCTCCAAAGATGCTCCTGATAGAGTCCCCAGTGACTGCTCCCTGGATCCTGGGTTCAGCCAGCAGCCCAGCCACAGGGTTTGGCCTGGGGGCTCCCCTTGCTGGGTCCCTCCTCCCTCTTTGGCTGCTCCTTCTCAGCCCCCCTCGCTCTCTATAAATGAAGGTGGGGGTGGGGCTTGTCCCATGATTCAGTCCTTAGTCCCCTTCTCCCTGTCTTCACTCATTCCCTGCGTGACCTTAGCCAGGTTCGCTGCTTTAAATACTCTCTGTGTGGCCATGCCTCTATGCTTATGTCTCCAGACCTTGTTCTGAACTCCCGACTATGTATCCAACTGCCTACTGGCTTTAGGTTGTGGCAGAAAATGTTACTTGCCTCCCGGTAGCCATTTTTCTGTCTTCCTCAATAAAACCATTGCCGGCTACCTTGCCGCCTGAAATAAACACTACATTTCCCAGTTAGGGGCAACCTTGTGACTAACTGTTATCCAGTGGAACTTAAGTGGAAGTGTCCTGTGAAACTTCCGAGAAATGTCCTTAGAGTGTTCTTCCTCATTCCTTTTCCTGCTAGGTGGACTATGCATGTGAGGGCTGGGGCTCAAGCAGCCACAATGTACTAGGAGGTGGGAGCCAGTTGCCAAGGATGGCAGAATGTTAGTCAGTGACCCTGGAGTTGCCATGTGATGTCTATATGCCAGAGATAAAGTTCTGTTTCATTTAAGATGCTGTTAGTTAGGGTTTTCTGCCATGCTCAGGCATGGAATCCCAACAGACACAGATGTGTAACGCACACTGCACACATATCATTTCCAAAATTGCGCTTGTGACTTCCGTTCCCCTATCAACCTGCTCCTCTCGCCCTCTTCCTACCTCTGTAAATGCCAACTCCATCCTTCTCATTGCCCAGGCCACAAGGCCTGGAGTAATCCTTAACTCCTCTGGGTCTCATAGGCCCCACCCAACCCTTCAACCAATGCTGCTCACTCTACTTTCAAAATAGATCCGGAATCTGACCATTTCTCAGCACCCTGGCTGCCAGGGCCCTGGACCAGCCAACATCATCTCTCACCTTGACCGCTGCAACAGCCTCCGTAACAGGCCCTCTCCTCCCATCCCCCCCCCCCCCAATAGAGCCTTTTCTCGAAACGGCAGCAAGAGGGATCCTGCCACACGCGTCACTCCTCTCAAAACCCTCCATCACAGAAAAGCTCTTCCCCATGGGCTGCCGGGACCTTGACCTTCCCCCTCCCAGACCTCTTCCTCTCCCTCCCCCCTCGTTCCTCCACAGCCCACCAGGCTCCCTGCTCTTCTCCACTCCTGCCTCAATGCCTTGTCCTTGCAGCTCATCCCCTGGTGGTCCTTCCTCCGATATTTGCAATATTTGCAATACTCACGTGGTGCACTCCCTCCCCTCCTTCAGGTCTTTGTTCCAATGTCACTTCCCAGTCCCCTGGGGACCCTTCTCAAACTCAGCACCTTGCATCCCCTTGGCCCAGCCTTACTTCCACCCCAGTACATATCTCCCTACCTCCCCAAACGTAAACCCCTTGAGAGCTGCTTCTAGGGACAAGTACAGCAGCGGTGAGAACTAGACGGCTGCAGGAAGGCAGCGGGTGGTACAGGTCTGCGGCTGGGGGCTGGGGGCTGGGGGCTGGGGTGGGGGATGGGCGGGCAGGTACCAGCTTCTCCTGGATTTGCTGCTTCTGAACCAGACGGATCTGCTCCAGCTGCTCCCGGGTCATGCCCTTCCAGCGGTCGGGGACCACGCGGTGGGGCCCGAAGGAGCTGGCTGCCTGCTGCGGGTTCTCGGAGAGCAGGTCCCCACGCAGCAGGTTGGAGATCTCGGCCAAGTCGTCTTCTTGTTCTTGTTTTTTCTCCCGAGTCTTCCTTTCCACTGACTCGGTGGCCTGCACAGGGGAGGACGGACAGTGAGGAAGATGCCCTGGGTGACCCCGTGGGGACTGAGGCAAGGCTGGCGCATCTCACTGGGGTCTCTTGAAGGAAGACAATGGTAAAGTGCGCCTGGGACAGGTGGGGCGGGGGCGGAGAGTGGGCAGGCGCGCAGGCGCGGGGAGGCCCTTGGACCCTGGCTGCCTGGGTGACGGGGGGCGCGAGGGCTGGGCTGAGGGAGCCCCCCTCTGCACTGATTTGTCGAAGCGGGGAGCGGCCTTCCCAGGTTAGGCCGCCATCTCCCCCAGGGCAGGGCTGCGTGCCCCTCCCAGTGGCCCTGGTCCCCTTGGGCGGCCGCAGGCCGCAGAGAACACCCGCCAGAGTGATTCACAACGGCGGTGACCCCTCAAAGGTGAAAATGCTCTCAATGCACGCCTGCCACGGGCCCCGGGGACAGACAGATTCCGGGTCAGATCCCCGCTCCGGGGAGGGTGAGGAGTGGAGGGACAGGGCCCTGGCCATGTGACCGGAGCAAGTCACGCCCCCTCTCTGGGCTGCAGCCAGTTCTCGGCTCGGTGTTACCCGTTCTCTCTAGCAGCAAACAGGGCGCTGGGCAAGGTGCCCGCACGCCGCACGCGCTCACGAAAGGCCAGCTCGACGGCGTCACGGCAGCACGGGCTTTGCGGTGGGGCGAGCCCGGACTCACGCACTGAGTTAATTAATTAAACAATTAATTCCTTGTTTATCGACTAATCATACCCCTCTGGCCGGGGAAGGTAGTTGGACGACAGTGCGCTAAACGGGCCAACACGCTGCGTGTATTAGCTCGTTTAATCCCACGACGACCTCACGAGCACGTGTGACAGTCATTGCCGCTGGTCACAAACTATCTCCCCAGCTCCTCCTGCAAGGTGGCGCAGCCGTACTTCCCCACCTGCTTAGAGCGCTCGTGGCCACGTGGCTTCCTCGGGCCCGTGAAGTGTGAGCAGAGGTGACTGTCCTGGCAGGATGAGGTGGGGGTTCGGGGGGTGGGGGGAGGGACAGGACACGTTCTCCTGGGGGAGCAGCCCTCTTCTCCCAGGGGGACACCCTCCAGTGCGGGCCTCCTCTGCGGAGCCGGACCGGCCCGCCCGCAAGTGGCTCCGGAGGACGGTTACCTGGGCGTCTGCCTGGATGCTCCGGCCTGTGTCCACCCAGGAGCAGAGCCGCAAAAGCCGACGGCGGCTTCCCCGGGCGCGGGGGGCGTGGCCTGGGGGCGTGGCCTGGCAGCTCGCGCACGCGCGGAGCTGGGGGACCCGAGAGGGCTGGCGCGGTGCAGGCGCTCGCCGCGGAGGTTGCCGAGTGAGAGCGTCGGCGAGTGCGGCGACACGGTTTCCGAGAAGGCCAAGGGCGGTCCCCCAGCGGGAGCGCTCGCTAAATGATCCGCTGGGCCAATGAGCGAGCGACTAAATGAATGGCCGGAAGAGCGGCCGCAATGCACAGCACCCGGCGCCCGGCACCCAGCACCCGGCACCCAGTACGCAGCACACAGTACATGGCATATAGCACCTGGCACACAGTACACAGCATCCAGCACCAAGCACCCAGCACACGGCACCCAGTACACAGCACTCAGCTCACAGCACACAGTACACAGAATCCAGCACCCAGTACACAGCACCCAGCACCCAGCACACAGTACACGGCACACAGCTCACAGCACATAGTATACAGCACACAGCACCCAATACACAGTACACAGTACACAGAACCCAGCACCCAGCACACAGCATCCAGCACCCAGCACCCAGCTCACAGCACCCAGCTCACGGCACAGAGTACCCAGCACACAGTACACAAAAGCCCTATCTACCATGAATTCTCTGCGGGCCCTGGAGCAGGTGACCTCTCCTCTTGGGCATCGTCTGCACACAAGGCAAGGACCAGAGGATGTCTAAGATGGCCTTCGGTCTGCCGGCTGGTGCCTCGGTCTGCCCTTGGTCTCCCCCCATCCCTGGCAGTTTGTCCTCCTCGGTCCCCGCCCCACCGCCCCACCCCCCACCCCCTGCCCCGCTGAAAACCAACATTCTCTTTGGTCTCTGGTCCCGCCTCTCCGGGAGGTTTTGATTACATAAATGTCCCACCAGCAGGACATTTTTGAGCTTGTGTCTCCAATATATTTATCTCACAACGTGATACCATTAGACCACACATGAACAGTGCTTCATAATACATACACATGCACACATGGGAGTTAAACACCGCCAGGCTGCAAAAACACTGGAGCAGAGTTCTATCCCTTCCTGCTCTCCAGCTCATCGTCCCGCCTGCCCTACTCCACAGACCACAGTTCTGGGCAACCGGTTCACCGGATAAATGAATCCAGGGCGGCCCCCATCCCACCCAGGAAGTAGAACTGCATTTGTAAAGAAGTCTGGAGCCGGGGTCCGATTAACTGGAGGAATAGAGAGCTTGAAGCAAGGCCAGTGAGGGACCGGGCGGAGCAAAAGGCAGGAGGTGGAGAGTTTGGGAGGAGGTCCCGCAGAGTTTAGAGAGGAGGGAGGCGTCAGGAGCGCCGATCATCAACATGATGATTGTTGCCCTTAGTGAGTGCCAGGACCTGGTCTTGATGAGGATGAGCTCTGAGAGGTGACAAAGAAGTGAGACCAAGACAGGATGCCAGAGCAGTGCTGGATGGCCGTTTAGGTAGATGTCACTGTCCTCGGTGTTAGAGAAGAATCTGAGGTTTGCAGAGTTTAGACAAGCCCACCGCGCCCCTCCCCCCCATCCCCAGGCTCCCAAGCTCAGGAGCAGGGGAGGGGCGCACTCAATCTGTACCAGGGCAGCCCCCGGGAGGGCCATGTGGATTGTGTGGTGTGAGCCGGTGAAGGGCTGAGCTTGGGACTTGGGACGGGGAGACTGGGGCGTCCCGGGAGCTACCTGGTTCCTGTTGAATTCTTTCACAGCTGCACAAACCGCCTTTCTGGTGGCACTTTCCAGACTCTGTAAATGCTTGGCCGTTTCATCAAACTGCAGCCTTGTCTTGAAGTAGAGGTCCTCTGAAAGGAAGCGAAACGCAGTCACACCTCGCTTGCCCACCCAGAGCTCCTTCCCAGGTGCGCAGAGCACCCTGTGGAGTGTCCAGCCACGCGTCTCTTCTTATCCTGCCCTCACCCAGAGAGAGGGGATGCTGAAGGCTGCTGGGACACTTAGATGAGGTGATTCAGGTAGAGCTCTTGGGTGCAGGCCCCAAGGGTCAGCATCACTACCGGGGATCAGTAAGGTCTGCTGGCGATTGGTGATGTCTGCTGGGGATGGGTAAATTCTGCTGGGGATTGGTGATGTCTGCTGTGGTCCTGGGCTGGGGCCCTCATCCATCTTCTTACAATGGACAAGGGAGCTCTGCTGTGGGGACCAGACGGGGCTCCGCAGAGGAGGGGTGTCAGAGTGGGGAGATATTCATGCAGTGACACTAGGACTTTTCCAGGCCAATGAGCAGCAGCAGCATCAGAAGAGGTTAACGTGGAACATCCAAACAACAAAAGGTAAAGATCTGGACTCAGATAAGAGCAGGCTCCTATCCCAGCCCAGACACTCCCTAGCTCTGCAAACCTGAACTATTACCCAACCTTTCCGAGCCTCCAGCCCTCATCTGGGAAGCAGGACAACTCCTACACTGCAGGGTTGTTACTTAAAAAAAAAAAAAAAAAAAAAAAGCCACCGATCCAAAGGTCCTTCACGTGGTGTTTGTGTCCCATGGCATCCTCCTGATGTGCAAACACAAGAGCAAACTCCAGCCGTGAGGCAGGGGCCTCCGTTCCACTTGAGCTTCATCTGTCTTCCCCTCCTTCATTCATCCTTTCAGTTGACACAGCGCCACGAGGAGGTACACACAGGACTGTGCCCTTTGCAGGGCACAAAGTGTGTAGTGACGGGCAAGACAGAAAGGGTTCTTCCTGCCTTTGGCGAACTTACTGTCTGGGCGATGAGCCAGGTCATAAACAGATGAACCCCGAAAGAGATCTATGAATGCACACTGCGGAAGTGCTGTAGGGGGAAAGGGTCCTGGGAGGGGACTCGCTGGGAATACCTGGCTAGGCAGACGGGGATGGGGAGGAAGAGAGGAAGAGTGCTTCTCTGGGAGGAAGTGACCTTGGAGCTGAGGTCTGGAAGGACAAGAAGCTGGGTGGAGAGCAGGTGCAACGGGTCTGACGTGAGCAAGGATCTGTCGGCACCCAGCAGTGAAAGGAAGCCAAGTGGCTGGAACACAGTGAGTGGGGTAGGGGGCACAAGGTGACACAGGGGCTGAGCAGTGGCCCAGCACGCAGGGCCCTGTAGGCTACAGAGGATTTTGCATTTTGTTCCAGAGGTAAGAGGGAAGCCATTGGAGGGTTTTAAGCTGGGATGGAGGGAGTGGGGGTGACATTGTTTAAAAATCAGCACTCTGACTGCTATGTTGAGAAGAGACCAGAAAGGACAAGAAAGAACATGAAGGACTATTAGAAAGCCCTTGGTGTGGTCCCTCCAGGTGATTAAAAAAAAAAAAAAAAAAAAAAAAGGTGGTGACTCATATCACTGTGGTGACAGCAGGGATGGGAGAAGTGGGCCATTCAAGATACATGCAGGAGGTGGAAGGACAGGAATTGAGGATGGCCTGAGAACAAAGGTGGCTCAAGGAGGACTCCTGGGTTTGTGACTTGACTAGGGAAAGAGGTGTCATTGATGGAGGGGAGGATGGTGGGGGGAGGAGCAGAGCCAGAGGGAAGTTCAGGGTTACTCTCCAGGCTGTTCTGAAGTGCCTGGGGAGATGTCCAGGGGGCAGTTCAAAGACCAAGTTCAGGGACATGTCCAGGGGGCAGTTCAAAGACCAAGTCCAGGGAGATGTCCAGAGGGCAGTTCAAGGACCAAGTCCAGGGAGATGTCCAGAGGGCAGTTCAAGGACCAAGTTCAGGGAGATGTCCAGGGGGCAGTTCAAAGACCAAGTTCAGGGACATGTCCAGGGGGCAGTTCAAAGACCAAGTTCAGGGAGATGTCCAGGGGGCAGTTCAAAGACCAAGTCCAGGGAGATGTCCAGAGGGCAGTTCAAGGACCAAGTTCAGGGAGATGTCCAGGGGGCAGTTCAAAGACCAAGTTCAGGGACATGTCCAGGGGGCAGTTCAAAGACCAAGTTCAGGGAGATGTCCAGGGGGCAGTTCAAAGACCAAG
Organism: Panthera tigris; assembly: GCF_018350195.1. NCBI lineage: Eukaryota > Metazoa > Chordata > Mammalia > Carnivora > Felidae > Panthera > Panthera tigris. Next base: position 136,541,318 of record NC_056666.1, on the reverse strand, counting down.
TCCAGGGAGATGTCCAGGGGGCAGTTCAAGGACTAAGTCCAAGGCTGAGACAAAGTCTTTTAGCCAGAGATGGACATGTGGAGAGCCTGGGAGGTGGCTGAGATCTTGAAAGCCCTACGGATGCACTGTTCAACAGATATCTATGTGCCGAGAACGAAAGACAGAGCAGTGAATAAGACAGAGCAAATCTCCTGCCTTCAACGAGCCTGGGATAGGATGCTGGGGAGAGGGATGACAAATACATAACCATACAGTATGTCAGTGATGGGGCTTTGCAGAAAAATACAGCAAGGAAAGGGATACAGAGTATGGGCATGGGGGAGGGTACGGGGTTGCAATTTAAAATAGTGGTCAGGGGAGAGACCTCTCTGGTAAGATGGCATTTCATCAAAGACCCAAAGAAGGATAAGGGGCAAGCCATGCAGATATATGGGGAAATGTTTCCAGGCAGAGGAAACAGTAGGTGCAAAGGCCCTGAGGCAGAAGTGAGCCTGACACACTTAACATTCTGAGTGAGGAAGCCAGTGTGGCGAGAATGAAATGAATGAAAGGCAGCGTGGTAGGGGATCCTTCCAGACTACGAAAACCTTCCCGGTCCTTGAGATGAATCTGGTGCTTATTCTGAGTAAAATGAGAAGCTATTGGAAGGGTGTGCGCAAAAGATCTAGCTTAATTTTTAGCAGGATCATCCTGGTCACTGGGTTGAGAAGCAACTATAGAGGGCCAAGGGCAGAAGCACGGAGACCACCTGCAGGCGATTGCAAAAATCGCGCTGAGAGATGCTGACAGCTTAGCCCAGAGGGGTAAGAGTGGAGGTGGAGAGAGGCGGTTGTGATTTGGGGTGATTTGCTGCTGGACTGGACATGGCATTTGAGACCAAGGAAGGAGTCAAGACGCCTTGGGGTTGGGGCTTGAGCAACTGGAACAACGGAGTTCCCATTGACAGGGGTGGCGGTTCACGGGGGGCAGGCCAGGGTGTCTTGTGTTGACTCTGATAAGTTCGCTAGACACCCAAGAGCAGATAAACGTCCAGAGGTGACAGGACGTGTGGGCTGAGAATCAGGGAAGAATCCAGGCTGGAAGGGTACGTTTGGGGGAATGATGGCCTATCGGTGGTATCTAAACCCACGACACGAGTTGAGAGCTCCAAGAGACCGAGTGTGGTTGAGGCAGGCGTGGCGCAGAGGGCACTGGTAAGCAACAACACCCGGAGGTTGGTTCGGAAGGGGAGGAGAAACCAGCCAGGGGGCCGGGGGAGGGAAGCCGGGATGAGAGCGGGTCCTGGAAGCTGGCGGAGGAAGTATTTCCAGGAGGAAGAGATGACCAGCTATGGCACAGGCCGCGGATGAAGGAGCCGCCTGAAAACGGAGCTCGGATAGAGCAGCTTGGCGGTCACCTTGGGGCGCCCGGGTGGCTCCGTCGGTTAGGCGTCCGACCTCGGCTCAGGTCATGATCTCGCCGTTCGTGAGCTCGAGCCCCGCATCAGGCTTTGTTGCTGCCAGTTGGGAGCCTGGAGCCCGTTTCAGGTTCTGTGTCTCCCTCTCTCTCCGTTCCTCCCTCACTCGCACTCTTTCTCTCAAAACTAAATAAAAATTACCAAAAAAAAAATTTTTTTTTTAAAACAAAAAAAAGAAAACACCGGTCACCTTAGTGCAGGCAGAGTTTACTGGACTTGTTGCAACTGCCTCAGGGATGGAGGTTGTTCCAGGTCTTGGAGGCTTTGCCAGAGGGGTTCCCTGGGCCTGGAGGGTCCTGGTGAGGACATGTGACCCCTGAGCCCTAGGCGCACCCTACCCCCCAACCCCCATCCAGGTGCAGGTGGATTTTTCACCTGCACCTGGCTGGAGCCCGGCGGGAGCACAGAGTTGCAAGCTCAGAAATGAAGACGTTTACATCCTGGAACACAGGCTCTTTCCCCGGCGGCCAACACAGCACAGTGGTAGGACGTGAAACACCAAACAAAGCAGGGGGAAACCCACGGGTTTGATTGGTCGGAGAAAGTATTGAGACCGGTTTGTCCCTTTTGGCTTCATTACCTGCACATCTTTGGTGGGCACGGGCACTCTCCCGTTCCCTCTGCTGTTGTAAGGACCATTCTCGGTTTTGTTCCTCCTGGAATTTCTTCCTCTCGTGGAAATTTAAATCCTCTCCCATGAATTTCTGCATTCCCGATACTGTATTCCGAATATCGTTATCTGACTGCCTGGCTGGGAGATCTTTCCTAAGGGCTAGGGGGTCAGATAGGTCAAATTCACGGCGAGTTTCTGGCTTCTGGAAGGTCTGCTGGAAATCATTGATGGCTTTACAGAGGCTTTTCCTATCTCTCCTTTCTCGGCCTTCTAATATGCATGTGATTTTGTCATTTTGCCTCATTTCAGCAGCTAGAAGAGACATAGCATACCCACCCATAAGATTAAGTTTCAGAGAAAAAATAAATTTGAATCTGCCTTAAAAAATAATTTCTAGTGATTCTAAAAGCAATATAAGCCTTCAAAATAGTATCACAACCATTAAAGAATTAGTATTTTAAAAAAAAATTTTTAATGTTTATTTTTGAAAGAGAGAGAGAGCAAGCGAGCGAGTAAGCGGGGGAGGGGCAGACAGAGAGGGAGACACAGAATCTGAAGCAGGCTCCAGGCTCCAAGCTGTCAGCACAGAGCTCAACGCGGGGCTCGAACTCACAAACCACAAGATCATCATCTGAGCTGAAGTTGGACACTTAACTGACTGAGCCACCCAGGCGCCCCAAAATTAGTATTCTGAATATACAAAGAGTACCTACAAATCAGTTTAAAAAACCAAACAACCAAAGAAAATAATGGGCCAAGAATAGGTACATATGTGTCTGTCCTATCATTGTTGTAAGTTTTATTTATCTTGTAAGAATTATTTTGTTCAAGTTTATTTATTTATTTATTTATTTATTTATTTATTTATTTATAGTGTGCGAGCGGGAAAAGGGCGGGGGGGGGGAGAAAGAGAGAAAGAGAGAGAGAGAGAGAGAGAGAGAGAGAGAGAGAGAATCTCAAGCAGGCCCCATGCCCAGTGAGGAGCCCAATGTGGGGCTCGATCCCACAAACTGTGAGATCATGACCTGAGCCAAAATCAAGAGTCCCATGCTTAACCGACTGAGCCACCTAGGTGCCCCAGGTTTGAATTATTTTTAAACATGACAAAGGTAAACTGCTTAGGAACTAGAGAATGGTCCAAAGAAAAAAAATAAAGTTCCCTTGTATTCCATCATTCCAACATCACCACTGCTGACATTTTGGTCTATTTCCTTTCTGTCTTTTTCTAAGCTTATTTCTTTTTATATATTTTAACATTTAATGGGTAGCCCATGGTATATACAATTTTGCATCCTGCTTCTTTCTATTTAAAAAATCCTTATAGTGCTTTAAGAAGAAATAAGCTGGACCTGTTGCACCTGATGTGGGAAAGTGAATTCTATTTGGAATTTTTTAAAAAATGTTTATTATTTTGTGAGAGAGAGAGCTCGCGCACAGGTGGGGCAGGGGGAGAGAGGGAGAGATAATCTTAAGCAGGCCCCACACTCAGCAAGGAGCCCCACTCAGGGCTCTATCCCATGAACCATGAGATCGTGACCTGAGTCAAAATCAAGAATCAGACACTTAACCTACTGAGCCACCCAGGCGCCCCTGTTTGGAATTATCTCAGAGCTCCGACAGTATCTTATCTTGCTCTGAGTCACCACAGCCAGTGTGAACCAAGAGTGTCCCTATGTCCTCTGGTGCAAGCAGCTGTCCCCAGGAGAAGGTCTGAAACTTTTTTGGCAGAGGATGGTGTGTGTGTTTAAGGGTTTTCATGTCCGGTTTTTAAAGAAAACTGAGAACAGGGACGCCTGGGCGCATCAGTCGGTTAAGCGTCCGAACTTAGGCTCAGGTCATGATCTCACAGTTTGTGAGTTCCAGCCCCGCATCGGGCTCTGTGCTGACAGCTCAGAGAGTGGAGCCTGCTTGGGATTCTGCGTGTGTGTGTCTCTCTCTGTGTCCCCCCGGCTCGCACACACTCTCTCTTTCTCTCAAAAATAAACATAAAATTTTATGTCCTCGGGGTTATGTTCTCGGGTTTATGTTCCCGAGAACAATGTACATTTACCCTCACAATACATTTCCTACACCCCCCCATAGAATTCAATAGCTGTTTTCCTTTCAAGAGAGAAAGAATCAGCACATTAAGTTAACTGAGCACAAACAATGGTGAAATTTTAAAAGGACGAAGAGTGTGAAAATGACAAGCTTTTACACTTTTGAAGCAATGAGGACCGGAGTCTAGAGTTATACAGCCCCAGACTGCTAGCTAGTCTTCGAGAGATGCTCACCAAAAGTTTCATGTCTAGCTTTTTCGGTTGCTTCTTTAATCTTCTGGTCATGAACCTGAGCATCCCAGGCGTCTGTGTCTCCCTGGAAATGGAAAACAAAGGGGGAGGAGTTACAGCCAGATCATTTTAGTCGGTTGATAACAATCCTACTGATCTTTTTTTAAGCCTTGTTCCACTGTTAACTAGTTGTCTTAGGTACACATCAGTTCTTTTCATACCTTTTCAGCCTGTCCCCAGAGCTTCCTTCTCCCTTTCTCATAGTTGATAGATATCTGCAGAACAGAACAACTCCTCCTCTAGGAAGCACTGATGTCCTCTCCCAGTCTCAGTCTGTGCACCCCTGACACCCCATGCTCCCCTCCCTCACAGCCCTGATTCCACTGCTGTGAGCAGTGGACCATTTTTGGTTTTTGTAATATAGTTAATTTTTTTTAGAGTGTGTTATTTATTTATTTACGCGAATTCAAGTTAGTTAACATACAGCGCTGTATCGGTTTCAGGAATAGAACCCAGTAATTTATAACTTACATACAACACCCAGTGCTGATCCCAAGTGCACTCGCTCCTTAATGCTCATCACCCATGTAGCCCAGCTCCGCCCCCCCCCCCCCCCCCCGCAACCTCCGGTTTGTTTTCTGTATTTATAATTTTTTAGTGTTTATTTTTGAGAGAGAGACAGACAGAGCGTGAGTGGGGGATGGGCAGAGAGCGAGGGAGACACAGAATCCGAAGCAGGCTCCAGGCTCTGAGCTGTCAGCACAGAGCCCAATGCGGGGCTCGAACCCACAAACTGTGAGATCATGACCTGAGCCGAAGTGCGAGGCTCAACCGACGAGCCACCTAGGCGGCCCTGTCTTCTGTATTTAAGAGTCTCTTACGGTTTGCTAATGTGACCGTTTTAATGCCAGAGTCCATCGGGCCATGAACTCTGCAAGGTCAGGCAGGGATTGCCATATTCCTCATTTCCTGGGCCCAGCTGGGGCGTGCCACAAAACAGTAACTCGCTGGCATGTGTCAAATGAATAGACTGGAAGGAACCCCCGGTGGTGCAGACCATCCGGCTCAGAGAAACGAGACCCGCCTTCCGGTCTCTGACTAGCCATTCACTGCAGACAAGCTCCGTCCCTGCTGCAGGACTCAGTTTGCCTGTCCTGCAAGTGAGAGGGTAGGTGTCTGCGAAGGGCTTCCCCCTCTTCGGCAGTTAACACGACGAGCTGGTGCCCTTTGGGGCCGTGCTTGGATCAGCAGTTTCGCTGCAAGGGCTCATCCCTGGTCTCCACCGCCCGCCCCTCGCTGCCCGCCCCCCCCCCCCATTCCCACCGGGTAGAGGGCCTCACCCCGATGATCCTGTTCCTGGCGTTGAAGATCCGTTTCTGCCGGCACAGCTCCCCATGCGTCCTCTTGGCCAGGCTTAAGTACCGCTCCAGGTCTCTGGGCTGCGCTATCTCCATGGCTGGAAATCGCGAAGAAACTCTGAGGGGGTTTTAAGACAAACGAGATGAAAAAGGAAAGACAACCAAAATAAAACAAGCTGCAGCCTAAGCCAGGCTGGCTCCCTAGGAGGCCGGGCGGGTGCGAATCGAGCCGGCTCCGCAAGCTTTCAGTCCTCGTGCGACCTCTCCAAGCCCCGCTCTCCTCGGAAACGTAAACAACCCGGTTGCTTGGGAACCGCGCGGCGCTCGCCGGAGTCTCGCTCTCCTCTCGCGAGATGCCGCAAGCACTTCCCGCGCTTTCCCGCCGGCGTGTGCGGACGCCGCTTGAGGCGCGGAGGGCGCAGCCATGGGCCGTTTGGAGGTGTTGCTCGTGGAGAACTTTAAGTCGTGGCGGGGCCGCCAGGTCATCGGCCCCTTCAGGAGGTTCACCTGCATCATCGGCCCCAACGGCTCCGGTAACTGGGACCCTGAATGCCTCTGCCCTCCCGGGTCACCCAGAACCCATTCTGCCCGAGGGGACGTAACGTGGGGGCGGCCTAGCGTGCTGGACGCGGGGCGGTTACGGCCCGTGGGCCTCCGCCAACCCCCCGGGCGCCCACCCCGCCGCCCTGAGCCCCCGGGTGCCCACCTTCACCCTCGTCCTCCACCCCCAGCCCCCCGCCCCACCCCCCCACGGTGCCCCGGCCCCCGCCGCCAGGTGCCCGCCCGCAGCCCCCGGCCCTCCGCCAACCCCGCGGGCGCCAACCCCCGCCCTGCGTCCCCCGCCGCCAGGTGCCCACCTTCGCTCTCGTCCTCCACCCCGACCCGACCCCCACCCCCGCCGGGTGCCCCCGGCCCTCCGCCAACCCCTCCCCGGGGGGCCACCCCCTCTCCGTGCCCCCAGCCACCAGGTGCCTTCCGCCCCAGGGCCTCGTCCACCACCCCCAGCCCTCCGCCACCAGCCCCGCCCGCCCCAACTGCCACCCAGCGCTCTTGGCCCTTCCCCCTCCTGAACCGTGACCCCTCCGCCCCAGTCCCAGCCCCTCCAACAACCACGCGGGGCGCAGACTCCCACCCTGCGCTCCCGGCCCAACGCCGCTGAGACCCCCCCCCCCCCACTTTCCACCCCCAGCACCCGGCCCTCCGCCCACGCCTGCCCTGTGCCCCCAGACCCCGCCGCCGGGTGCCCACCCTTGCCCTCCGCCCCCACCCCTCCGTCGCCTGACCCTCCACTCCCAGCCCCTGCCGCTTGCTCTCTGCCGCCCGCCCCCCGCCCTCCGGCGTCCGGACCCAGACCCTCCACCCCTTGGTCCCCGCGCCCTCTGCAGCGGGGCCACGACCCCTCCTGCACGCCAACCCCGGGTTTGTCCAGGCCCCTCCTCTCCTTTGCGCTGGCTCCGCGAGCTTCGCTTCGCCGCGGCTTCTCCCGCCCTCCTAGTTAGTCCCCTCTTGTCACCAGCGCGCTGTGACGGCGCACACGCGGGTTGTGTCTTTCCCCACAGCGTCCGCTTATTTCAGTTATAAAGCGAGGTTACCGTACAGCAGGTTCGGGATTCCAGACTCGGCCACCTTTCGCCACCCGTGTAACTTAGCTTCTTCTTACACGTCCCGCAAAGCACAAGGCACAAAAAAGCCAGATGAACCGGAGGTAGGAAGCCAAGCAGCCCACCCTGGAGTCCGTCTGAGCGCCCTGTTGAGAGGAGGCCTCGGTCAGGGTCCCGCTAAGTCCAAGCCGGGAAGGACCTCTGTTCTTTCCTGAGATCAACCCTGCAGAGCCTTCCACCAGCTGCCGTTTTGAGGTGGTCAGACATAGAGGGGTCAGTGTCTGGGGAGTCTGACACCTGGCTGCAGAAATCCTCCTTTTTAAAAAACGTTTGTTTTGAGACAGTGTAAGCAGGGGAGGGGCAGAGAGAGAGGGAGACACAGAATCCGAAGCAGGCTCCAGGCCCTGAGCCGTCAGGACACAGCCCAACGTGGGGCTCGAACCCACGAACCGTGAGGTCGTGACCTGAGCCGAAGTCGGAGGCTCAACCGACTGAGCCACCCAGGCGCCCCCCCACCCTCTTTTTTTTTTTTTTTTTCTTAATTGAGCGAGAGGGATGGAGAGAGCGTGCAGGCTCATGTGCCCAAATGGGGGAGGGCAGGGGGAGAGGGAGGGAGAGACTCTTAAGCGGGCTCCACGCTCAGCTTGGAGCCCCCACAAGGCTTATTACCCTCCTGATGGTGAGATCACAACCTGAGCAGAAATCAAGAGTCAGAGGCTTACCCGACCGAGCCTCCCAGGTGTCCCCCACATCCTCTCTTTTTAAAGGGGTTTGATCAGGCCTGGCCTTTGCCGTCCTCTCTCTTTCCTTCTGCTGGTTATCAGTTCTGACTGTGTCACCGGCTGATGCTGGTCTGGGCGATATCCGGTCTCAGCTGCAGTGCCCTGAGCTGCTCTGTCGTTGACACAGGCCCCTGCTTGACGTGAGTGGCTCTGTCTTACTCTCTACACTTCTCCTCTCCATCCCCTTCCCTTCCTCATCCAAAGACGGAGAGTGAGATCTGAAGGAAATAATTGGTTCTAAGGAGCCTGAACAACATTTTGGATTCAAGGAACTTTCTACACAGGAATATTGTAATAATAATGGCATGCATGGAGTCTCCCCAAGTTCCTGGCACCCCTATTTCTGTTTAACCCTCGTAAATGGGTATTATCCCATTTTATGGTTTAGGAAACAGGTTCAGAGGGGCCAGATGACTTTCCAAGGTTGCCCAGTAAGGGGCAGAGCCTGGACTTGAGTTCGAGTTCGGGCCTGGCCAGGCTCCCCACTGCTCTGTGATAAGAAACAAGAGATGTAATGACCCCGGCTGCTGGAGGGCCTGAAATGATAATTACTTTGAGATTTTTCCTAACTCTCGAGTCTTCTTTTGGCTCTCTCAGTCCAGATTTCCTTTCTGAGCCCGGAAACCATTCTTGGGTTGAAAGATAATGTTTGCCTGAATAAATTAACTTATTTGACAGACCTTGAGTAGGAAACTGAAATTTGTGTTTTCCTGGCACTCCAACCTGACGTATAATTATTGTGAAACTTCTGTTGCTTTATAAAGATAAGTACTGTTTAATGTTTTCTTTGCAGTTAGTGTATGTGAAAGAATACGTGAGCTTGGAAATACGCACATAATTGAGGATTTTCATGCATCTTCTGTGTAATATACTTCCTCATTCACGCTTGATTCTGTTGTCAAAAAGACACTGAAAAGATAATTATTATAAACATTCCTTACGTTCTTACCCTAACCTTCACTCATGTATCAGGTTACCAGACCCACCGTCGGTTGATTTTCTTCACCTTTTAACTGGTGATTATGTGAACGGTTGCTCAATTGTGTTTTGTACTTACAACAGTGTAATATTTTGAGTGTGTGTTTACATGAAATCTTATACTACAGTCAGCCTAAAATACTTGCCCATTACCACTCAAGATCCTGTTGAAGTGGTGTTTTGAACCTTTTAAAACTAGTGCCAAACTGTAAGTTTCAAAATATTCTTATCTCTTATCTTAATTCAACAATACATATTGTGATTAACAACAAATCTTAAGGTTATTGTGAAAATGCCTTCACAAATTCCTCTTGTCCCGGTGTCCTGGAAGCTGCACTTCCCTCTTGAGAATTTGTGGTAACCCAGAGACTTTACTTAGAAGCATAGAAAGCCAGTCATGGATTCTTTTAGCATTGCCTTTAATATAATCTCTCTACAACAAAAATTTCTGGTTTACTTATTGCTGAATTTTGCATGAGCTATTCACATTCTCCTTCTATACGAAGGCTAAAATTCAGTATAATACTCATCCAAGACTAATTTAATGGGTGGTATTTCATTTATATTCATTTGAACACTTGTTAATAAGTCATCTTTTAATAAATAATCTTACGGAATTACTGGCACATTTAGGTAGATTTTATTAAACCAATTGATAATTACCTGTTACATCCATTTTCTCTTAAACTTCAATTTAGCTAGTTAGTCATACTTTTTGTAATAATTTCCTATTGTCACCACCTGTCAAAATTTGACATGTTCTCATTTGTTTTTAGTAAATCTAATGTTGATTTTTTGTGGTAGTGGGAAAAATCTCATTTTGATTTTAACCTTAGTGTTCTCCACTTGAATTTAGCAAATAGTTTTTGCATATGCTTAGTGTTAGAAGCAGAAGAAGGTATGTATTATAAGACAGCTTCTGCTCTCAAGGTTTAGGGAGTATAAGAAAGTACACTAATTGAAATAGGAGACCCAGTAACATTGTTTATGGAACTTTAAGCAAGGAAAATACTAGATCTGATTTGGGGAGGTATGGACAAGAAGAGGTCAAGATTAGGGAAGGTTTTCTAGAGGAATTATCATTTGAACTGGCTCAAAGAGTAAAGAGTATTTTTCCAGGGGTTTGGGAAGGTCTGTCGGTGGGACAGCTCATAGTCCAAATTGACGAGAATGTGTAGAGGAGCGGCAGGATATAACGTTGAAATCCTTTTGGGTCAGTCCTTGCCAGGGTGATATATTTAACTTTATGGAAGAAAATGGTGGACTTTGAAGCATATTTAGCAGAGAAGTTCTACAAGTGTACCTGAGTCCTCTCCACCTCTGTTTTAAATCCTTCCCCCTTTTATTTTGTAATTCTTTCTCTGGATTTTATCTTTCTCCCTTATTGGGTAGTTTTCATTGGCATTAGTACATGTCTTATTATCACTCTTATAACATAGAGGGTATATAGCTGTATGAAAAGAAAGTATAGTACAATGTTAATTGTAGAATTTAGTGGTAAATGTATGGGTGTTTACTATGAAATTTTTTCAACTTTCTTGTAAGTTTGAAAATTTTATAGGGGCGCCTGGGTGACTCAGTTGGTTAAGCATCTGACTGTTGATTTTGGCTCAGGTCATGATCTTACTATATCATAGGATTGCACTTTGGGCACAGCGTGGAGTGTGGAGCCTGCTTGGTACTCTCTCTCTGCCCCACTTGCGCTCGCTCTCTCTGCCTCTCTCAAAATAAATAAGTTGAAAAAAAAAATTTATGAAACGCTTGGGGGAAAATCCCTTGAACTTCACTGTCTCTTTAGGCTATTGCCCCAATTTATCAATACAGTGAAACTCTTTGAGCCATTCTCAATGCTCTTGATTCAGTTTTCAAGTGTGATTTCAAGTTTTCAAGCTCCACTGAAATTTCTCTATGTCACTGTTGACCTACATCTTGTAAGAGTCAGTGGCCAATTTCCTATCCTCATTCCCTTTGATATATCAGTGGTATTTCATTCACTTAAAAATGATTGAATGCCTACTGTATGCCATGTACCATTCTCATCAGTGAACAAACATAAAAATCCCTTTCCATATAGAACTTACATTCAAAGGTGGAGAGACAGACAACAAACTAAATATGAAAAGTATATAGAATATTAAAGTGTTAAGTAATAAGGAGAAAAATAGAAACAGAGATAGGAAGTCCTGGGGGTGTTTTTAAAGAAGTTGGTCAAGGGAAGGTCTTGCTGTCTAGGTGGCATGATAGATCTCATTTCATCCCTCCCTTGGGTCACTTGGCTCTTTTTGACTTTGTGTACCAACTAGGTTTTCTCCTGTTTCACTGGCAAGCCCTCAGTTATTGGCTGCTTCTCCCCTGGGTCTCTTAAGCACTAGAATCCTCCCACCCCCTGGAAATAGGTCCTTTGTCTTTCTCTTCCCTGTGTTCTTTTCCCACATGATCTTATTCAGTTTCATGGCTTCAAATGCCATCTTTACGCTACTGACTTCCAAAATTATATATCTAGCCTATAATATTCAGCATATTTTCATTTTTTGCTACTTCTAGTAGACCTAGAAGTCGCCTAGCTGGCTCAGTCAAGTTCAGACCCCACGTTGGGCATAGAAATTAATGCCCACGTTGGGCATAGAAAATAAAATCTAAAAAAAATAAAGTACTATAATCAGAAAGAGTAGCAAATTTCCTCTCCCCCACTTCCATGAGACCAACTTATTCCTTCCTAGGTCTTACCTGCTTGGTAAGGGATGCAGTTTACTCATTTATTCAGACCAGAAACCCAGAGTCATTCTTTATTCCTCCTTCTACGCTCCACTTCCCTCATTTAATCTTCTATAAATCCTAATAACTCTACCTCTGAAATACATCCTGAATCCAGTTGTTTCTTGCCATTTTTCACCACTTCACAATCGAAGATGCTAGAGCTCTCATTTGGACTATTGCTATAACCTCCTAACACATCCGTCTGCTTGCTTTCTTGTCTCCCTACAATTCATTTTCACAGCACCCAGAGTGAGTGGTTAACAAACAAAGGAAATCTATAAATCAGAGCGCTGCCTAGCTCAAAACTCTCGAATGGCTTTCCCCCACACTTGGAATGAAATCCGGTATTTCTACCATGATCCACAAAGGCCTTTATGATCTGGCCTCTGTGTATTTCTCTTCTTTAATATTCTTTTTCGCTGTATTTACTATGCTTTGGTCAGAATTGCTTTTCTTTTTTGCCTTCCTTACACAGACCAAGCTTCTTTCCATTTCAGGGTCTTAGCATATGCTGTTCCTTGGACTTAGAATGCTTTACTCCCGGAGTTTCATATGGCTGCCACCTAAATGAATTCTCCGTCATCTTTAAATAAATTCTCCCTGTCACACCCAGAACACTACCAGTCTGGGCCAGTTCTGCCTCCTTAATAACCTGTGCTCTTCCCTCTTTTGCCACTACTCTCAGGGTTTCAGGCTCTCATCATTTCTTCCCTGGATTAATGCAGTAATCTTTTAGCTGAGTTCCCAATCTTTGGTCTTACCCTACTTTAATCTATGTGCCACTCTGTTCCCTCAGTAATCTTCATTTGTTTCCACAAGAAACAAGATCCATTTTATTTCTTGATAGATGAGGAAAAGACATTTGAAAAAATTCAATACCTAAAAGGCTGATGGGTTCAAATTAAACAGTTTTGGTTAGATTCCATCATAGGTGATGTTGTGTATTTCTCATGGTATTACATCACATAACACCTATTTGTTTTACCACTAGTGATGCTAAGATTGACCCCCGGATTAGGGTGGTGACAGTGATCACTACATTGTACAATTAGTTTTTCCCTTCTAACTAGTCTGGTCTACTAGTGTTGCTTTGACATTATACAAATGTTCTTTATCAAGCATTTACCCAAGTTTTTTAAATTTTATTAAGTTTTAAATTTTAATATGATACAGTGTTTGAAAAATTCTATACATTGCTCAGCATTCATCATGATAAGTATACTCTTTAATCCCCTTTACTCCCCATAACCTATTTCACCCATGCCTCTACCATCTATCCTCTGGTAACTATGTTTGTTCTCTATACTTAGTGTTTCTTGGTTTGTCTCTCTCTCTCTTCCTTTGTTCCTTAAATGCCACATGAGTGAAATCATATGGTATTTGTCATCCTCCGATTTATTCCACTTAACATTGTACTCTCTAGCTCCATCCGTGCTGTTGCAAATGGCAAGATTTCATTCCTTTTTATGACTGGGTGCTACTCCATTGTATATACACGCCACGTCTCCTTCATCCATTCATCAGTTGATGGACACCTGGGCTGCTTACATACCTTGACCGATGTAAATAACGCATCTATAAACATAGGGGTACATATATCATTTTGAGTTAGTGTTTTTGTATTCTTTGGGTAAATATCCAGTAGTGTGATTACTGGATTATAGGGTAGATCTATTTTTAATTTTTTGAGGAACCTCTATACTGGTTTTCAGAGTGCTGCACCAGTCTGCATTCCCACCGACAGTGCACAAGGGTTTCTTTTTCTCCACGTCCTGGCCAACACCTGTTGTTTCTTGTGCTTTTGATTTTAGCCACTGTGGCAGGTGTGAGGTGATACCTCATTGTAGTTTTGATTTGCATCTCCCCGATGATGAGTGATGTGGAACATCTTTCCATGTGTCTGTTGACCATCTGGATGTGTTCTTTGGGGAAATGTCTGTTCATGTTGTCTGCGCATTTTCAATTGGATTATTTGTATTTTGGGTGTTGAGTTGTATAACTTCTATATATATTTTAAGTAGTAATCATTTACTATGTCATTTGCAAAGATCTTCTCCCATTCCACAGGTTGTCTTTTAGTTTCATTAATTGTTTGCTGTGCGGAAGCTTTTTTTTTTTTTTTTTTTTTTTTGATATAGTTCCAATAGTTTATTTTTGCTTTTATTTCCCTTGCTTCAGGGGACCTATCTAGAAACTATTGCTACAGCTGATGTCAGAGACATTACCCTGTGTGCTACCCAGATGGTTTTAATGCCAAATAGTATTTATGACTGAATCAGCATTTCATTAAGGTTTATAAAACTGAGGCTTTTTTTTTAAAGCTTATTTATTTTGAGAGAGAACATGCATGTGCATACTTGTGTGTGAGCAGGGTAGGGATGGGGGTGGGGGGACAGAGAACCCTAAGCAGAAAATCTCTGTGCTCACAGCGCAGAGCCCAATGTGGGGTTTAATCCCACAAACGATGAGATTACGACCTGAGCTGAAATCAAGAGTCAGACGTTTAACTCACTGAGCTACCCAGGTGCCCCCATTCAGTTTTAACATAACTATGTTTTCACTGTGCCCTGATTCTTGTCATTGCAAACATTTTTTCTTACTTTGAAAATAATTCCTAACATCACTAATATACTTATTTGCTTAAATCTATAATACAGAGAAAATGATCTTAAAACTACCAATGCCAGTATCATTACAAACAATAAAGACACCAAAGGAGATTTAAAGTTCTTTTATACTTCTTTTTGGTGCTTGAAATACAGCCCACTAAGAATGTACAGTCAGAATTTTGTGATCTGAAGTCCCTTGAAATAAACCATTTCTCAATATGGCTATCACCAATTTAATATTCACTTAAGTTTACTTGTTTCTGTTTTTGAATTTTTATTTTTAATTTTTTTAGAGAGAATCTTAAGCAGACTTAAGATACCGATGTGGGGCTCAAATCATGATCCTGACATCATGGCTTGAGTCGGACGCTTAACCGACTGAGCCACCCAGGCGCCCTTCATTTATAGAATTTTTAAATTTTAGTTTTTTTTTAAAAAAATGACAATACATACACATATTTCAAAGCTCAAAACTCTATATAAAGGTATACACCAAGAGATCTTGCTTCTGTACTGTTCCCCTATCAGGTAGGGTCCCAACAGGAAGCAGGTGGCACACTCAGATGAGGACAATTTGTGGAAGATTTGTTTACAAAGGGAGTAATTACAAATGTGTGTAAGGCTATAAAGGAATTGGAAGGACTAGAGGAATTGCAGGGTTAGCATGATGGATCTGTCACCACCCAAGGCCCAGAGAGGAAGGAACCCAGAAGGAAATTTGAAAGGGTGGTGACCTGTCGAAAGACACAGCTAACTAGAAGCCACCTCACAGAGAGGGAAGTAAGGGAATAAATACCCTGACCCTATTCTTTTCCTTCCCTCCTGCCAGAGCTCCCTATTGGCCCAATCCAAGTAGAAGCCAAAAGGCGTGAGAACCTATTGATACAGGGCAGAAAGCAGGGTAGAAAATGGACCAGGAGGAGCTCCTGGGTGGCTTAGTTGGTTAAGTGTCCAACTCTTGATTTTGGCTCAGGTCGTGATCTCATAGTTTAGTGGGTTCCAGCCCCATGTCAGACTCCGTGCTGATGGTGTGGAGCCTGCTTGGGATTCTCTGTCTCTCTCTCTGTCCCTCCCCTACTTGTGCTGACTCTGTCTTTCTCAAAATAAATAAATAATAAATAAATAAACAAAATTTTAAAAAAAAAAAGAGAGAGAAAAGAAAAGAAAATGGACCAGGAGAGGCAGACAGGTATCCAACTCAGTTTCCGTGTCCTGCTCTTCACCTTGTATAGATGACCATTCATTTCTTGATTGTCTTTCAGTGTTTTCTTTTTGCAGATGCAAGCAAATATGTATGTATTGCTATCTCTAACTCCTCACTTCTCATTACATCAAAGTTCATAGTTAGTTTTTTACTATATATGCTGTTATGCACTTTTTTTACTTACTATATCCTCTTCTGTTCTCTTTCTGCTGTGTAATTCTCCACTGTGTAGCTGTTATACAGCTGTTTCAAGCATTCCCTTAATTTTTGGACACTTGAGTTGTTTCCAGTCTTTTTCTGTTAGAAACAACCTGTAATGAATTGCATAATTGTGTATTTGCCATTGTACAGTTGTGCACATAAATCAGGGAGATAGATTTTTAGAAGTGGAATTGCTGGCTCAAAAGATGAATGGATTTAGATGAAGTGTTAGTTTCCAAAATATATACAGAAAGCTAAACAACTCAACACCCAAAAATCAAATAGTCCAATTAAAAATGGGCAGACAGCATGAACAGACATTTCTCCAAACCCATCCAGATGGTCAACAGACACGTGAAAAGATGCTCCACATCACTCATCGTCGGGAAGATGCAAATCAAAACTACAATGAGGTATCACCTCACACCTGCCACAGTGGCTAAAATCAAAAGCACAAGAAACAACAGGTGTTGGCCAGGATGTGGAGAAAAACCCTTTTGCGCTCGCTGTTGGTGGGAATGCAAACTGGTGCAGCCACTGTGGAAAACAGTATAGAGATTCCTCAGAAAGTTAAAAACAGAACTAGCCTATGATCCAGCAATCGCACTAGTGGGTATTTACCCAAAGAATACAAAAACACTAATTTGGGGGCACCCGAGTGGCTCAGTCAGTTAAGCGTCCAACTTCAGCTCAGGTCACGATCTCACGGTTGTGAGTTTGAGCCCTGCATCAGGCTCTGTGCCGACAGCTCAGAGCTTGGAGCCTGCTTCAGATTCTGTGTCTCCCTCTCTCTCTGCCCCTCCCCTGCCCACTGTGTCTCTCTCTCTTTCTCTCAAAAATAAATAAAAATTTAAAAAAACCCCACAAATTCGAAGGGATATTGCACCCCTATGTTTATAGATGCATTAGTTACATTGGCCAAGATATGTAAGCAACCCAGGTGTCCATCAAGTGATGAATAAAGAAGTGATATATATATATATATATCACTTATATTTATATATATTTATATTATGTTATAACATATTATATATAATATAATATATATAAATATATATTTATATATAATAAATATATGTTTATATATAATATATATTATATATATTTATAATATATTATATATATAATATTTACATTTATATATCCACACACACATACATATATATACCACATACTACATACATACATATATGCATACATACATGTATACATACACACAGTGGAATATTATTCAGCCATAAAAAATGAATGAAATCTTGCCATTTGCAAAGACATACATGGAACAAGAGAGTATAATGCTAAGTGAAATAAGTCAGAAAGACAAATACCATATGATTTCATATGTGGAATTTAAGAAACAACAAATGAACAAAGCAAAAAAGAGACAAACCAAGAAACAGATTCTTAACTATAGAGAAGAAACAGATGGTTACCAAAAGGGAGGTATGTAGGAGGATTGAAAAAATAGGTAAAGGGGATTAAGAGTATGCTTATCATGATGAGCATGGTGTAATATATGAAACTATTGAATCACAGTATTGTATACCTGAAGTTAATATATGTTAACTATACTGGAATTCAAATAAAAAATAAAGATGAATGGACTTATAATTTCATTAGCTATTGCCGAATTTCCCCTCTATAGGAGTTGTATCATTTTGTAACTCCGACAACAATATATGAAAGGGTGTGTTTCCCTTCTGCCTCACCAAAGGCACGTGTTTTCAAAGTTTTGGATTTTTGCCAGTACGATAGAACTGGTAGTCGATACAGTTTTAATTTATATTTCTCTTATTATGACTGAGCTTAAGTATCTTTTCATATGTTTAGGCGCCTTTTATATTTTTCTCTGAATTGCCTTTTTATATCCTTTGCTCATTTTTCTGGTGGGTTATTGTCTGAGAAATCTTGATAAAACATGTCTGAAAAATTCACTGCTATTCCTAAAATCCTCCAATGGTTTCACATCATCCTCAGCATAAAGTTTAACTTCTCTCTTACCATTTTCAACCTGGTAAGCTCTGCTCCACCTATATAAAATCATTTGCCATTTTTTACTGAAATGGTACCATGCTCTCTTACTTCTCGGTACCTATGACCAAGCTGTTGTCTTTTCCTGGAATGGCATGTTTACCCCCTCCCCAAACTTCTTAATTACCCTTTAAAACTTAGCCCCGAATCATCTCCTGCTAAAGTCTACTCAGAGCCTCCAGTAGTTAGTGCTTCTCTTAAGTGTGTCTAGGTGTGTTAATTTTATTTTAGAACTTACTATAGTGGATTATAATTCTCTGCTTTTTGTTGGAAGAGTATATAGATTTTGGATTCAGACACCTCCAAAACATACAATTTGTTTGACTTTGAGTCTCTACTTTTTAACTTATGAAACAAATTAAAACCTACTTCATAGGATTGTTGCAAAGACTGGATAACAGATGTAGGAGTACAGCTAGGAGACACCTGAAGTAACAAGGACTTGAATGGGCAGAAGGATGGGAAAGAAGGAGGAAATGGGAGGAGGATGTGCAGAATTGGAATGAAAAGGGACTTAGCATGTTAGTTAAGAAAGCAAATGAATGGAAATATTGAGGTTTGGAGACTGGAGAGTGATAGTGTAATTTTTATACCTTTGAGTGATGATGACCTAAAAGATAATTCTTCCAGAATTATTATTTTCCTTATGTTGATTTTGAGTTTTTACAGCAGAGGTCCCCTATCTGACCATTACCAAACTCGGTTTGTTTGTTCGTTTGTTCATTCATTCATTCTTTTCAGCAGATGAGTCTTAAGCTAACACTGGCTGGTCAGTAGGCTCTTAAAATGTTTCCTGACCATCCTATCTGAAGTTATGTCTCCCAGTTACCCTCTATTCCATCACCCAGTTTATTTCCTTACTTATGATACTTAACTCTAGTATGGAATTGTTTTTTTTGGTCTTTTGTCTCTCTTAATAGAACATAACCTTCACTAGGCTGGGAGGTTTTTTGTCTTCTTCTTTTGCTATATCCTTAATAGCTATTAACATAATAGCTATTCAAAAGATATTAATGGAATAAATTAATTTGGGTAAGCAAGTGTTTATTTTAGGCAGATTTTAAATAAGGATTGATCAAAACTGGTTTCTCTTTAATTCTGTTACAGTGAGATTTAATTCAACTCCATTAGTATTCACTTTGTCCTATCTGGCTTATAATAGCTTTCAGTCAACCCAAAAAGCCACGTTTCATACCCAATCATTAATTGAAACTTAGCTAAATAAATTTATAGCATTTTAACCACTTCTGATTCTTTTTAGAAAGATTACAAACTGGGGCGCCTGGCTGGTTCAGTTGGTGGAGCATGCGAGTCTTGATCTCAGGGTTGTGGGTTCAAGCCAAGATCATAAACTTCTAAAACTAAGCATAGTTCCACTGGCTGGCAGTATTTTCTTTGTATTATCTTCCTCCTGTTCTGGCATTGGAAATTTAAGTTCCTTGCGGATATGGGGGAAGGAATGTGATTGATTGATTGATTGATGGGTAGATAGATACAGATGGTGGTAGCAATGACACAGCACCTTGGAAATTGTCTTAGAGCAAACTGTGGGCTCATGATTGTAAAACAATTTGGCCTTTGGATCAGGAATGCCCAAGACTACACACCCCCCGCCCCCCGTTTCGGTGATTTGCTAGGAGGATTCACAGAACTCAGCGTGTAGTTGTACTCGGGATTGTTATGTGTTACAGCGAAAGGGAACAGAGCAAACTCAGCAAGAGGGAAGTCACGTGGGACAAACTGAAGAAACCAGGCACGAGGTTCTAAGCATCCTCCCCCAGTGGGGTCACACAGGACAGGCAACTCCTCCAGCAATACGTAGTGGCCATGTACGTGAAATGTTGTCTACCAAAGAACCTCAAGCAAAGACTCGGTGCCCAGGATTTTTATTGGGGAATGGTCAGCTAGGCACCCTCTGTCTGGCACAAACCAAAATCTACCAAAGTTCCAGACTCCTAAAAAGAAAACAGGCGAGGTGTCCAGCGTCAATCATGTCGTATAAACACTTTCGGCACAGTGAGACATTCTTATCAGAAAGCGGTGGAAACTCTCCCAAAATACAAATCCCCGGATGACAGCCAATCTTGGGAGCAGGCCTTTCAAGGGATTGCAGGCTCAGACCTGCTCTATAACTTTTCTGTACCGCCACCTCCTACAATCATAAGTATTCCGGCAACCTTATTCTAGTCCTTGGGATATCTTGGACATACTTAGCCATTTTTTAAAACAGGTGGTAGTTAATCATAAAATGGAATGACTGAAATTCAGAGAAGTTAAATGAGTTGCCATAGTACAATATTTAATAATGGAAGAGAGTTGGGTTTAGATCCCCTTGCTTAGATCCTTAAATTTAGGCCACTTAATACTCTGCCATAGCTGCATGGAAGAACGCAGTGATCTATATAAAATTGGTCACGTGCATTTTAAACATAGACAAGACAGTACTACTCTTTAGACATGTGTATTGGCTATATTTCACTTCCATTGTTGGCTTCTTTGTCTCTGGGCAAGGTTTTTTATTGTTAACGAGGGATAACTTTTCTCTCTGTCTTTTCTTTCCCAGGAAAATCTAATGTAATGGATGCACTTAGTTTTGTAATGGGAGAGAAAACAGCTAATTTAAGAGTGAAAAATATTCAGGAACTCATTTATGGAGCACATATTGGAAAACCTGTCTCTTCTTGTGCGAGTGTAAAAATTGTGTACGTGGAGGAAAGTGGAGAGGAGAAAACATTTACAAGGATTATCCGAGGTATTTTTTTTGTAGATACTTGCTTATGAGTCCTTTGATTTTTCAAAAGTTAAGTCAGATGACCTGTTTTTTAATTATTTGAAGGCTGTGATTTATTATTTCACTGGCATAGTAAACTAGAGATTTGGAGTTTTTTTTTTCCTCTCTCTCTTGGGTTGCAAATCTCAGAAGTAAATGATAGAACCTGTATGAGTCTCCACTAAGACTCTTTTTAAAGCAGACATATTTGTTCAAATTTCTCAAATGTCAAATAGCATTTTTCTACTGGTTATTAGGTTAAAATGATGGAAGTTCTTTACGTATGTTTAACTTTCTTAGTGGTGAACTGAGTATATGTATATATACAGATATATATATATATACACACACACACACACACACACACACACACACACACACACAGACACACACTCACACACTTACTAAAGTTTAGAGAAAGAGAGACCATGCATGCGTGTGTGAGCAGGGGAGGGGCAGAGAGAGAATCCCAAGCAGGCTCCACACTGTCAGCAAGGAGCCTGGCACAGGGCTCAGTCTTACAAGTCATGAGATCATGACCTGAGCCGAAACAAGAGTCATATGCTTAACCAACTGAGCTACCCAGATGCCCCTGTATTTTTGGTTTGTATAGAAAGTTTTTCTACCACTGAGTAGCAATTTGCGTGAAATATATGAATTTGTATTTTGTGATTTAAATCCTATAATTCCTGTTTCCTGAAGAAGCAAGATTGAGAGTTGTTTATGAATATCTTTTCTATATGTTCAGAGTTTACAGAGCCTCCATAATATAGGCATGTCTTGGTTTTGGTTTTTTGTTTTTGATATTTCATTCTGGTCCATTAGAACATGGGCTTAATTTTCCAATGTATAAATACTATTTTATTAATAAATACTTGTATACCTATACCTTAATGTGTAATTTAAGTATTTTTACCACTTTATCACCTAGGTATCTTTATTGGTGAATTTTCTTTCTCACTTTTGGGTTTTTACTCAAAAGTCTCTGTTTCAGTAAGGATTCTCTAGCCTACTCTTTATTTACTAAATCGTCATAAATTTATTTTTCCCATCTTTATTGGGGTATAATTGACAGGTAAAAAACTGCATGTATTTAGGGGCACCTGGCTGGCACGGTTGGCAGAACATGTGACTCCTGAGCTTGAGGTTGTGGGTTTGAGCCCCAGGTTGGGCCTGGAGCTTACTTTAAAGGAAAAAGAAAAAGAAAAAATGTTAATTTCACAAAATTGCATGTATTTAAAACATGTATGTTTTAATATACATTGTGAAGTCAGTACCACAGTTGAGCTAATTAACACGTATCACCTTACGTAGTTACCGTTCTCTTTGCATGCAGGCACTACTGTTGCGTGTGTTTGTGGTGAGAATACTTGAGATCTACCCTCTTAGCAGATTTGAAGTTTATAATACAAATTGTTAACTGTAGTCACATTGCTATATACTAGATCCCCGGAACTTAGCATCTTGCATAACGGAAACTTTATAATACGTGACCAACATCTCCCCCCATTTTTTCTCCCCTTGGCCACTGGCATCCACCATTCTGTTCTGTTTCTATGAGTTTGACTATTTTAGATTCCACATATAGGTGCGTTCGTGCAGTATTTCTGGGCTCTCTATTCTGTGCCATTGGTTTCTGTGTCTGTTTTTATGCCAGTGCCATACTGTTTGCATTACTGTGGCTTTGTAATATATGTTCAGACCAGAAGTGCAATGCCTCAGCTTTGTTTTTGCTCTTAGCCCATCTGTCTTAGTTTGTTTGGGCTGCTGTAACAAAACACCACAGACTAGATAGCTTATAAATAATAAAAACTTATTTCACAGTTCCGAAGGCTGGGAGTCCAAGCTCAGGTTGCCAGTATGGTCAGATGAGGGGCTCTCTTCTGGGGTGCATACAGCTCATTGTGTTCTCACATGGTGGAAGGAACTAGGGAGCTCTGTGGGGTCTCTTTTATAAGCCCACTAATCCCATTCATGAGGGCTCCACGGTCACAACTTAATCACCTCCCAAAGGCCCCACCTTCTAATACCGTTAGGATTTCTACATATGAATTGGGGGGGGGGGAGACATAAGCATTCATCCTGCAACACTATCATGTTTAAAATTGTAATGTCTGTTCTCTGTCACAGAAACTTCCATATCCCCTTCCCAGCTCTCTTTTACTTCTTAGCACTTAACACTTTCTCACATCTTTATTGTACTTACATATCTCATTTTTGTCTGCACTGTGGGATATATAAGCTCCTCGAGATCCAGACTGTCCTCCGTTTTGTTCACTGCTATAGAATTCTCCTTGGCATAGAGTAGACATTCAATAATTGTTGACTGATTAAATGCGTTTATTAATAACACCTATGTTGTCACATAACTGGCCACTTCAATAAGAAAAATAATTTTACTAACCTTTGAATAGTTGTTACGTGTCTGGTATTTATAGTTCCAATAACAGTTTTATTCTCTTAGGGGGATGCTCGGAATTTCATTTTGATGATAATCCCGTGAGTCGTTCTGCTTACATAGCCGAGTTGGAAAAGATAGGCGTAATGGTCAAAGCACGGAACTGTCTCGTTTTTCAGGTAAGGAGCTGTACTAGTTTAGTTGGCTCACGATTTTGAAAATGCATCCATATATTTTATGTTGATGTGCTTTACTGTTTTTGAAAGGGAACTGTAGAGTCGATTTCAATGAAAAAACCCAAAGAAAGAACCCAGTTTTTTGAGGAAATCAGCACTTCAGGAGAGCTCATAGGAGAATATGAAGAAAAGAAAAGAAAGTTACTGAAAGCCGAAGAGGATGCACAGTTTAATTTTAATAAGAAAAAAAATGTGGCTGCAGAGCGCAAACATGCAAAGTTAGAGAAAGAAGAGGTAAGGCGTCGTCGTGAAGATGAAACCAGGAACTGTTGGATACAAAGTCTCTTGTCTGTCAGCATTGCTAGGTATTGGCTTTGGGTTACCAAAAAGATTTTTTTTTTTATAATGTAAGACAAATAAGGCCCACTATTCATTAAAAATAAGCTTTTTGACGTAGTCTCTACTGTTTTGTTTCCTAAATAGGCATTGCTACCTGAAGTACAAAAATGTCTGATTTTCCCAACTAAAAATAAGCTTGAGGGGTGTATATCTTACATGGCATAGGCTTTCAACTTTTGGATCTTGTCCCTTTACACTCTTATAAATTCTTGAGGTCCCCAAAGAGTTTCTGACTGATATTTATTGTGTTTGAAATTAAAACTGAGAAATTTAAGAAATATGTTATAATGATCAATGTAAAAACAGCAATAAGAAACATTACGTGTTAATATAAATAACATACTTTTATGAAAAATAATTGCATTTTGTAAAACTAACCAGAAGGGTGACGTTGTTTTACATATTTATAATCTCCTTAATATATGGCTTAAAGGAAGACAGGTGAATGCTCCTATCTCCTTCTGTATTAAATCTTATTTATGTTAAGGCCTAGCAGCTTTACCCACCATTGGCTTTTGCACCATCAGTGTAAATGTCAACACAATGAAAAAGGCAAATGAAGTCTTACTATTATTATGGAAAGAGCTTTGACTTCAGGGGCTCCCTAAAAGGGTATTGGGAACCTCTAGGAGGCCAGAGGCATGCTTTGCATATGCTGTTCTGTGGTATTTCTTGGTGCCCTTTACAATGCCTAGTAGAGTACCTCATTTATGGTTGATAGTTCTTTGCGTTTAGAGTGATCTTTGTCAGCGTACCTGGGTGGCTCAGTCAGTTAAGCATCCGATTTTGGCTCAGGTCATGATCTCGTGGTTCGTGGGTTTGAGCCCCACGTTGGGCTCTGTGCTGAGAGCTTGGAGACTCCTTCGGATTCTGTGTCTCCCTCTCTTTCTGCCCCTCCCCTGCTCACACTCTGTGTGTGTGTGTCTGTCTCCCTCAAAAATAAACATTAAAAAAAATTTAGATCTTTGTCAAATGCAAATCAGACTCTGTTCTCTTTTTTTTAATTTTTAAATGTTTATTTTTGAGAGAGAGCTAGCAAGCGTGAGTGGGGGAGGGGCAGAGAGGGAGGGAGAGAGAGAATCCCAAGCAGGCTCCTCGCTGTCAGTGCAGAGCCCAAGGTGGGGCTCGGACCCACGAACCATGAGATCATGACCTGAGCCAAAACCAAGAGTTGGACGCTCAATGGACTGAGCCACCAAGGCGCCCCCAATTTTGTCTTTCTCTTGCACAAAACCTCCATCAGTGCAGTGCTTCCCACTAGTGCCCCTGTCCAGCCTACTGACCTAGACCATCACCCACCTCTCAAGCGTTGGTTTCCTCTACTCTCCCACCACACTGGCCTTTACTACTTATTGAACATACCGTCCTCACTTCTAGCTTGAAGCTTTTGCTATTTCCTCTGCTTGGATAGCTGTATGCCTGATTTTTTTCATGGCCAATACTCTCTCATTCAAGGTGTTTCATTGCCATTTTCTCAGGTAGGCATTTGCTATCCACACCCCCAATCTAAATTGGCCTTCCCCTCCCTGGTACGGTTGTATTACCCTATTGTTTCTTTTGTAACATCTATTGCTGCGTGAAATTATCTTGTTTATTATTTGTTTGCTTGTTTAATCTCTAATCCCCCCCCCTCCCGTTAGAACAACTAGATTATAAGCTTGTAAGAGCAGGGACTTTTTCTGTCTTCTTCCTTCCTATATTCCCAGCAACAGAGGCCTGGCACATAGTAGGCAGTCAGTAATATTTGAAGAAATAAAAGTGTTGTGTTTCTCACTGTGATGTTTGTTTCTTCATATTTTTACATGTGCGTATGTGTCCTTGGGTTTGTTAGTGGTAAGGGGTGGTATTGGTGAGAGTCAGACTACGTTTCTCATAATATGCTGAAACAGCTTTCAGAAAGTAGAGTCGCAGAACATTAAACATTATGAGGACAGTTAGAATCGTTGAATTTCCTATTTGTTACAGTGTCATGGCAGGTGGCTTTTTACCTGTTACTTGGAATATGTCATTGATTAGGAGATTTTCTCTCAAGGCAGCCCATTCCTTTATTCCTTTATTCCTTTATTCCTTTATTAAGAGTACAAATGGTAAAGAAATTCTTCCATTGTCCATATACTTTAGAATTTTAATATTCCTGTTCTATTAATAGAAAAATTATATCTTATAGCAGGAATTTTACCCGGGATTCTTGGATTTAATGTTGCTAGGGACCTATAAGTCATTCAACTTTCTTCAGTTTACAAATGAGGAAACTGATAGCAGAAATGTTAATGGTGAGGCACCTGGGTGGCTCAGTTGGTTAAGTGTCCAGCTCTTGATTTTGGCTCAGGTCATGATCTCACAGTTTGTGAGATTGAGCCCTACATTGGGCTAAGCGCTGACAGTGCGGTGCCTTCTTGGGATATTCTCTCTCTCTCTCTCTCTCTCTCTCTCTCTCTCTCGCCCTCTCCTTCTCTCTCTGCCCCTCCCACATGTGTGTGCGGGCTCTCAAAATAAATAACTAGAAACTTTAAAAAAAAGAAACGTTAATGGACTTGCCATACTCTGAGGTCCAAGGTCCAAACAGAAATGCGATGAGGACCCAGGTTAGCAGGTGCCACTTCATTGTTCTTACCACCATATCACTGAGTATATGAGAATAAAATCTGGTTTACTGGTTTGTTGTGTATGTGTACACAGAAACCTCCAAATAATGCTACTTTTGACCAGCATTAACTTCATAAATTTGATAACTTGTGAATGATACTTAAATAATAAATAATTTGGTTCCTTAGAGATCATCTGTTGGTACTCTCGCTGAGTTTATGAAAGGTCAACTTCAGGATATTCCCTTTTAACTGTTACTGAATTGTACTGTTTTATAGGCAGAACGTTACCAGAGTCTCCTTGAAGAACTGAAAATAAACAAAATACAATTACAGCTTTTCCAACTATATCATAATGAAAGGAAAATTCGTTTTCTGAACACCGAGTTAGAGCGTGTGAACAGGAATTTGAGTGTCACAAAAGAGTCTCTTTCTGATCATGAAAACATAGTTAAAGCCAAGAAAAAGGAACATGGAGTGCTAACTAGAAAACTACAACAAACAGAAAAAGAGTTAAAGTGAGTTTTAAAACATAGTTATTAACAGGTTTTATGTACATTGATAAAAAAATAAAAATAAGTGACATTTTGAAAGTTGATTTTTTAGATAAGCTTTTTACTTTGGAATACTTTTAGATATACAGAAAAATTCCAAAGATAGTAAGAGTTCCCATACTCCCCACATTCAGTTTCTCCTACTTGATAACATTATTAATATGATACATGTGTCAGAATTAGTGAACCAGTGTTCATGCACTACTGTTAACTGAAGTCCATGGTTGACTAATATTTGCTCTCTTTTCCCCAGTGTCTTTTGTCTCTGGTCCAGGACACTATGTTACATTTGTCATCCTGTTTCTGTGGGCTCCTCTTGGCTGTGACAGTTTCTCAGCCTTTCCTTGTTTTTGATGACCTAGATAATTTTGAGCCATATCGGTCAGGTGTTTTTGCAGAACGTCTCTTAATTTGGATTTGCCCGATAGTTTCTCATCATTAGTCAAGGTTTATGGATTTTGAAGGGGAAGGCCGTAGGGGGTAAAATGTCCTTCTCATCACATCGGGAATATCTACATATAATATGTTATATGACCTAGCATTTGTCTAATACATCATAATATGAGTTGCCATCATTGTTGATGTTGACCTTCTCTTGCCTGTCCGTAACCTCCATGGCAGTAGCGAGCAACCTGGCTTCCATGGTCAGCCGGTCATTTTCAGTTCTAGTAATCATCTATGGCGGTACTGCTGATGTTAACCCATACCCTCATGGGGAGCAACTTTGGCAATGAGAGTACAGTGCCTGTGCACAGGTCCTCTTGCTTTTAGTTTTATAGACTTGACTCATTTTCAGAGTTACTTAGGTTAGCACCTTTCCTCCCAATCCCCTTCAGGAAGGTGATTTCATACATTGGTAATACAGTAGATTCTTTGGTCACATTTGGTATTCCATCTGGATCCCTTAGCCTCCTAAGTGATTTTTTTAATTTGTATACATTACATTAAGGTTCACTTTTGGTGCCATGAAGTTCTATGGGTTTTCACACATGTACGATGTCCTATATCCACCATTATGGTATCATACAGAGTGGTTTACCACTCAAAAAATTTCCCTGTGCTCCACCTGTTCAGTACCTCCCCCTCAACCTCCGGAAATCACTGATCTGCTTATAGTCTCTGAAAGTCAATTTTTAAAGTTTATTTTTAAATGTATGATTTGATCAAAAGAACTTCCTTCCCTTATATAGTATAGATTTAATTTACTTTAAAGCAAACTTTATTTTCTTTTTAGATCTCTTGAAGCACTTTTAAATCAGAAAAGGCCTCAATACATTAAAGCCAAAGAAAATACTTCTCACCACCTCAAGAAATTAGATGTGGCTAAGAAATCAATAAAGGACAGTGAAAAACAATGTTCTAAACAGGAAGATGACATAAAGGCCCTGGAGACAGAGCTGGTTGATTTAGATGGTGCATGGAGAAGTTTTGAGAAGCAGGTTGAGGAAGAACTCTTATACAAAGGGCGAGACATTGAACTAGAAGCCAGTCAGGTGAACAAGTCAACATATGAGAAAACTTTCTATTATTTCAGCTTCTTAGCAATAACTTAAAGGATGTCCTCTCTGATATTTTAAGAGATTGATCTCAGACAATCCTCATCTCAGTGATGGGGATTGAAATTTTTCAGCCTATATGCAGAATGTATCTTTAGGGTATTTTTATTTTATAAGATCCGATGGCATTATAACCTTTATGAGTTCATTGAAGTCATAGAAAATACTTCAACAAGACCACATGGTATCATTTTGTAATAAAATTAGGTGATTGATATTCTTATGTTTTTGAGGTAATCATTTTTTCCTTACGGATATTATAAAAACTTAAAAATCAAATATACGTGGCTTTGAAGAAACATGACCACTTAATTGGCAGGAGGGAAGTTGATTGAGGTGGTTTAAATGTGGTGGTGAATTAATATGCAATTTGGTGTGTAAGATTTAATTATAACAAATGGGAAAAAAATAATTGACAAATTGGTAGTAGAGCTCCCATAATTTTTTATTCAGAGTTTTCAAACATTCTCTCAACTGACTTTTTATCATATATCTTTCATTAATGTTATGATAATTTTACATCATAAAATATATACCAAAATAACTATATAAATAAAATATTTGATTTTATATGAACTCCTTGCATGTGGACTGTTCATGAGTTTAATCCCCTTCTTGTTTTATTTTTTAATCCCCCTTCTCTTTAAGTTTTTCTTGCAGAGACTTTATAGAGTTGGTTTAGAATCCTTATCTGTCTCTCTATCTAGGCAGTTTTAAATAAGAAGAGGTTCCTTTTACATTCACATTATCTTACCTGGAAAAGATAACCAATTATGATCTGCTTTATTTAAAACTGATAAGATTATCTTCTAGTCAAAGGATATCCCATAAAAATTTCCTCTCGTGTTTCTTCTGTGAGTTAGTAATATTTTACTCCTTATACTCCTTATACAGCTGGATCGTTATAAAGAACTTAAGGAACAAGTAAGAAAGAAAGTGGCTATAATGACCCAACAACTGGAAAAGCTGCAGTGGGAACAGAGGGCTGATAAAGAAAGACTGGCATTCGAGAAGAGGAGGCATGGAGAAGTTCAGGTACCTCTGTTTGTGCAGTCATGACGGGGAGTTACCATCAATGAAATGGTATTCTCTTTTTATGTCAGCTTTTCAGTGTAGTAATGGATTGACATTAGGCATAAGCAATTAATTTTAAAAATTCTGGATTCCTTGTTTTGCCACTGAGTGTCCTTTAGGTGCTCCTTCATCATGGTCTAAGATAGAAGCAGAAAGCACCTTCTTTCATGTAATCAGTAAGTGTTTTCTACACACCTGTGTGGTGATGGGCATGAGCAGATCCCACAGTTTTGTTTCCTTCATGTGTTTTAGTTCAGTGAGGTGAGGAGGAGGATAAATAAAGAGAAAAAAGAGACAAGTATCTTAACAGAGGTGAATGCAAGGCCCTGTGGAAACATCAAGGACACAGCCCAGGAGGAGCCTGGGAGCTTACTGCACTGCGTGGGAAGTGACCGTCAAGGCCGCATGATAGCGCTCTGCCCTCCAGTTAGGCAGACCTGGCTTCCAGCCAGTCTCCTCCTGTCACGGGTCTGCGTAGTCTTGAGAAGTAACCAAATTCTTTAACTTGTCTGGGCTGGGCTTTGATTTCTTCATTTGTGCAAGAGGGACCAATGAGTCTACCTCATAGAGACGGGAAAGTTGAATCACGATGAAAGCGTGTGAGAAGACACGAAGTGTCTGGTCTCTTCCTCTATGCCTCATGACCTCGTTTTCCAAAGAGTGAGAATCGGACTCCAAAATCGTTATGGCAATTCAGCGGGTCACAAATCGTGGTATTTTATACAGTCGGTGGGCCATCCTAAAAATATGGCCATTTCTGATAAGAATTGTAAAGGGTAAATGGTTCTGAATTATATACACATTTGACTTATAAGTAAATATTTGGAATTTAGAGGAAAACGTTGATTGATTACTTTGCCAGGCACGTCGCGTTCGTTGGCTCCTGTACATCTCACAATAATAACAAAGAGTAGGTATTTACTCTAGGGTACAGATGAGGAAGCAGGATTGGGATTTCAAAATGAAATGTGTCTGTGGAAATGGGTCTAACGTTTTCCAGAGATAACAGCAATAATATTATAGTGTAGCGTTTATCTGTACATACCACGTATATGGCATTGTACGGCACTGCTCTGAACCCGATTTATTTATTCAATATTCCGACAAATGTATGAAGTAGATACTAGTATTGTTATGTTCTCATCCTGGATTTTCCTCTTTTCTGAGTTTTCTGCCTTGGTGACTTATATGCCCATAGATTGGAATGTCATCCGCTGATGACTCCCCAAATCGTATCTCTTCCTCACAACCTCATATATCCAGCTGCTTTGTCAGCACCTCCTTTGCGGATGTTGAATAGATCTCTCAAACTTCATCCAAGCCGAGCTTCTGATCTTCACCCCCGCATGCTTCCCACACGTAATCTTTCCCATTTTAGGTGATGAAATTCACTCTTACTGGTTGCTCCGACCAGAAAACTTGGGTTCCGTCTTTGACTCCTTCAGGGAATTGTGCCGGCTCCGCTTTGTACCAAGTCTCGTATCGCTTCTCCACTGCCCTGCTGGTCCCGATCACCGTCTTCTTGTTTGTTTGTTTGTTTGTTTGTACCACTCTGATAGCCTGCCAGGTTTTCCTGTTTCCGCTGTCGTCTCCTCTACAACGGCCTCAGCACAGCAGCCGAAGAAATGGTTTTAATATCTAAGTCAGATCACGACACTTGCTCTTTTTTACTTCCTCCAGTAGCTCGCCATCACACACAAAGTCAGGGTCCTTGAGTGCCCTCCATAGAGCTACCTGATCGCTCGCCCCCCCCCCCCTCCAGTTTACCTTTCAAATCTCCGCTTTATCTGTTCTCCCTCTTACTCCCTGTGATCTGGCTGTACTGGCCTCCTGGAACATGTTGGACATATTTCTGCCTTCAGGCCTTTGCACCGGTTATTCCTCTGCTAGGAACAAGCTTGCCCTACATTTCTTCATTTGCCACTCCCTCACTTCCTGCAAGTCTTTGCTCAGATGTTGCTTTCTCGTTGAAGCCTACCCCGACCTCCCTATCTAAAATTATAGTACCCACCACACTCCTGCTGGCCTTGCCCCGGCTCTGTTCTCCCAAAGTGTTTCTCTCCTAACACATGATTTAATTTCCATACTATATTTGTCTGCCTTCCCCCTCTAGAATGTTAACTCCACAAAAGCGGGGAGATGTTTGTCTGTTTTGTTCACCGATACAACCCAAGTGTCTAGAATAGTTCCTTATCCAGAAGGGATAATCAGTAAATATTCGATGGACGAATTTCACGGATGAACGAATCAAGGCACAACATGGTTAACTTGACTAAACGAGTAAGTGGAGGAACTGGGATTTGGTTCCAGGCGCTTTGTCTCCACAGTCAGTCTTCTTCACCATACACTGCACTGCCTCTCACGTTAGGCCTGTTGTGAATTGGCAGGTGAAAAGACGACCAAGAATGAAAGGCAAACTATGTGATAATCATGAGCGGAAGAGAGAACGTTTTGTGGAAGGAGAAAAACAGAGGTAGCACCAAAGCAGTAACTACTTTAAAACACTTGTAGCGTTTGCATCACATTGTAAAATTGTACACTGGTTTCAGTAAATACTCTTTGTACGTTTTTGCCTTTGTCCATGCTAGTTTTGGGAAAACCTCCTCATCTTTACATATTAAGTTCTGTAGTTACTCACACTGCAAAGCCTTCTCGGGCCCACTTTTTCTTCCCACCAAAAACCTGAAACTAATTTATTCCTCATCTAATTACTCGTTGGGCTTAATCTGCATCTAAGGGCTTTTATCAGATTGAATAAGAAGTACAGTTCATTTGGTACCAGTTCCACTAGACTGGAAGCTTTTAAAGGCAGGGTTTGTAACAGTGTTCGTTGTAAACCATGTACTTAGGTGTCAGTAAGCGGTGGTTGAGTTGCAGCTGTCTCTTTTTTTTTAACGTTTATGTGACAGAGAGCACACATGCATACACGTGAGTGGGAGAGGGGAAGGCGGGGAGAGAATCCCAAGCAGGCTCCATGCTGTCAGCACAGAGCCTGACACGGTGCTCGATCTCACGAGCCATGAGATCATGACCCGAAGTGAAATCCAGTGTCAGGCGCCCTGTGGCTGTCTTTTGAATACAAACACATCGGTAGTAGAAGAGGAACATGTCAGGTTGGAGACAGATGGAGACGTCCGTACCCAGACTCAGTTTCCCACAGGACAGGAGGAGCTTTAACTTCCCACAGATCCTGAGATCACAAGGTTCTGGGCGGTGTTTGCTTCTCCCAGACAACTGCGTGATCAGCCGACATCTCAAATCCAGAAGACCCGGTACCAAAACAGTCTGATTATCCTCTATTGTGTGTTGAGCAGAACACCCAGGCCTTAACCACTTCTCCATGGGAAGACCCTGGCCTTTTCCATTTTCTTCATTAAAGCCCATTCTTTAAACTAAGCCATATCGGAAGTTTGTTCTGAGCTCTTGGCATAACAGATGGTGACCTTGATAAGTATTGACCACAAAGGAGCCCAGTGGCTTGATATAAGGCCTGGGAGTGGCCAGAGCAAAGGCAGAGGCAGGTGTTTCCGATTGACTTAATTTGGTATGCCTCGTTCATCTTGTTTTTGCTTCTTTGAATGGAATTCTTTTTTGTTGTGGAAAGTTTTATTTTTTTGATGTTTATTTTTGAGAGAGAGAGACACAAACTATGAGCAGGAGAGGGGCAGAGAGAGAGAGGGAGACACAGAATCGGAAGCAAGCTCCAGGCTCTGAGCTGTCAGCACAGAGCCCGACGCGGGGCTCGAACCCGCGAACTGTGGGATCATGACCTGAGCCGAAGTCGGACGCTTAACTGACTGAGCCACCCAGGCGCCCCTCTTTGAATGGAATTCTTAAGTTTGTGATAATAGAATTTCAGTATAACGACTCTAATTGTGAAATGTGTGAGTTCTAGAGAAAAGGAACTATGTCTTGCTTATTTTTATAACTCCGGCACCTAGCACAGTAGATGTTTATTCAGTGAATTTGTATTACAAATGAGTAAAATGACATAATTATCTTCATAGAATATATTTTTCCTTTTCCAGATGAAAATTTTGTCATTTCATCTGCTATTATATACTGAAAAGGAATTGTTTTTACTTTGGTACGCTCCTGGTTTTAGATCACTTAGTAATGGAGTCAGAAAGGTTAATCTGGCTGTAGTGCACAGGGTGAATACGGGAAAGGTTAGATACGAAACCTTGAAGGCTAGTACAGCACTTGTATTTAGTGATTCAGTGAATGGAGCAAGACTTTTGCAAAGTCCTAGTCTCACAAGCCCATGGTTGCCTTCCAGGTGCCTATGCTGTTTGTAACACCAAGTAGCTGCCCTAGAATTACTGTCTACTTGTGTGTCTCCCACCAGCCCTCAGTCCTTGAGAGCAGAGACTCTATCCTGTTCATTATTATATCTCTAGTTCCCAGTACATGGCAGCCAGGGAATAAATATTTATTGAATGAATTAGTTTGAGGGACAGATAAGAAATGTGTAGATATTTGAAGATCAACCCTTAGAGTTTGGAGTTGCCAAATATCTAGTGAATGGTGGAGCCAGGATTTGAACCTTGACCCTTATAAACTCAAAGCTCTATGCTTTACTGCCTTTTCAGAGTTAAACCTTGCTCTTATAGGTGTTTTCATATGGTTATGTTTGATATATTTCAAGTTTAGAACATCTCACAATTCTCTAGTAACTTCTAGGAGGATAGTGAAAAATAACTTTATTTGGAGTTGCTGTAATTGATTTTAAGTTTTCTTCCTGTTTTAGGAAAATGTAAAACAAATAAAAGAGCAGATAGAAGATCATAAAAAACGAATAGAGAAGTTGGAAGAATATACGAAAACATGCATGTGGGTACAGGGGAAATTCTTGTGGCTTTCTTGTGTCTCAAGGGTCTGGTATATTTGGGGTATTTCTGTGAAATGAAAGCTTCCACTGTATCATAATGTTCTCACTCCTGCGGTTTTTTTCTTTTTTAAAAAAATGGTTATTTGTTTTGAGGGGGGAAGGGGCAGAGAGAGAAGGAGAGAGAGAGAATCCCAAGCAGGCTCCATACTCAGCATGGAGCCCAATGTGGGGCTCGATCCCATGACTGCAAGATCACGACCTGAACTGAAATCAAGAGTTGGACATTTAACCAACTGAGCCATCCAGGGGCCCCTCACTCCTCCATTTTTTTCATTTCATTGTAGATGATTAAAAATTATACTTAACCACATAAGTAAATACACTATTTAAGTTTTAAAATATAAACTTTCAAGTGATGAAACTTGAAATGTTGGTATTGATGTTTTATAATAAGTTATGTCACGATAGCTGGCATGACCCGATTGTCCTCCCACTAAGATTTTTGTTTTTCATTGGCATTTACTTATTGTTAAGCCCACAATGACTCCTCTGATTATAGTGATCTATCCTTACTTTCACTTTCTCAGTCTTCAGAAATGTGTATCTTCTGAATCAACAAAGACTGACCAAAATCTCTTTGCCCGTGTCCGGTGCTGAGCTTATTTTATTGTCGTTTTCATCATTTAAAATTGATAAGCACTATTCCATTCCCCTACAGTGCCAGACCACAGTATGTTGTATCTTGCAATTAATTTTTTTTCTTTTTGCTAGTAACTTATTGTTATTATTATGTAGGGATTGCTTGAAAGAGAAAAAACAGCAAGAGGAAACCCTAGTGGTTGAAATTGAAAACACAAAATCAAGAATGTCTGAAGTTAATGAAGAATTGAACCTTATTAGAAGTGAATTGCAGAATGCTGGAATTGATAAACATGAGGGAAAACGTCAGCAGAAGAGAGCAGAAGTTCTAGAACACCTTAAAAGACTTTACCCAGATTCTGTGGTAATTAGAAGTGAATAGTTAATTGAAACAAAAGGGCTAAGCTTTCTTATTTGGGATTTTAAAAGTTACCATTACTAGGAAGCAGAATTATTTCAGAAGTCTTTTAGTTTTGTGTTTGATTATTTGTATTTAAAATATAATAGTAGATAATTGTGACAAAATTTAACTTCCAACAGTGTCTAAAGATAAGTAATTATCTGAGAGAAACCTGGACATTAACAGTATGACCCAGAAGGTCTGAGTTACGACCACTATCCCCATAGGTCACAACACATCGCCTCAAGCCTCATGTTCTTCTTGGTTTTGTTTTGTTTTATTTTTAATATTTTCAGTTAACCTCAATGGCATACTTTTGAAATAATGATGTTTTATTCTCTAAATCTGTGTATCCACTTCTGCTGATACATTTCATTAGCTGCAGGACAGCTCCGGTTGTTGGGGCATCAGCTTCACAGAATGACTTCCTCTGCTGTCGGGGTTGTGGTGTCTCACTCTCTTGTCATTAACACCAGGGGACACCGTGCAGTCCTTCTCTTAGGAGGGCCTGTTCTTAGCTTTTGGCCCTGGCAACCTCTTGAACTGTTTTGAAACTGGTCTTGACTTCTAGGTAGTGATGGGGGAGGAATAAGGCTGGGTCACACAATCCTTCCCCCCAGTACCAAACAGAATGACGAAACTAGTTTTAAAAAGTAGTTTAACAACCGAAAAAGGAACGGGGCTATTACATCTAATGCCGTAAACTTCAGAAAATGGTGATAGTCCATGATTTAAAAAAAAAAGAAAAAAAATTGAACATTTCTTCTTCTTAACTCTGCAGAAGGAAAACTGACAAATTCCTGAGAATTCTCACCTAGTATCCCTTAATCTAGCAACAAGTAAACACAAGTATATACGTGTGTGTGTGTGTGTGTGTGTGTGTGTGTGTGTGTATGTGTGTATATATATTATATATATTTGTTTCCTTCTGATTCAAAACTAGCGGGTCAGGAAACATAAACCTCTGATGTTCTTAGATGGAAGTAAAGGCCAATTCAAAACCCTCTACCCAAAATGGAATTTTCCCTCCTCCCCCGAGGCAGAGGAACCTTGGTATTGGATATTAATTAAAAACTCGGAAGAAAGAGCAAAGCTCAAGTATTCAGACAAAAGATCTACACAGCCTCAACTCCGCTCTCACTTGCCCCTATCCTCCACGCCATTAGGTGATAGAAAACAGACCAGAAAATACTGAGGAGATAAAACAGAAAATACCTAATTTAGTCCACCACTTGGTGCTCTCAGTTGTAGGTGAGGCAATCAGGAAAGTTATCCTCCACAGCAACTTAAAGGTCTGAACAGAGCTGCCCACGTAAGCAAGTTGAAAAGAATCAATACGATAGCTGTAGGTACATGCAATAATAAAAAGAAAGAGTAATTTAAAAAGCATTTAGAATGGGGCGCCTGAGTGGCTCAGTTGGTTAAGCGTCCAACTTTGGCTCAGGTTGTGATCTCACAGTTTGTGGGTTCAAGCCCCATGTCGGCCTCTGTGCTGATATCTTGGAGCTGGACCCTGCTTCAGATTCTGTGTCTCCCTCTCTCTCTGCCCCTCCCCTGTTCATGCTCTGTCTCTGAAAAAAATTTTTTAAATAAAATGTTTAAAAAAGCATTTAGGAGTCAAAGAGGCTAGTCTGGAAGAAGGTTACTGAACAAAATCCCCCTTAAGTATGGTGTTCTATGGATAATTTAATAAGAGCTTGAATTCATAAAACCAGATTCACATCTGAGCTAAAACAAAAT
Source organism: Panthera tigris (assembly GCF_018350195.1). Taxonomy (NCBI): domain Eukaryota; kingdom Metazoa; phylum Chordata; class Mammalia; order Carnivora; family Felidae; genus Panthera; species Panthera tigris. The sequence goes on along the minus strand of NC_056666.1, from coordinate 136,504,336 downwards.
AAAAAGTAAACCATAGAGCCAAGAAAACAAATCAAGAACAAATATTATTGCTGAACTAATAAGTAAATTGCAAGTAGCGAGGAATGGGTTATGTAGCTGAAAGTCAAATGACTGACCTGGAAGTGAGGTTTGAGTTAATCACAGGTTGAGCAGAGAAGAAAAATACAAACAGCAAGGTAATGAATATTAAAGACAACGATGCCCTATCATAAAGAAATTGGTATTCCTGAAATAGAACCTATTAAATGAAGAAAGAGTAGAAAGATGTAAAGTTGAATCTTCAGATATTCTAGGGAGCAGTGATGATACGGGACGGTTGATATGCTGACACTTTCTAGTAAAGTTTTTGATTTTCAGTCTAATTACTTCTTGGCCATTCATCAGATCTCATATAACACTTCTTCATAGGAAGACTTCCCTGGCTTCTCCAGTCAACCTGGTCCCCGTTACGTGCGCTCAGGATACTTTGTGTTATCACGGTGTATATTATTCCTCTATTTTGTGCATGCTTATAATTATCATTTATATCTTCTCTACTGGACTGAAAGCCTTGCAAGGTCACTTGTTCAGTGATGGTCACACAATTTCTAGCTCAGTAAACTGCGTGTAGCAGGCACCTCATAGATTCTTATTTAATGCTCAGAGAGTGGATGAGTTACCGTGGCTTTGTGAAGCATTTCGATACCTTGGTAAGGCTAGTCTCTCCTCGTTACTCTTAAATGAAGTGTGGCACACCTAAATGGATACTTCCTAATTAAACCTATGTCCGTTTGAATGAGACAGTGTTCAAATATGATATTTATAGTTCTATAAAATTAGTTTATGGTCCATTATGCCCTGTTACATTGAAAAACAGTGAATTATTTGTCCCTCAATAATGTGTTTGTTTTCTCCTGTTTTGAAACCTGCTAAGTTTGGAAGACTGCTTGACCTCTGCCACCCTATTCATAAGAAATACCAACTGGCTGTTACTAAACTTTTTGGTCGCTACATGGTTGCCATTGTTGTAGCCTCTGAGAAGGTAGCAAAAGATTGTATTCGATTTCTGAAGGAGGAAAGAGCTGAACCGGAGACATTCCTTGCTCTAGATTACCTTGATGTAAGAGATTTGTAATGTTTCTTACTTAGTGGTGACAAAATCTTGTCTTTAAAGCATGTCTTTATTGCCTAAAACTAGGCAGTGATAGAAAAAAAGTCATAGCTTGAATGCTTGTTAGTCACTCAAATGGCTGCTGTTAGAGTATTGGTAGGCAAAGCATAGTAGTTCTTGATTTAATATCATTTCTTTCTAATTTAGTTTTGCTGTAAGTGTACCTTGATGATTTTGAGGACATTACTCTAGTGGTACACCACTCTGCCTGCTAGCCAGCAATTTATTTTGTTCTGTAGCAAACGGTAGGAACAGTTAAGACATACCAGTCTGTCCTTGAAATGCCGACCCTGGGTCTCAGTTGTTAAATATGCAATCACATATTTACATACATCGCAGGAAACACGTATCAGTCTTTGGTAGAGCAGACAAAATTTGGGGCCTAATGTATTGAGAGGCCTTAGAGTATCCAGAGTAAATTCCCATAGCAGGAGGCTTGTCATTATCATAATTGACGTCCTTTACTGGTTTTTCGCCTCCTAGAGAAAATGCTCTGCTTGGTCCAGCTTTCCAGACCCTGAGCTGCAGGCAGTGTGTGTAGCGGTTAGAGCTTGTGCCCTAGACTTGGACTGCCCTGCACTTGACTCCCCGCCTTGTTTGTCATTAGTTCTCACTGGCTTGTTCTCATAACAGTGAGGTCATACCTACCTGCTGTTTTCCAGTAATCATCGCGGACACTTTTTAAAAATCTGTTTACACACCCAGCCTAAAAGTCATGTCGAAAAAGGTCTGAAGGCTTTCCTGGTCATTTAAGCCTAAAATGATTTTCAGAGTTCCATGATGTGCCACTCTCTTGACACATACGTAAATGGGTGTTATCTCCCATTAGATTTTCTCATTTTGAGAGCCTGGAACCCTGGTCAGCCATTGCTTTGGCCCAGCTGGCTGGTGGCAGAGTTGAATCTGGAAATTGTATCTTCTGGCTTTTGCTCAAGTGTGTTTTCTTTCAGTGTTATGTGGGCCAGTCAGTGGGATATAGTTCATCAGGTTCTTGTCAAATTTTATTGCATATAAGTTCATTCTGTTAATTTGTTGCTGTCATGCTTATGTATGCTTTTTGAGCATGTACTAAATATTGCATTTTTATTTTAGTGTATCTAATATAACAAGTATTTTTTAACCTTTCAGATCAAGCCAATCAATGAAAGACTGAGGGAGATTAAAGGCTGTAAAATGATGATTGATGTCATAAAGACTCAGTTTCCTCAGCTGAAGAAAGTAATTCAGTTCGTATGTGGAAATGGCCTTGTCTGTGAGACTGTGGAGGAAGCAAGGCATATTGCATTCGGTGGACCTGAAAGACGGAAAGTAAGAGGCTTAGATCACACCTTGGGATAATTTGAAGCAGTATTTATAAGACTAACATACTATACACACAAATATTTATATATGCTCATATGTTCTCTTTTAGAAGGAAAACTAACAGAACCTAGGACAGTTACGGCTTCGGTGATTGTTAAAATGTCTCGTTGAATTTTCAAAGAATTAATTTCTGTAGTATTCCCTGTTATCATAAATTATATTTTAGAAATTAGATCTATTGTAATCATAGCCTAACGCAGTTATTTTTTTTTTTTTTTTAACCTGACATGCAGTAAATGTCCTTGGTGCATCTCTGACTTTCCTGGCGTTTCATATATCATACATGTGTTTCTGGATACCGGGAAAAAGGTTTTAGGGGCTTATATTTTATTTATTTATTTATTTATTTATTTATTTTTCAACGTTTTTTATTTATTTTTGGGACAGAGAGAGACAGAGCATGAACGGGGGAGGGGCAGAGAGAGAGGGAGACACAGAATCGGAAACAGGCTCCAGGCTCCGAGCCATCAGCCCAGAGCCCGACGCGGGGCTCGAACTCACGGACCGCGAGATCGGGACCTGGCTGAAGTCGGACGCTTAACCGACTGCGCCACCCAGGCGCCCCCCGGGGCTTATATTTTATATTAATTCTTCCGTAGCTCAACGCAGACATTGTCCTTTTACACATTCACGGTTTTGGCACACTTGAAGTTCTAAGGATAGCACAATTGAAATGAGCTTACTGAATGCTAATCTCAAGAGGATAATTTTTATGTAAAAAATACCGTTTTACTCAGTTGAATAATTTATATTTAGTTAAGCAGTGTTAAATTCCTCCAATTATCTGACATAGGGTTTTTTTGAACTACATTTGTTATGAATTATAGAGTCTGAGAGCATAAGTTATGAGGTAAGACCAGTGATGCTACTTAGTATTTAATGATACACCTTCCAGAGAGTTTCTACACATCTAATTTTATCATTTAAAATTGGAGAAATAATAGTGCCCATTTCATAGGGTTAGAGGGTCAAATTAAGTAAGAACATGCAAATGCCATTTCAGTGCCTAGCAGATAGCTCTCAAAAAGTGCCAGCTATTTGTTTATTTAGTACTAAGCTAATTTACACATCAGATCTGGAATGTCCAGAATTGCAAATTAATCCAAAATAGGCTATTGTTATGAGAAGTAGGAATTTCCAGTGTTGAGTTTATTAACTTGCCTAACATGATTAATTTCTCATACATTTTAGTACTTCTTTCAGTAATCGTAATTTGATCACTGTCATTGACTTCTACACATTAAATTTAAGGAGGTATCATAAGTGAGCTACTAAGATATTTTGCTACCTATTTATACTATAATTGATTTTTGTATGTTTGTAAAATATGTTTGTAAAATTGATTTTGAAGATTTGTATGGTCAGTTTCAAGAGGTCACATGAAGATAAGACTGTTTATTCTTTCATTCAACGAACTTTCACGGCCCTATATCTTGTTCACAGTAACACGCCTTACTCCTCTAGGCTGTATCTCGTTCTTTTCATTATTTCAAAATTTTAATTAGCTTCATTTGTCTTACTTGTATCTTAAGTATATTTCAGGGACTATATCTTCTTCCTGTTCCACTTAAAGAATTTTCTGTGTAGACGTCACATTTCACAGAAAATGTGTCTTCAGTTTGTGCTTTTGGTTTTCCATGGACTTGATATCTTCCTACAGACTCGATATTGGGTTTAAAATGTTTTTAAATTCAAATACTGCAAGTGACATCACAAAATGATATTTGGGCTAGTTTATAATCTACACAGTATATATGAACTACATAATATAAGTTATAGCAGTTCTGCTAGCTATAGTTTGGTCATCAAGATTTTTATGATAACTCAATTTCTAAATATTTTTAAATTTATATAACATTTTAAAATCTGGACTCTCTTTAAATGCATGCGATTATTCCATCCATTCCCCTTAACCAGAGAAACAATAATAATTTGTTTCCTTTCCCATAAGTTGGGTGACTTACTTTAAAAAGTATATGGAAAGATATATTTATGTTTTTAACATGGTTAGCAAAAAACAGACCCAGAAAAATGTCATTAGCTAGCTAGTAATTTATGAAAAGATCATTTTTCCAAAAATTATGCACATTAAACAAAATAAAATGCAGGGTACAGTAAATTGAAAAAACTGGGTACCAGGGCGCCTGGGTGGCTCAGTCGGTTAAGCGTCCAACTTCAGCTCAGGTCATGATCTCACGGTTCGTGAGTTCGAGCCCCGCGTCGGGCTCTGTGGCTGACCACTCGGAGCCTGGAGCTCCTTCGGATCCTGTGTCTCCCTCTCTCTCTGTGCCACTCCCCACTCTCACTCTGTCTGTCTCTCTCTCAAAAATAAATAATAAACATTAAAAAAAATTTAAAAACTGGGCACCATCTAGAACAGAACATAGTTGAATCTAAATTTCATACCTTATATCAGAATATATTTCAGATGGATTCAAAATATAAATGCGAGAAATGAAACTCTAAGTCTACTAAGAGAAAGCATGGGGGCTTTATTTTTTTTTTATTTTTTTTTAATGTTTATTTCTGAGACAGAGAGAGACAGAGCATAAGTGCAGGAGGGGCACTATCTGTACAATGGAAATAGTATCTACTTAATGGGGTTGTGAACATAGAACTAAACAGCATCTCTGTACTGTGCCGAGCACGTTATATGCAGTAGTCAACCGTTGTAGTAACAACAGCAGCAGCCAACCAAGCAATGAAGTAAAAAGAGCCTGAGAAAACTGTACCCCTGAACAAAGAGGAGAAGTTGACTTGTAGCTGGGAAGAGGGCGCTGGCGTTGTACTCCCATGCACGATATGGCAGATTGTCATTAGCGCAGAGCTTTTTGTGCCCCTGTCCACGCCTGCCCCCGGTGAGGTTTTCCTCACTGTTATGTTTGGTTTTTGTATATCAGATATACAAGTTAATAAATGTGCAACTCAGAGATTTGGGAAAATAGAGCTCAAAAAGGAAAATGAAAGCCATCCCTAACTTGTCTCCTGGAGTTACCAGAGAAAACATTTGGACATACCACCTGTATTAAAATTTTTTTCATTGTTGATCTGAAATTCACATGTAACTGGGCGTGGTGCTTCTCTCTTTGCTAAATCTGGCATCCATACCCTAGCAAGATCTAGTGCGTACTGTGGTATGTAAGCTATGTGTTTAGGAAGCAGTTCTATCATTCTTAACTTTTGTAAGTATTGTTTTTACATGTTTAATGGGGTCTTTACTATAAAATCAAATATATATTTACTTAATTTTTCCCATTTTTTTTGGTGGTACCGGTTCTGTATTTTAATTTTAATCTGAAATTTATTTTGATGTGTATTATTAGGTATAGGTATTAGCTCTTCTCCCCTAAATGGTTAATTACCTATCCCAATATCATATATTGAATAATTTTTGTTTTTCTGCTTGCTTAATTGAATTCAGTGATTTCCCATTTTCTCTTTTTCAGTGATTTCTCATTATGGATTATTATATTTGGTTATTCTTATCTCTGGTTATTTATTTGAGGCTATCTTATTGCATATTTATATTTATTATAATCTTTATTATGATTTATAAAATCTAATTTCTTTTAGAAAGTAATCAAAATATGCATTATAAATAAGTAAATAAAATACTAGCCTACAAGCACTGTAAAATCAGTATGTCTGAAACTAAATTAATATTCTTTCTAAATCTTGATCTCCTGTATTTAATTCTTGGTGCCACTATTCTAGCTAAATGAAGTTCTGATTTTTCCCCAAGGATTTCCTCATAACCTCTATAATCCCAGTCTATTGGACCAGTCTATTTTTCAAATAATTGCCAGAATGGTCTGTTTAAAGCTCATGTCTGATCACCTCTGTCTCCTATGTGCTACCATCCCATTCCATGTTAATCCCCTCCGCGCCCTCCATAAACTCCCTGGTCCTTAGTGGTGTTCAGTCCCCATTTTCCCGTGAGGGCACACAGAGAGCTCCACGATCTGCCCTGCCTGCTAGCCGTACCTCTGTGCTATTCCTTCACTGTCGCGTTCCTTTCTAGGAATTCCAAACTCACGTTGCCTCTGTCTCCATCCCACCCCTGTGACACATGCACATACGCACAGTCTGTGTGTCCGTGCCCCGCTGCCTGCATTCCACCACCGCCCTTTTCTGGGCTACCTCCTACCTGTGTGTGTCGGAGACTGCAGTTGCCTGCTTAGTATCCCTTTCCCTGCTTTCCTTACTAACAGAAGCCTGATCTTCCTGCGTGACAATCTAGGAGGGACAATTGGAAGTAAATGGCAGTCATCAGTAGTCCTGCGAGGAAAGTTTCTTAATAGAACTTTTACCTCCTTGTGTGAAACACAGACACAGTAGCTGGAGCTATAGGTTCTCCTGGACCTGCCAAATGACTTTGAAACGGTCACGTAAGAGATACAGACATACACATCACTAGTGACACAGTGTAAACGTAAAGTAAGCTTTGTGGAGAACTTAAAAGCAGAAAAGGAGAGGAGCCTATGTGGTTCTTCACCTTTCCTTCAGTGTGAATGAAATACGGTTTGGCCAGGCAGACATAGCCCGAGCTGAAAGTGTGCCCAGAGAGGGATGCTGCCTCCATATCACTGCACGTTGTTGTGAAGAAGTCAGAGGAGTCAGCAAGGTGTGTACCAGTGGGCTTCCCCAACTGCCCTCCCGCTCAGAGAGCTTCCCGTTAGGAGCTCAGTCTCCATGCCACTGCTGTTGCTATCCAGTGAAGATGTAATGCTTTTCCGCAGAGCCCTTTCAGACCATGAGCAAACTGATTGCCAGGCCGACAGTTGGGAAGGAAAGGAGCCCCTAAAGCCTTCCAGAAAATAACAAGGCTGTCTCCCTTGAAGAGTGATCCAGATACTAAGGATTCTATCAGGAGTCTGGGTTTTTGTTAACTCTGGAGTCACCATAAAAACCCTGGAACGCGTACCTCTGTAATTGTGAGACAAGTAAACTGAGTTTTCTGGTACATGTAGCTAGTTACGTCTAACTAGTTCCTCTGACAAGATACAGTGGAAGCCTTCGCCTCTTCAGGAAGCCTTCTGCAGAGCAGCTGGGTTGGAGTCCTCCAGTTTTAGGCTTCCAGATTATTCTGAGTATGATTCTAGCTTCTCATCGCTTTATGTTGTAATGATGTTTCTTTTCCCCACGAGAGTGATTTGCTGAGGGTCAGTACCATATGTCACTTTTTTGGTCACTCCGGTCCCCGGTGTGGAACGTCTCAAACACAGTAGCACGCAGGGAATGTTTGTCTGAATGAAGGAATGAAAGAGATTCCTATTTGTTGACTTCTTTTTTTTTTTTTTAAGCTCACATTGCATGGTTTTAGTCTTACACAGTTGGTCTGCACCTGCTTTCACCAAATAATTAGAAACATTTGCAAAACACTGAGAATCATTTACTGCATAAAGCATATGATTACTCACTGGACTATAAACTTGAAGCTATTTTGTACCTCTGACTCTGTTTAAATTTTTTTCTTCCTCCCGGTTTCATTTGCATCGGGGAGAATGTGATATGCTTGGTATCTAAGGCTGTTTTCATAATATGCCACTGGCATGTGGTAAATTCTTCAAAACACAGGAATATATAATGCAAACTATTTGATACCAAATTTGCCTCTCATTATTGAATATGTTTGGAACTAATGTACAATTTACTTTGAAACTTTTTAATGGCTGCTAATCTGTTGCCTACAATTGCTTTGGGCCTTAGCAAAACAGGACTTGTATTTGTGGTTCATTTATTGGCTAGTGTCTGTCCCTTCATGAGTTGGGTATTTTATTCATAAATTTCATTAAGTGGTTTTTCTCATCTATAAATTCTCAGCTGGAAAAATTTCCATATTATGTCCAATCTTTATCTTCCTTATGTACATCTCTCCAGGAAAAAATGTTTTTAATTTTACAGACAGTAGCTCTTGATGGAACATTATTTTTAAAATCTGGGGTGATCTCTGGAGGATCAAGTGACTTAAAATACAAGGCTAGATGCTGGGATGAGAAGGAGATAAAGAACTTAAAAGACAGAAGAACCCAGCTGATCCAGGAATTAAAGGTAAGCCCATGCTGTAGACATTGTGGCATACTAAGGAGAGTAATTGTGTTTTTAAACAAATTTTTGGGCCAATACAAGGACTATGTCTGTTTAAAAAAATTCAAGTAAAGCAAAATAGAATAAATTAAAATATAAAAATCTTTCTCTTACCTATCCTTACATCTCCGTGATATTTGCTAAACACAGTCTGATATATAGCCTCTGGAAATTTTCTCTGTATATGCAAGTATATATATTATTTTTCCTGCTTGTTTTATGATAGACTTTTGCTACAAACAATGTTTGCAACAAGCTTTTTCATTTAATGTTCTGACACGGACATGTTTTCATCCTAGCACACAGAGAATGACTTTTTTATTTTAAATGTTTATTATTTATTTTGGCGGGGAGAAAGAATGCGAGCGGGGGAGGGGCAGAGAGAGAGGGAGACACAGGATCCGAAGCAGGCTCCAGGCTCTGAGCCGTCAGCACAGAGCCTGACGTGGGGCTCGAACTCATGAGATCATGACCCGGGCCGGAAGTCGGACGCTTAACCGACTGAGCCACCCAGGCTCCCGGAGAACCACTTATTTTTAATGAATCCTGCCTGGTATTTCATTACATAGGTTATGTTTATTGCACCAGTCTCCAATAATGGATGTGTTGGTTTTTGCTATTACAAATGATGCATCACTATACGTTAAAAAAAATTTTTTTAAGTTTATTTTTATTTACTTTGAGAGAGAGAGAGAGAGAGAGAGCAAGTGGAGGAGGGGCTGAGAGGGAGGGAGACAGAATCCCAAGCAGGTCCCGCACTGTCAGCACAGAGCCTGACGCAAGGCTCGAGCTCACGAACTGGGAGATCGTGACCTGAGACAAAGTCAGAGTTGGACGCTTGACCAACTGAGCTCCCCAGGTGCCCCTCATTACATGTTCTTTAGAGGATGAAAACCAAAGTACCTAGGAGGATAAATTCTGTAGCCACACTGCCTGAGCCTGAATCCTGGCTCTGCCACTTGCTGGCAGTATGACCTTGGGCAAGATACCTAACCCCATTGTATCTTGGTTTTCCTGCCTGTAAAATGGGGAGAATAAAAGTACCTTCCTTTTAGGGTTATTTTAAGGATTAAATCAGATAACCCAGTTAAAATACTTAAAATGGTATCTGGCATGTGTGAGTACTGTAGACGTGTTTGTTGTTATTCTTTAAAATACCTTTATTTGGGGGCGCCTGGATGGCTCATACAGTTAAGCGTCCGACTTCAGCTCAGGGCATGATCTCACGGTCTGTGAGTTCGAGCCCCGCGTTGGGCTCTGTGCTGACGGCTCAGAGCCTGGAGCCTGCTTTGGATTCTGGGTCTCCCTCGCTCTCTGCCCCGCCCCCGCTCACGCTCTGTCTCTCTCAAAAATAAACAGTAGATAAATAAATAAAATATCTTTGTATAAATACATCTCTAAGATGAATTCCTATAAGTGGAATTTCCATGTCTAAGGGCATGTATGTTACTAAATTCCCATCAAAAGAAAACCTGTAGTAGAATGTGTATATCCCTAGAGGGCAACATTGGATATTAACAGATATTTTAATCTTTGCCAACCTGATTGGTTAAAAAAAAATATCTGATTGTTTGAATATGCATTTCTTAAATTATAACTGAGGTTGAGCATCTCCTCATATATTCATTGGTTCTTTGTAATTTTTGCTATAAAGTTCTTACTTCTTGTGCACATTTTTCTATTAGGCTGCTTGTTATCTTATTACCTACTTTAAGAATTATTTTCGGGGCACCTGGGTGGCTCAGTCGGTTAAGCATCCGGCTTCAGCTTAGGTCATGATGTCATGGTTCGTGGGTTTGAGCCCCGCATCGGGCTCCGCGCTGACAGCTTGGAGCCTGGAGCCTGCCTCGGATTCTGTGTGTGTGTCTCTCTTGCTCTCTGCCCCTCCCCCACTTGTGTGTGCCCTGGCTCGCTCGCTCGCTCGCTCTCCAAAATCAATAATAGAAAACATTAAAAAAAAAAGAATTATTTGTATAAGTAAATTAATTCTTAGTCATATATGTTGTAAATATATTGTGTGACTTTTTGTTGGCTTTAATGAGGTGTAATTTATATACAGTAATAGGCACCAATTTTAAGTGTGTGATTCAGTATGTTTTGACAGTTGTATGTAGTCGTGTAATTGCCCCCACAATCATATTTAGAACATTTCTATCACCTTCCAGATTTCTTTATGGTTGGCCTCCTCCCCTGGACCCTGAACTGAGAGTGGGGGTAACAAAGCACCTTCACAGCACTGTTTTTTTTTTTTTTTCAACGTTTATTTATTTTTGGGACAGAGAGAGACAGAGCATGAACGGGGGAGGGACAGAGAGAGAGGGAGACACAGAATCGGAAACAGGCTCCAGGCTCCGAGCCATCAGCCCAGAGCCTGACGCGGGGCTCGAACTCACGGACCGTGAGATCGTGACCTGGCTGAAGTCGGACGCTTAACCGACTGCGCCACCCAGGCGCCCCTTCACAGCACTGTTAAGAGGATTAAGTGGGTGAATAAATGTAAACTTTATAGAACACTGATCAAAGTACTCAATAAATGTGAGATATTTAAAATATCCATGAAACAATTATAAAAACTGATCATATACTTGTCCGTAATAGAAATCTCAATAGTTTTTTAAAAGGTCACCTTGATTATAATTAAGTTAGAAGTAACAACTAAAAAAATTTTTGTTTGCATAGAAATTAAGAAATGTACTTATAGGTAGTTTTGGGATCAAAGAAGTAATGAAAAGGCAAATCACAACATGTCTCTAAAGTGGTAAATGGGAAGTCTGTGAGACCTATAAAAGCTACATCAAGAGGAAATACCTTCAGAAGAAAGATTCAATATAAGGGAATTTATTACTTCAAGAAATTAGAACAACAGCCACAAAATAAACAGAAAAAACTTATAATGTAATTTTTTAAGCTAAAATTAATTAGAGCACAAGTCAAAATAGAAAAAAGACTAGTGAATCTAAAAGCTGTTCTTTTGAAAGGCTAAGAAATTGCAATTTTAATAAAGGGAGGAAAAATTGGAGGCAAAAATATACAGCCTGCAAATGAGAAAATTAAAATCATTTAAAGAGAATCTTAAAGGCAAATAACTATGTAATAACAAAATCAAACATCTGAAAGAAATGGAAGATTTTCAGAAAAATATAATTAAAAATATAAAAATAAATATAGGGATGCCTGGGTGGCTCAATTAAGTGTCCAACTCTTGATCTCAGTTCAAATCTTGATCTCACGGTCGTGAGTTCAAACTCCACACTGAGCTCTGTTCTGGGTATGAAGCCTACTTAAAAGAAGATAGGTACATACATACATACATACATACATAGACAGACTGACCAACTAGAAAAGAAGTGGGACATTTGAAAAGTTAGGCAGTGGTGCAGTCTGCTGGCCAGGCCCCAACCATAACATCTTCCTTTCTTGCTTAGCTTTATTACAGAATCATAAAAAAACTAAGACAACTTGATTTCCTAAGTTTCATTGTAGCTACCAGTGGCCACGTGACCGTTTTAGAGATACAGATGGAATTATTGGTATTGTCACTTGCATTTTCTTCTTCCTTACCGGAATTCAGTCAGGAGGCCTGGGGAGGCAGCAGCCATCTTGCACCAAGAGGCAGCAAGCATGAGGATAAAGCCACTGTACTAAGAAACTAAAAGTTAGATGCCGTTGTTGAGGAACTGCATCAGCCTGCATCACACCGCTTTTGTGTGAGAAAAATAAGCCCACATTTTTTTTAAGCCACTGCTAGCTGGGTGACCCACCATTGAATAAACACGCCCAGAATGTAAAATAGACAGCAGCTGTGGAAGACAGTGTGGTGGCTACTTTAAACATTCAAACTAGAATTATTGTATGATCCAGCAATTCTGCTTCTGGGTGTATACTCCGAGGAATTTAAAGCAGGGTCTAGAAGAGATAGTTGTACACCGTGTTCCTAACGGTATTATTCACAATAGACAAAAAGTACAAGCAACCCACGTGTTCGTCGCTGGATGGATGGACAAACACATGTGTTGTGTACATACAGTGAAACACTCATCCTTAAAAAGGGAGGAAACTCCAACACCTGCCACACAGTGGATGAACCTGAGGACGTGATGCTACATGAAATGAGCCAGTCACAAAAAGACCAATACTGTAGGATTCCACGTACGTGAGGCCCCTGGAGTAGTCAGATTCAGAGAGACAGAAAGTAGACTGCCAGGTGCCGGGGCTCGGGAGTGCGGAGAACGGACTGTTGTTCACTGAGCGTGAAGTTCTTCAGTGGGCAAAAGTTTTAGTTTTACAAGATGAAAAGACTTCTGGAGAAGGGCCACACGGCAACAGACATGCAGCTTAGACACCACTGAACCGCACACTTGAAAATGGTAAAGGTGGTGAATGTTGTATGTGTTTCACCGCAATTGAAACGAGGATTCTGGGCCTCGTGGGTTTCCAGGTGACTTCTAATATAATTCTAGTCTTCACTAAGGCATTCTAGACTATAGAAAAGGACGGAAACTTGCCAGCTTATTTTATGAAGTTAGTGTAACTTAAATTTCAAACATTATGAAGATAATACAAAAAAATAAAACTGGGAAATGACTTCTGCTGTGAGTATAAATGCATAATTCTCAAATTAAATATCAATATAGAGAATTCGGTAATGTAGTAACAGAAAAGTACATCTGCCTGAATAGCATTTGTTCCAGGAAAACATGGGCATTTCAATATTAAGTGATCGATCAACATAATCCATTATAATAACAAATCGAAGGCAGGAGAAAAATCGTATCATTATATGTAAAAATGTATTTGGTAAAGTTCAGCAGGTAGCTCTAATTAAAGTGCTGACTAAAAGAGTAAATGGTGGGAAAGATTTAAATAAATAGCTTTTACCCAAACCTAACAGGTGTAATTGCTTAAATGGTGAAACATTAAAACCGTGTTAAAATTAGGAAGTAGACTGAGATATCTATTATCAACATTATTATATAATGTGGTCTTGGAAATTATGGTAAATATAGTTAGGCACAAATGAAATTTGTATAAATCTTTGAAAAGAAAAAAACTAACTTTTTGCTGATAATAGGATTATAGTTTTGAAACTACTGGATTTAATAAGCTAATGGGAGGGCTGTGTAGATAAACAAAACTCTAGTTTTTCTCTGGATTATCAAAAAACATCTAAAAGTGGGAAAAGATTCTCACAATAGGAATAACTGTAAACCTAAAGACACAGTAACTGGGGCACCTGGGTGGCTCAGTTGGTTAAGCATCCGACTTCAGCTCAGGTCACGATCTCACAGGTTTGTGAGTTCGAGCCCCGCATCGGGCTCTGTGCTGACAGCTAGGAGCCTGGAGCCTGCTTCAGATTCTGTGTCTCCCTTTCTCTCTGCCCCTCCCCCATTCATGCTTGCTTGCTCACTCTCAAAAATAAACATTGAAAAAGAAATTTTAATGTTTTTGAGGATTTTTTTAAACATAGAATCTCTTTTTAAACTTTTTGAAATGTTACTTATCTTAGAGAGAGGGGGGCAGAGGTGAGCAGGAGAGGGGCAGAGAGAGAGAGGGAGACACACAATTCGAAGCAGGCTTCAGGCTCTGAGCTGTCAGCACAGAGCCCAATGCGGGGCTCAGATCCACAAACCACAAGATCATGACGTGAGCTGAAGTCAGACGCTTAACTATCTGAACCACCCAGGTGCCCCTTATTGAGGACTTTTTAACTTGATAAAATGACGTTCTAATTTTTACAAATGAAGAATTCCCTAAGATTAGTAAAAAAAAAATGTGACAAAAGTGGGGAAGGTAGAACTTCTCTTGCTGGTGTACAGAATACCGTGAGAAGCCATTGCAGTCAAGCTGATGTAGTATTGACATAGGGATGGACAGATTAATGACACAGAAGAGGAATTCCAGAAATACTCCCAGTATACTGACAACTTAGTGTACAACAAAGATGATGTTTCAGCTTGGTGGGAAAAGGATAGATGATTTAGGAAATGGTATCGGCATATCTAGAGAAAGTAATGCTATGCCCCCTGTTATAAAATAACAAATACAAAAATAAATTCCAGATTAAAAGCCTGAATGTAAAAAAGTTAAATGAGGATAAAACCCATCGTATACAGTTTTTTAAGTTTAAAATGAGGACTAGCTCCTCTACTTATCAAAGAGTTCTTTCCAAGTTGACATGAAAAAGACATGATAGAACATCTGGGGAAAGGATAAGATTAGACGGTTCGTGGAAAGAAGTTGTCCATTGGCCAATAAACATGAAAAAATGCTCAGTATAGAATATAGCACTCAAGGGAATACAAAGCAAATTCAGATTACCTCATACCTATCCATAAGGCTTGGAAATATGTATAAATGCTGGAGGAGAAGTAAAGAAACATGTACTCCTCCGTTATTTATAGAAAGGAGAGTTCGAGCCTTTGGCAAAGCAGCGGTAGCTGCTGTTAAACACGTGAATACATTTGACCCCTTGATCGCACCCTGAGGGTCTGTTGCGTGGAAATGGAAACATGAACACTTAATGGTGTACATACAAGTATGTTGTTGCAGCTGCTGGCGGTGGCAGAAACCCAGCCCGTCATTAAGAGAACAGTTGAATAATTTGGGTACAGGTACACTCTGGAATAATACACAGCCATTGAAAGAATTGATCTAGAGCTTTATCAATTGACTTCTGTGAGTAACTGAGAGAAACAGGAGGCAGAAACACATACGCAATATGATTCTAAACTTGTAAAACAAGTGACTCTGTGTACGCGTATATTCATGTGAAGACTAGGAGGGAAATACAGAAGGACATATACTAGGAAGTTAATCTGGTTGAGTAATAGGTGGGCGAAGGAGGAAGGGGATGCGCTAACAGCAAGGCTGATCCCATTTCAGCCGCTTACGTGCCTTGTATGGAACACACGCTTCCCATTCCTCGTTTTTCATTTCTGTTTCCTGTTCGGAAGTGTGTTAGTTTTTGAGGGTGCTTGTTGTAGGGCATCGTGGGCACTCCAGATGGCTTGTGTACTTAGTTGCCAGTCTCTTATCAGAAGAAGGGAAGATGGGGAGTGCCTGGGGGGCTCCATCGGTTAAGCGTCTGACCCTTGATTTTGGCTCAGGTCACAGTCTCACTGTTCGTGAGTTTGAGCCCTGCATCGGGCTCAGCCCTGCTGGTGTGGGGCCTGCTTGGGATTCTCTCTCCCTCCCTCTCTGTCTCTCTGCTCCCCTCTGCTGGTTCTCTCTCTCTCACTTTCTCCCTCTCTCTCAAATAAATAAATTTTAAAAAGGGAAGAAGGGAAGGTGGGGCGTGGGTGTGGTTATATATAAAAATAAGTGAATTATGAGATCACTGGAAAATGAAAGTGCTGTTCTCTTATAAAATGTTCTCATGTTTCTCTCCGTTGTTAGGATCTAATGAAGATACTTCGCAAGGAAGCTGACTTGAAACAAATACAGACTCTAGTACAAGGAACTCATACACGACTCAAATATTCCCAGAGTGAACTAGAGATGATTAAAAAGAAGCAACTTGCTGCTTTTTACCGGGTAATATGGGCTTACATAAAACTTGGTGGAGATTAGAACCAGGACAGAGAATTTCAGGAATTATATATCTATAACACCATGTAATTTCTACACTTTATCCCATGATTGAGATTATATTTTTATGGTTGTTAATCTGGATATACAGGTGTGCCTGCAGTTACCTTATCTCATGGATTCCCTTTTTATTCCAAAAGATTCCTGTCACCTTTTTTTGCTTCACCATCTGAAGCTAAAACAGCCATTTTAAAAAGAAAATTTTCTCTTTCGTCATTAGGAACAATCTCAGCTACAGAGTGAGCTGCTGAACATTGAGTCTCAATGTACTATGTTGAGTGAAGGTGTGAAAGAACGGCAACAACGAATCGAAGAATTTCAAGAGGAGATAGACAAGGTCACGCGTCGTGTATTTATGACCGATTGGCGTGTCCGGTAGAGTTCTCAACCAGATACCGGATTTAGGGCTTCTTGCACATACACTAAAGCAGTTTGATCAGTGCCTGCTTTTATTGGTCTGCCAAATGAGGTTGTGGCTTTGCAGAACCACTGCAGCCCCTCTCGAGAGGTCATGACCAGCGCACACTTACTCCTTCTGCCCTCTTCTTCTCCTTGCCCATTGTAAAAATGAGAGCCTTTTTCTTCTCCCACTGCCCTTAACGGCAAGAAAGAAAGAACTTTTCATTCAGATTAGTTTTTAAAGTTACTCCTTCCCTCGGTAATTATTTCTTGAACGTTTCTTGTATATACCAGGCACAGTGCTTGCCTCTGAGGCAACAAAGATCTGGTCATCTAGCCTCTGCTTGTAACATGACAGGAACTTTGTGGCTTAATTCATGCCGCTGTTGATCCTGTCTAATCCTGAGGAAGTTGTCTGTCACACCATCACTGAGTAACTTCCACTCATTGCTTTAGTTCTGCCTCGTGTCCCAGGTTTTGAAACCACACTTATGTTCCTTTAATTGTCTTTTTTCCAGGTTAAGTACCCCTAATGCTTTAATCATGTATGTTGACCGTGGATTTAAGACCAGCTCTGGCAGCCATCCCCTGGGCTCTCTGTTTATCAATGCCCAGAACAAAGTTTAAGGTCAAAATAGCGTCTGACCTCTACAGAGTACCATGGGACTCAACACATAGAACTATAACTCTCCATAGTTTTGATTGTCTAGTTATGTAAATTATAACTTACCACTGCATGAATGATATCACATTCATGCTTAATTTATATTCAACTAAAACCTGAAAGTTTTTAACATATCCTGCTGTTTAAAATAAGTTTCTCTTATCCTGTAATTGTATACAAATAAATGCAGGGCTTTAAAGATATTGAGGTTAAATGTTATTTTGTTGGGATTTGGCTCATTCTAGGTTTTCCAGATCTTTCTGAGTCTTAATTCAATGTTCCAGTCTTCATGGCTTCTATTGCCCAAGACTCTATAGCATTACTTACATATAAAGAATATTTTCTTTATTTATGTAGAATGTTATATTATGGTGTAGCTAACATAAAGGAAATATTTCTGATTTGGTTAAACATTTCATAAAGCCAAAACCGTTAATAAAGCCAATTATGAGCTTTCTTATTTAGTTTTCAGAGTAAGAAATTTGAAAATCGATGGGTGTAGTTTGTGGAGTTAAAGAGAAAGAAATCACTGGCTCCTCAGAGCACAATAATCCTTTTCAGATTCGTATTTAGCCTAATACAGGAAGTTCTGGTGGGAAGAATTTAGATTTAAGCACTGTCTGTATACTTTCTAAAAATTAATTATTAAACCAGTTGTTTTTGAAATAATTTAAAAGGTTGAAGATGATATTTTCCAACACTTCTGTGAAGAAATTGGTGTGGAAAATATTCGTGAATTTGAGAAGAAACATGTTAAACAGCAACAAGAAATTGATCAAAAAAGGTATTTTTATCAGAAGATGTGAGTAAGCAACTTACACATATATAAACGTAACTATTATTTCTTAATTTAAGGGAATTGTGCCTGAACGAATCTTTATTTCAGTTCATCAAGAAATATCTAGTACACATTCATATTCTTATAGAGATAGAATTCTTTTATTCAGTAATTTTTTTTTTAATGTTTATTTCTGACAGAGAGAGACAGAGCACGAGTGGGGGAGGGGCAGAGAGAGAGGGAGACACAGAATCCGCAGCAGGCTCCAGGCCCTGAGCTGTGAGCACAGAGCTCGACGCGGGGCTCGAACTCACGGACCGTGAGATCATGACCTGAGCCTAAGTCGGTAGCTCAACTGACTGAGCCACCCAGGCGCCCCTATTCAGTAACTTTTTAAAGAGAGAAAGCATAAATATACGAAATAAGAGAATGAGGATATACTTAAACATAGTAGTTATTAAAAGAATAATAAGGCAGCAATTTACTTATTTCTTTATAAATATCCATGTATATGGATATAATTTGTAATTTTCAAGAATTAACATATTACCAGGATAGAAAAATCTGAGGAAATCAGTTACCATAAGAAAGGAAAGTAAAAAAGCTTTCTGCCCACCACACCCTTCCCCAAATTCACCAGGCATGTATGGTTTCACAAATGAATCATCCCAGCAAACTTTAAAGGCATAAGGAACTTCAACATTTAACGTTTAAACGAATGTTCAATATTTAAACTTCTTCATGGTATAGAAGAGGAAGTTTTATTAAATGAACATCTTTTTATTAAATGAACATAATATAATATTGAATAATATTGATGCAAAAAATCCAAAAAAGGTATGTACATACACATCTAAATCATTCCTACCTGTAAATAACCAAGTAAGTTTTAAAAGGAAACAAGCAGTGCAACAACAACAGCAAAATATTCCACCATTATCAGTGTAGATTTCATTCTAGAAATAAAAGGATAGTTCTGTATCAGGGATTATTGCCATAATTTGCCATATTAATGATCAGAGGGGGAAAAAATCAACTCTAGAAATGATTAAGAGAACTAGACAATTCAGCATCCATTCTTGATTTGAAATTCTTAAAATGTGAGTAGGTATCTGTTATATGAGAAAATCTACCTTATCCTAAATCAGCATTATGTTTTCATGAGTAACGTTGGAAAACACTAGAAGTATTCCTAGTAAAATTAGAAATGAGAAGAATATTCAGTATCACCGTTACCTAATGTGCTCCTGGAAATAATAGTCAATAGAGTTAGACAAGAAATATAAATAAGGCATAAACATTTGCAAAGGAGGAAACAAAACTTCCACTATTGGCAGGTTATATGATACATATCTAGAAATTACTAGAAAACAAATTAGACATTGAAATTCCTAGAAAACTGTTAGAAACAAAAAAGCAAAAAAGCATTCAGTAATGTGGCTGGATACAAATATTAATATGAAAATTTTAAATTAAAAATTAATATAAAAATTAATTTTGAAATTAGTAGCCTTTCTATATAGAAACTACCAGGGAGACGATGTGTAGGGAGAAAATATCTCAATTATGTTAGGAAAAAGGTGTAAAATACTTGGTACTTGGGAATAAACCTACTAAATGTGAAAGTATATAAGGAAATTTTTAGGGGCACCTGGGTGGCTCAGTCAGTGTCCGAATCTTGATTTCGGCTCAGGTCATGATCTCCCAATTTGTGGGTTTGAGCCCCGCATTGGGCTCTGTGCTGGCAGTGTGGAGCCTGCTTAGGATTTTCTCTCTCCCTCTCCCTCTCTCTCTCCACTCTCTCTCTCTCTGCCCCTCACTCCTCTGAAAACTAAATAAGCTTTTTTTAAAAAAGAATTTTAAACAAGATAGAGAAATAATAAAGTTGAATAAAAAGAAAAGGCAGGGGCACCTGGGTGGCTCAGTCAGTTAAGCGTCCGACTTCGGCTCAGGTCATGATATCACAGTTTGTGAGTTCGAGCCCCGCATTGGACTCTGTGCTGACAGCTAGGAGCCTGGAACCTGCTTCGGATTCTGACTCCTTCTATCTCTGCCCCTCCCCCACTTGTGCTCTGTCTCTGTCTCTCAAAAATAAATAAATGGAAACAAAGGAAAGAAAGAAAAGGCATACTAGTTCTTTCATAGGAAGACTCAGTATTATAAAGAAGTTGGTTCTCCCTAATTTAAGCCATAATTTCATCTCAACACATGTATGGACAAGGTTTTAAAAAAAAAAAAAAAACAACAACTGGGTAAGCTGATTCTAGAGTTGACATTCAGAACTAGCTAAAAAAGTCTGAAAAGGGTAATGAGAAAGGACTAGGACTCCCAGATTTGAAAACATGTATAAAGTTGGATTAATTAAAATCTTGAGGTACTTGCTCACAAATAGAGTCCAGATCTATAAGGGAAATTCAAGTTAATATAAAGCTGGCATTTCATATAAGTAGAGAAAAAATATACTTTTCCAGTAAATCATGTTGAGATACATGTGTTTCCAACCTGGAAAAACGTACTCGGGTCCCTGTCTCATTCTTCAGACCCAGATCAATGCCAAACATTCTAGTAAATAAAATGAAGGCATAAAAATACTAGGATAAGCCATAAGAGAATTTTCAAAAATAATCTCAGACTAGAGAAGGTCTTTCAGTATGACTTAAACACCGGGAACCATAAAGGAAAGGATAAAATGCAAAGGTATAGAAATAAAGATGTTTTGCATGGCAACAGTACCGTGAAGAAAATCAAGACAAATGACGATCCGGGGGAGAACATATGTACACATATATGTTTAGAAATCGTAACGAGTGGTTGCCTCTGAGAAGACTGACAAGTGGGAAAGAGATATTTTACTTTTTGTGTATTCTTGCACCTTTTTAATTTTGTACCACATCCATGTATTATCTATTCAGATGTGATTGTTTTGACAACAGGACTATAAATTCTAAATTGAAGGATACAATAGTGACAATGACAAGGTTGTACCGTAAGTCAAAGGACAGTCCCTTTGCCCAAGGGGTGTAATCCTTTTATGTTTAAAAGTAGTCAAAGTCATGTAGAAACAGGAAGCACAAAGCATTTATGATTGCAGATTATTTAAGGCTAGACTTATACTCATCTAGATGATTGGCTTATTTTGTATTAGGTACTTCTCTTTTTTTCAGTTTTATTGAGATAAAATTGACACGCATCACTGTGTTAAGTTTAAGGTGTATAGCATAATGGTCGGAGTTACATGCATTGTAAAATTGTTATCGCAATAAGTTTAGGTAACATCCATCATCTCACATAGACAAAAAATCAAATATAATTTTTATTTTTACTTATTTGTGAAAGTCTTTTATTTCCTGTGTAGTTAACGTGCAGTGTTATAGTAGTTTCAGGTATACAATATAGTGATTCAGCAGCTCTCTGTGTTACACCGTATGTTCATCGAGATGAGGGTACTTACCCTTAGTCCTCTTTACCTATTCCACATATCTCCCACCCACCTCCCCTATGGTAACCATGTACTTGTTCTCTAGTTAAGAGTCTGTTTTTTGCTTTGCCTCTTTTCTTTTCCTTTGTTCATTTGTTTTGTATTTGTCTTTCTCTGACTGACTTATTTTGCTTAGCATAATACTCTGTAAGGAGCTCCATTCAGGTCATTGCAAATGGCAAGATTTCATTCTTTTTTATGACTAATATTCCATTGTATATACAACTGCCTCTTCTCTATCCATTCCTCTGTTGATGGACCCTTGGGCTGCTTTCAAAGTTTAGCTATTGTAAATCTGCTATAAACATACGGATGCATTTATTCTTTTGAATTAGTGTTTTCATATTCTTAGGGTAAATACCCGGTAGTGTGATTACTGGACTGTAGGGTAGTTCTATTTTTAACTTTTTGATGAACCTCTGTTGTGTTTTCCACAGTGGCTGTACCAGTTTGCATTCCCACGAACAGTGCATGAAGGTTCCTTTTTCTACACACCCTCACCAGCACCTGTTTTTTCTTGCATTTTTTTTTTTTTAATTTTAGCCATTGTGATAGGTGTGAGGTGATAACTCGCTGTGATTTGTATTTCCCTGATGATGAGTGATGTGGAGCATCTTTTCAAGTGTCTGTTGGCCATCTATATGTCTCCTTTGGGGAAATGTCTGTTCATGTGTTCTGTTCATTTTTAAATGGATTATTTGTTTTTTGGGTGTTTTGTTTCTTGGGTGAGTGGTAGAAGTTCTTTATATATTTTAGATACTACCCTTTGTCAAATATGTCATTTGCAAGTATCTTATTCTGCAGGTTGCCTTTTAGTTTTGTTGGTTGTTTCCTTTGCTGTGCAGAAGCTTTTTATTTTGATGTAGTCCCAATAGTTTATTTTTGCTTTTATTTTTCTTGCCTCAGGAGACATATCTAGAAAAAAGTTGTTCTGGCCAATGTCAGAGACATTATTGCCTGTCCTCTATTCTAGGATTTTTATGGTTTCTGGTCTCATATCTAGGTCTTTAATCCATTTTGAGGTTATTTTTGTGTATGGTGAAAGAAAGTGGCCCAGTTTCATTCTTTTGCATGGAGCCGTCCCGTTCTCCCAGCGCCATTTGTTGAAGAGACTGTCCTTTTCCCATTGTATAGCCTTGCCTCCTTTGTCAAAGATTAGTTGACCATATCGTGGGTTTTTTCTGGGTTTTCTGTTCCATTCCTTTGATCTGTGTGTCTATTTTTGTGCTTGTACCATACTGTTTCGATGACTACTTTGTAGTATAATTTGAAATATGGAGTTGTGATATCTGCAGTTTTTTTTATGTTTTTAAGATTGCTTTGGCTATTCAGGGTCTTTTGTGGTTCCAGACAAATTTTAGGATTGTTTGTTCTAGTTCTGTGAAAAATGTTATTGGTATTTTGGTAGCAATTACATTAAATATGTAGATTGCTTAGGGTAGTACAGACGTTTTAACAATATTTGTTCTTCCAGTCCATGAACATGGGATGTCTTTCCATTTCTTTGTATTGTCTTCAGTGTTTTATAGTTTTCAGAGTATAGGTCTTTCACCCCTTTGGTTAATTCCTAGTTTATTCCTAGGCATTTTGTTATTTTTGATGCAATTGTAAATGGGATTGTTTTTAATTTCTCTTTCTGATGCTTCATTAAATAATGTGTATAGAAATGCAATGGATTTCTGTATATTGGTTTTGTGTCCTGCAACCTTACTGAATTTATTTATCAGTTCTAGTAGTTGTTTGGTGGAGTCTTCAGGGTTTTCTATATATGCTAGCATGTCATCTGCAAATAATGAAAGTATTATTTCTTCAGTACCAATTTGGGTGCGTTTTATTTCTTTAAAAATGTTTTTAGGGGCGCCTGGGTGGCTTGGTCGGTTAAGCGTCTGACTTCGGCTCAGGTCATGATCTCACGGTCCGTGGGTTCGAGCCCCGCGTCAGGCTCTGTGCTGACAGCTCAGAGCCTGGAGCCTGTTTCAGATTCTGTGTCTCCCTCTCACTGTGACCCTCCCCCGTTCATGCTCTATCTCTCTCTGTCTCAAAAATAAATAAACGTTAAAAAAAAAAAAAAAATTAAAAAAAAAAAAATAAATAAAAATGTTTTTAAATGTTTATTTATTTTTGAGAGAGAAAGAGTGCACAAGCAGGGGAGGGACAGAGAGGGAGACACAGAATCCAGAGCAGGCTCCAGGCTCTGAGCTGTCAGCAGTGGAGCCTGATGAGGGACTCCAGCCCACGAACTGTAAGATCATGACCTGAGCCCAAGTCAGATGCTCAACTGATTGATCCACCCAGGTGCCCCACTTTTTTTTTTTTTAATTTTTTAAATGTTTATTTATTTTGAGAGAGAGCATGCACATGCATGTGAGAAGTGGGGGAGGGGCACAGAGAAGGGGAGAGAGAGAGAGAGAGAATGAATCCCAGGCAGGCCCTGTGCTGTCAGCGCAGAGCCTGATGCAGGGCTTGATCCCACGAACCATGAGCTGATCATGACTTGAACGAATATCAAGAGTTGGACACTTAACCAGGTGCCTGGATGTCTTTTATGCCTTTTTCTTGTCTGGTTGCTGTAGCTAGGACTTCCAATATTATGTTGAATAAAAGTGGTGAGAATGGACATCTTGTCTTGTTCCTGACCTTAGGGGAAAAGCTCTCAGTTTATTCCCATTGAGTATAATGTTAGTTGTGGGTTTTTCATATAATCAAATATAATTTTTAAATACAAAAGTAATATGTACCTCTTAGAGAACATAGAAAAGACTTTTAAAAAATATCAGTCATTATCCCATTGTCTAGAAATAAAAAACTATCAATATTTTGGCCCATTCCTTTAATTTTATTCTCTATAATTCATAGTCCATTCATTTATTCAACACCTATTTAATGTAAGCCTCCCATGAGTTAGGCACTCTTCTAGGCACTGACACTACAACAGTGGACAAAGCAGGTCAAGCCCCTGCCTATTCTGTGTCCTTTGCGTTTTCATGTACATTTTAGGATCAGCTTTTCAGTTGCTCGTAAAAGTCTGCTGGGATTTTGATTGGGACTGTATAAATCTATAAATCACTTTGGGAAGAATTGACATGTTTTAATGCTAATGCATGAATAGTAACCTTCTTCACTTATGTACATTTTCCTTAACTTCTCTCATTAATGTTCTTTAGTGTTCAGTGTACAAATTTTATTCATATTTTGTTCAATTTTAAGTACCTTATATTTTTATGCTATTATAAATAGAACTGTTTTTGATTATCAATTTCAAATAGATTGTTGGTAGTATATTGAAATAAGATTGGTTTTTATAAATTGACCTTGTATACTACAACTTTGCTAAACTTATTAGTTCTAGGAGCTCTTTTTATAGATTCCTTGGGATTATTTATATAAACGATCATATTTCAGTAAAAATAATTTTATTTCTTCTTTTCCAATTAGTGTGCCTTTTGTTTCTTTCTCTTGTCTTACTGCACTAGCTAGAACCTCCAGTACGATGTCGAGTAAGTAAAAGTGGTGAGAGCAGACATCCTGCCTTATTCCCAGTCTTAGCGGCAGAGCATTCAGTCTTTCACAGTTAGGTATGGTTTTAATTTTAAGGTGCCCTTTAGCAGATTGAGATAGTTCCTTTCTATTTATAGTTTGCTTAAATGTTTCATCGTGAATGGATACTTTTTCTGTCGTCTTTTGAGATGATTACATGGTTGGGGTTTTTTGTTGTTTATTAACGTAGTAAATTATACTGATTGATTTTAGAATGTTAAACCAACTTGATATACCTAGGATAAACCCGACTCAGTCGTACTGTATTGTATCCTTTTCAAATATTTTTGGATCTGATTTGCTAAAATTTTGTTAAGGATTTTTGCATCTACATTCATGAGTGTATTGGTATACATATTTTTTTCTTGGAATATCTTTGTCATGTTTTTGTATCAGGGCAATGCCTAATGCCAAACCCATAAAATGAATCAAGAATTGTTCTCTCCTCTTGTTTTTTCTGGAAGGGTTTTTGTAGAATTAGATTACTTCTCTCCTAAAAGTTTGGTGAAATTTGCCAGTGAAGCCACTGAGGCCACCTACCTTTCTTCGTGGGAAGGTTTTTAGTTACAAATTCAGTTTTCCTAATAGATGTAGGGCTAGTCAGGGTATTTTTTTCCTTGAATGGGTCCTAGTAGTTTATTTCTTTCAAGGAATTTATGTGTTTCACCCAGGTTGTCAAATTTATTAACGTAAAGTTAATAATAATCGCTTTTTATCCTTTTTAATGCCTGTAGGATCTGAACTGATACCATCTCTTTTATTTCTGATATTGGTGATTTATCGTCTTTCTTTTCTTCTTGATTCCTAGCTAGAGGTGTATTAGTTTTATTGATCCTTTCTAAGAGCAGCTCTTGGCTTCGTTGGTTTTCTCTGTGGTTTGTCTATGTTGTTGATTTCTGTTCTCACCTTTATTGTTTTCTTCCTTCTACTTATTTTGGTACATAAGCATTATTTTCTAATATGAGTATTTTGAACTGTATCTTTCCTTGCAACTATTGCTTATACTGCATCCCACTACTTCTGGTATGTTGCGTTTTCAGTCTCATCCCATTCAAAATATTTTCTAACGTCCCATGTGATTTCTTTCAAAGACCCTTCTGGGGTTCAGAAGTGTGTTGTTTAATGGACACCTGCTGGGGGGTGGGTGGAGTATTCTTTCGGTGGCAGTTAAATCTAGTCACTCAAATCCTCTCTGTAACTTAGTGGTCCTCTGCCTGGTTGTTCAGCAAACACTGAGAGGGGTGTTGAAATTTCCAAGCGTACTTTTGGATCTGTCCATTTCTTCTTCTGGTGGTGTGAGTTTACTTTATTTTAACTTAAATTTTTTTAATGTTTTATTTATTTTTGAGACAGAGACAGAGCGTGAGCAGGGGAGGGGCAGAGAGCGAGCGAGACACAGAATCCAAAGCAGGCTCCAGGTTCTGAGCTGTCAGCACAAAGCCCAATGCAGGGCTCGAACTCACAAACCATGAGATCATGACCTGAGCCAAAGTCAGACGCTTAACCGACTGGGCCACCCAGGCGCCCCAACTTTATGTATTTTAAAGGCTTGTGATTAGGTCTATACATATTTGGGATCATTAGGTCTTTTTGCTGAATTAATCCCTTTATCCTTGTAAAATGCCCCCCTCTTTATCCCTGTCATATTCTTTTTTTCTGAAGTCTGCTTGAACTTCAGTAGATTATCTTTCTAAAGAATTATGTCTACTACTGCTTATTGGATTTCTCATAAAAATCCAACTGGAATTCTGATTGAGATTCTGGGTCTGATTATATATTTATTTGGGGAGAACATCTTCAAAATATCAAGTCCTCTCATCTAAGAACATAGTATGACTCTTCATTTATTCTAATCATCTATATTCTTTATTAGAATTTTAAAGTTTTCTTTTCCATTGAGATCTTGTGTTATCATAAGTTACTTCTTAGATATTTTAGAGGGTTTTTTTTTTCTCTTATGAATAGTATTTCTTTTTATGCTGTATTTCTAGTTGGTTTCTACCGGTGTAGAAACACGGTATCGACGTTTAGATCGATGTAACATATGATAAGTTTGCCAAACTCTCTCGTTACCTCCAGTAGCTTATCTATTACGTAGCTGGGATGCCTCTGACATCCGACTGAAAACGTGGAGTAGGCAGTTGAATGTACAGGCTAGGAGTTCATGGGAGAGGTGCAGGCAGAGGTATAAAGTCTGGGTCTGTATGCAGATGGCACTTAAAGCCATGTGCCTGGGTGAGGTCACCAGAAACTATTAAAGGAGCAGCCAGTGAGGGGAGAGGAAAGCTGGAGTAGTGTGGTGTCCGGAGCCAGTGAAGAAGTGTCTCCCTCATATGTGGTCTGCATACGGGTCTGCAGCAGAAATAGGTCCCTCGGGGGTTTGTTGTCCACCACCACCACAGGCGCTGTTGTCAGCGGCTACGAGCAGAGCCCCCGAGGGTGTCACGCCTGGCTCCACCATGTCCTGACTGGGTGGCCTTGGGCAGGAAACTTGGCTCTGCCTTGGTCTGCTCGTCCTCATCATAAACGGGGATAGGACTACCACCCACCTCAGAGAGTCCTGGGACTTAAGTGAATTAAATCACGGAAAGGTGTTTGTAACAGCGGCTGGCATGCAGTCCCCTCTCCTGGAATAGCACTCGGTTTTTATCATTCCTGTTCTTGTGGTCTGTGTATCAGCAGGATCTAGCACAATCTCCGATAACGGTGCTGTAAAATGTTTCTGGACTGAATGTTGCCGTTGGGGTACGTGAGGGAGACAGGATGGGAAGAATGAGCTGCAGTGGGTCTTGGAATTCTTTACGAGGAGTCTGTGAAGCTGGCAAAGTAGGAAGCGCTTCAGGAAGGAACATGTTCTTTAGTCCCCAAGTTTGGAGTTTGTGGACGACTAGCCACTTGCAAAGACTGACTAAATAGACAAGAATAAGCACATAAATTGTAACTTAAAGACAAAGGGAGGGAGGGAGCTGATAAAAGATTGAAGAAACATGTATCGTATGCAAAGTATGAATTCTGATTCAAACAAACCAGTTGTTGTTGTTTTTAATGAGACTCAGGAAATCTGGCAGTGATCACAATTCAATATTAAGGAATTGTCCTCAGTTCTATCTATAGTAGTTTGTGGTCACTTCACTTTCAGAGACACATACTAAAATGTTGACAAATGAAATTATATGATGTCTGAAATGTGCTTCAAATAACCCAGTGCTGGAGAGCAGTGCCCAGTAGAGTTCTAGAAGAAACAGGATTCATTACAGTATTCCTTCTACTTTTGTAGCTTTTAAAAAATTTTCCACGATAACAATTAAAAATAAAGAACTAAAGGCTCTTTACCACTTGTAACACTTGACTCTGTTATACTAGATTAGAATTTGAGAAACAGAAAACTCTGCTTAATATTCAACTCGAATATAGTCGCAATCAGCTGAAGAAGAAGCTGAATAAGATCCGTACATTAGAAGAAACCATCGAAAAAGGCAGAGAAGACATCGATAACCTAAAGAAGGTAACTAATTATAGGCGGCTGAAGTGCGCTGCCATTGAAATGATTTCTTTCATTGCATAAACACTGTTGGACTCCCGAAGTGTTCTCATAGCGATGGGAAGGGTGGGGGCAGGTTTGAGAAATACTGGAAGTAAAATCAGCAGGTTCACAAATTATTAGGTGTTGAAGTGGGAGAGGCGTGTGGGGGGTAGGTGCCGCTGAGGACTCCTGAGTTCTAATTTGGGCGATTCGTGGATAGAGGGGCAAGTTAAAGAGAGGAAAGTCTGGACCCACGGAGCTTGAGTCGCCTGTGTGAGATCTACATAGCAAACTCTAGCAGGTGGAGGGCACGTGGAGAACAGGAGAAGCCCAGGCTGGTTAATGGGAGTAGATTGAAGCCATATGTGCATGGTTGAGACCTCACCCCCCGCCACCCCCCCAACCCCGCCCCGCCGCCCAGACAGAGCAGTAGATGCTGAGGAACAGTGAAGCGAGGGGGGAGCTCGGGAAGGAGGAAGTGAGGACAGTTGCCAAAAAGGTAAAGTCTGGGAGATGTCTGCTTAATTGCCAATTAAGAGGTCATTTTTGCAAAAACATTTTCATTGGACAACGTCCAATGGAACAGAGTCAGAGGGTAGCAAGCTGAGGAATGAATCCAGAGTGAGGGACAAAGGCAGGTGGTAATTACCAGTCTCCAAGAAGTGTCGAACAAGAGTGGGTCACATTCGGGAATAGAAGTTCAAGCAGCACACACAGTCACTGCTTTGCTTTATTGACGATGAGCTGATCTGTTGACCTTATTAACGTAAAAGATAATTAAGTCTACAATGCAAATCATCTTCGTTCAGGCTGAAGAAACTTGTCTGCAAATTGTGGATGAACTCATGGCGAAGCGGCAGCAACTTAAGGACGTATTTGTCACTCAGAATGCCAACACGGAGAAGGTCCAAGCTCAGCTTGAAGAAGAACGGAAGAAAGTTCTGGCTATTGATAGGTAATGGAGAAGTTTGTCAGCTTAAAGGACCATAACCAGAGTTTTAAAGACATTTACTACCAATTTAAAATCTGTTAGAGGCAGTTTGTTATTTGAATATGTGTCCCACACCACACCTTTCAGACATTCTCATTTAGGGGAAAACCAAAAGAGGCGGTCAGTTGTTGAGAATGCATAGCTCTTTTTGGCAGATGCAGACGTGGCCCTGAACAGAGAGTCCCTTACCCGGAGTCCCTCTGACACTGGTGTACAGGGTCTTCCTACGGTCCGCCTGGGTGAGGACGCACGGCGGGCCGGGGGGGGGATCTGGAGCCAGCCCGTGTGGTTGGTACCCCGGTTCTGCTGCTTACACGCTGTGCCTGCCTTTCCTCAGAAGGAAATACTAACGTGGGGATCTCATAGTGCCTGCCTCCCAGGACGGTTGTCGGGATTCAGTGAGGGGTTGTTCCTAGGACTCTTAGAACCTGGCACGTGATGAGCATGTGTGTTTGTCGTGATGGTGACAAGGACACTTGGAGTCAGGTGGCCTGTTGCACCCCAGCGACCTCTGCTTTTCAACCGTAAGTGGTCAGATGAAACGTGTGCTCTCTTTTTGCTCCACTCTTGGCACTTCGTAGTCTTCCTCACTGTTCAAAGCCCTTCAGCATTTCGAGATAGAGCAGAAAGTTCTTTGTCTAAGGTTTCTGAGTGGAGTTAAAGTTCATCTACTCTTGAATTGTTTTCATGGTTGTATTTAGTTTAAACAGAACCGCATCTCTGTTTATCATCATATTCTTGAAAACCACATAATTCTTCATTTATTTTATTTTTTGGTCCTGTTTCTGGGACCTCTTAAAAATACCACGTTGTTTTACTTGGTAAAACCCCCAAACCCTCATTTAAGATAGAAGGCATTACGTTAATAGGGGCTGTAGGAAATAGGTATGTCATGACTTACCTGGTAAGACATTTCTCTTGTTAAAAGATTGTTTCTCTTGGTTTGAGGCTCTAAAGTGTAGAGCTTATATTGAGGGAGAAATGCAGCTTGAAAAATTAAATAGATTTCAAAGCCAAACTAGCCTGATGAAAGTAATTATGTTTATTATTTGAAAATGCTCCATTGGATAAATTAATTACATTCATGGCCTTTCTCAAGAGTGTTAAAGTTTACATAACAGCATCAGTGCGATAACTCTAGAACTTACAGCACTCCTAGGAAAAAATCTTTTCCATGCAGTTTTATTTGTAACACATTCGTTTCTCTTCTCTGGTACAGCTCGAATGGGTAAAATATAATCACTTTTCATATCTGTGTATTTACAGGGAAGTGGCAAAATGGCAAAAAGAAGTTGTCATCATTCAGACTTCTTTGGAACAGAAACGGCTAGAGAAGCACAATCTGCTGCTTGACTGCAAAGTTCAAGACCTTGAAATAATTCTTTTGTTGGGATCGCTGGACGACATCGTTGAAGTGGAGGTATTCTACCACGTGACTTCAAAATGCACGCAGCTGTGGGGAACTTATGTAACGCCCTGTGGCTGCTTAGCCAAGTCCCAGCGCTGCAGACGGTTGCCCTGGCCCCACCCAGAGCCCCGTTAGGAGTGGAAGAGACATCTCCTGGGAGGCGAAAGGGGCAAAAGGGTCATCGTTACAGAGGACTGGGCGTCTTGTGCCGTCTCTTCCGTCTCTTGCCCATCCACGTCCTTTGAGCCCCCGCGGGATGGGCCAGTTTCTTTCCCACACATTAGATACCCAAGAGCCGCTGGAGTTAGCCACCTCTGGGGGTGGTGTTAGCAAGGCTGTGCTGTGGCTTCAGACAGAGTATCTTCCGGTTAGCTCGCCACCGGATGCAACAGAAACGGCTGGTCCTGCCTTTCAGGTCATTCCTCTCTGAGCCCTTTCTTCCCTGGGGTCTCCCCCCTACCTCCCTCCTCCCCGCCCTGCTCTGCCCGGCAGTCAGACATCTACTCTGTTCCGTCCACCCTCCACTCCAGAAGTCCTTCGTCCTTGCTAACGTGACTACTTCTCACGACCTTATACTCCAAGTCTTTGTCTTTTTTCTCTATTTTAGCAGAGATCACATTCCAGACAGGAGGTAAGGAAAGGAGAGAGCCCTTTCCAGGCCACAAATGACATAAACCCAGTTCAGAGGCTTTAAAGGGGGTAAAGGGACAGGACTGGAATGGAGGCGATCTCATGCCAGACTCAGTCCAGGAATTTGAACACCATCAAGAACTCTTTCTGGCTCAGTATATATTGGCTTTATTCTCCCAAATGGGCCTTCCCCACAAGGCTACAGCTGTAACCACTAGTTCTGACCAGAGGGGAAAGAGAACTCTCCCCTACTCTCTGCTGGGAAAATCCTGGGGAAGAACTCTGGCTCGTTCTGGGTCACAGGTCCACTTGTGTAGATGCAGAGAGAGAAGGGAGGGGGTCTGTTAACAGCAGAAGTACATGGGAGCAGAAAAACAATAGTCATTATACTCTAGAAAGAAAAATAGTATTTTTTTTAAATTTATTTTTTAGAGCAAGCGCTCCAGCAGGGGAGAGGGGCAGAGAGAGAGAGAGAGAGAGAGAGAGAGAGAATCTTAAGCAGCAGCCTGACATGAGGCTCAATCTCACGACCCTGGAATCATAACCTGAGCCAAAATCAAAAGTCCGATGCTCAACTGACTGAGCCACCCAGGAGCCCCTGCATTCACTTTTTAAAGCATGATGCTTCTTAAGAATAAAGTGTTGAGGAGAGTGAAAAGGTCCCGACCATATTGTCCCGGGAAGAGAAGTCTTGGGGAATACGATCATTCTCCTCCAATAGAAGATGGCCTGTCCCAGAGGGAAGATCACATTGGTTCTTTCTGGTCCCAAGGTGGATACAGGGTTGGGGAGGAGAGGCCACAGAAACAGCTTTCCTCTCCTAGGGAACACTTGTACCACTACTTGAGTGGTGAGTTCCCTGACTGGAATTTGGTAAGCACATCTGGTAGGGGCCACGTAATGGGGATACGATATAAGATCTTCTATAAAGGCTGAAATAGACAAAGCACTAGGTAGAAATTGTCTCTCTCCAGAGGGCTGAACAAGGAACACCAGGCAGAAAGCATTTCAACAGTTGTCATAGGAGTAACTGTCCTATCACTCTTTTGAGGCTGAACCTGAGATTTCCCTTCCACTGGAGGTGTGGAGACAGGGTGTGTTCCCTAGGTCTCCAGGATTCTCCTAGAAGACTCTCCTATGGTGGGAGAGACTGTGCCGGATCATTAGTTCCAAAATCATTCTGTGCACGTGGAGCATCTGGGGGTCTTGCTGCCGGGTCGTCACAGCCTTGCAGGCCACGTGAGGATTTTAACTTTTTACCCGAGTGAGGTGGCGATCGACTGAAGGGCTCGGGACAGGTGGAGGAGTAGAGCTCCCCATTTCACATAACAAAGGAGGGGCTTCATCTGTTTTTCAGTTGGGCACTGAAGCAGAAAGTACCCAGGCAACAAGTGACATCTATGAAAAAGAAGCAGCCATTGAGGTAGACTACAGCTCCCTGGGAGAGGATTTGAAGGTAAATGGAGGCTTTCCGTTAGGGCTAGTTCATGGTGACAGTGAATATTTACAGGTAATACAGAAGAGTGTTTTGACCGTAGGTTCAGGGGAAAAAGTAGATTTGCTAATGGTGTTTGAAGAAATGGTCTAAATAGACAACTTCTTTTTTTTTTTTTTTTTTTCAACGTTTTTTTATTTATTTTTGGGACAGAGAGAGACAGAGCATGAACGGGGGAGGGGCAGAGAGAGAGGGAGACACAGAATCGGAAACAGGCTCCAGGCTCCGAGCCATCAGCCCAGAGCCTGACGCGGGGCTCGAACTCACGGACCGCGAGATCGTGACCCGGCTGAAGTCGGACGCTTAACCGACTGCGCCACCCAGGCGCCCCTAAATAGACAACTTCTTAAAAATGTTTCTGTCAGCCTTTCTCACTGTGTGTTCACAGAACATGAGTATCTTGGAAATGCTTCCCAAATGAAGTCTTCTGTGGGCAGCCAGTTTTTTGAAAGGCTGTCTCCTTGGAGATTTACAGTGAGCGTTAGTCTCTGAGAAGTCCCGCAGCAGACGCAAGTGGCCACCGTACTCCAGCAGCCTGGGGTGGCCTGTCACCGTCCCGGTGTGGCCCCCACAGTAGGGGACAGACACATCCGTCACGGCTGCAGAGCACAGACCTGGGGTCCGGTTTCAGGGTCTCTAATCCGGCATCTGTGGCCCTGCTGCTCCGTCGTCCCTGTGAGCCGCGCTCCGATACCGCATTTGCGTTTTGCCTCCATCCCGAGGCCGCGTCTCTCGTGGAGGGCACAGCGACTAGCCGGTCCTGGCGTTCCAGCCACGCAGCCCCGCAGCCTTCAGGCAAGAGACAGGCCGCCTTCGTAGTGGTGTGTCAAGGGTGAAGAAGGGCTTTTCTGACAGAGCCCCAGGAGCTGTGCTGGCATCACAGTGGCCAGAACTGGTGACCAGTCACCGTCGGGGGGACGGGGTTTGGCGAGCCTCAGATCAAGCAGGGACCCCCGCCCCCTGCCACAAGGGACCCGTGAGGGAGGAAAGCTCAAGCATGGGCTCTGTGAGACAGGGGTGGAGACTAGATGCCAGGTAGCAAGGTCCACCTTTCAATTTCACATGTTCTTACAGGTGCTGTGAGATTTGCTGGGCTCATGGATCGCAGTTCTATTTTTAGGCAGTCACAAAACAGCTTTTGTCTCCTCTGTAGTCTATTTAGTGCTTTCATGTTTAGAAAATCCTTACCCACCTTATTACTGAGTAAATATTTATAAATATTGTTCGTGTTTTGTCTTCATTACCTATTTAATTCATCTGAAGTTTATTTGGGTAGGTGGCATATAAGGTAAGTATCTGTTTTTAAGAAGTTACCTAAATTAGCCAGTGTACCCAACATTTTTCAAATAATTCTCTTCTCAATGCCTTAAAACCGTCACATTCCTCATGTTAATGAACCACCCTGGGAGGGCAAGAACGCTTTCCTGGAAGGTCACGCCTACACCCCTTCCTCCTTTCCCTCCTCGCTTAAGGTCCCTTCATCCTGGTGGTTTCAGCTGAAGTGTCTCCCCCTCCAGACTGGTTGGGTGCCTCCTCCCTGCCCCGCAGCACCTCCGCTTGCCGTTAGAGGGTCTCCACGCTGTTGTCAATGCCAGCCTGGGTGTCCGACTTCCCAGTGAGCTCTTTAAGAGCAAGGACAGAACAGTTTTCATCACTGAATCCTCGGGGTCTAATCCATAAGTAAACGATCAGTATTTTTTAACGAATGAGAAAATGCGATCTATGAGTTGCTGCTTTTTGCCCACATGAGGAAGTGTGGAGGTGAAGCATGTTCCGGGAGAGCAGTATCTAGAACACTGGAGCCACGGCACAGCACAGCTGGCTAAGGGAGCTGCGGACAGCGCGGCCCGACTGTGTTTCAGACTCCGAGGCGCCAAGGGAGGGAAGGGGTGGCTGCGGAGAAAGGGAGGCAGGGACCTGGTCCTGAAGGGCCCTGTGCCTAATTACTCGGCAGCTAGGGTCTGAAAGGCAAGCGGTCACCGCTGTTCTCTGTCAATAGGCGTTACAAACGGATAAAGAAGTGGAGGCCCGCCTCAGACTCCTGCTGCAGCAGGTGGCGTCCCAGGAGGAGGTCCTGTTGAAGACGGCGGCCCCAAACCTGAGAGCCCTGGAGAACCTGAAGACCGTC
This sequence comes from Panthera tigris, assembly GCF_018350195.1. NCBI lineage: Eukaryota > Metazoa > Chordata > Mammalia > Carnivora > Felidae > Panthera > Panthera tigris. The sequence goes on along the minus strand of NC_056666.1, from coordinate 136,469,119 downwards.
AGGGACAAGTTCCAGGAGTCCACAGACGGTGAGGCTGGGCGGTACTTGCCAGCAAGGCCGCACTCCTGGGGGTCGTGGGTTCTGTCTCTTTATTTTTAACTTAGATCTTTCTCTGTCATCCCATATTAATGTGTACTTTTAGTACTGAGTCACTAGTTGCTGCCTTTGTAAGAAGTGCTCTGCTTTAATTTAAAAAAAAAAGTATACTGGTTATTTTAGAACATAATTTTTTATACCAGTGTGATGGCCGTCTTAGATTCTCTTTCACAGAATTTGTCGCTCTTATTTAAAAATTAGAAAAGGGGCCCATCAATTTTAAGAGCCATGTTCTTAGAATCAATAACAATTGGGGTATTTTAAAGGTAGATTTTACTCCAGACAACCAAATTCAAAATCCAGTTTTTAAGATACTCTATGCTTTAAAGTTGCAGTAAGAGGGGCGCCTGGGTGGTTCAGTCGGTTGAGCGTCCGACTGCAGCTCAGGTCATGATCTCACCGTCCGTGAGTTCGAGCCCCGCGTCGGGCTCTGGGCTGACCGCTCGGAGCCTGGAGCCTGTTTCAGATTCTGTGTCTCCCTCTCTCTCTGACCCTCCCCTGCTCATGCTCTGTTTCTCTCTGTCTCAAAAATAAATAAACATTAAAAAAAAAAATTAAAAAAAAAAAAAGTTGCACTAAGAGAAGCCCTCCCCCCACTGGTCTTCAAAGTAAAGAACGTTGCTTCTCTGTCAGCTTTTGAGGCCAGCAGAAAGGAAGCCAGAGTGTGTAGGCAAGAGTTTGAACAGGTGAAAAAAAGGAGATACGACCTCTTCAGCCAGTGTTTTGAGCACGTCTCCGTCTCCATTGATCAAATCTACAAGAAGCTCTGCAGAAACGTCAGCGCCCAAGTAGGTATTTCCACCCCAAATGCCGCTGGAAACTGTGTTGGTGGTCGTTTTTTTCTGGTGGGAAATAAATATCCACCGCATTATCTGAGTGACCCACTTCCAGTCGATTCCAGAACATTGGTTGCCACAGTAACTGTGTTCTAGATCCCACTCACTGTCCCACTGGTCAGCCTGGACAAGGCAGAACCTCTCTGGTTCTATTTTTTTCATCTGAAAAATGAGGGGGTTCAGTCATTTGTTTCCAGATTCTCTTCAGTTCTGAGTTCTGTTGCCTGGTGCTAATTTGGTTTCATGGAACAGTCGGTGGTCTCTGTAGTACAGGTCATGTTCTGTAGAGGGTCTTGGGAATGTCTGACCTGGGGTCTGTGACAAGTTGGGCGGAGTACAAAGGAGAGGAAGGAACCAAAGGCAGGACTGTGTCGACAGTCCCTTTGCTATAACCTTTGCCCGTGACGCGGTCAGTACCCACTGCAGACCCCGTGGCACTGAACGGGGAATCAAGGGGTGCATGGGGGACTTCTACACCTGCTTTTACCTTTCTGCTGGTGTTCTTTTATGGCTGAAAGTTGATCCTGGATCAGACACTTAGGATTTTAGCTGAAAATAATTTACTTATCTTCAGTAAAATAAGACTAAAATAAACCCATTAACTTCTTGAAGGCAGGATTCCTGCCTGTATCTACAGTACCTGGCCCGCAACGGCTATTCAATAAATGGTTGATGACGGGCCAACGGGTGAGCCGAACAAAGACTGTTTTTGTCAGACTGCGACACGTGCTGCTGACGTTTGAATGGCAGTCCTACGGGAAGGCCTACTCCTCTGTGTGTGTTAGAATGTTTTCCCTCTCCTACCACCCACGCAACCCTATTTCCTGTGACTGCATGAACAGCTATACACATTGTTTACAGGCATTGGTATTTTCCCATCAAAACGGAGGAAAACCTCACCAATAGAATATTTCACAACCTCTCTCAGTTTCCAAAGTCGAAATTTTACTAATTGCTTCTGTGATACTGCTAATAAATAACCTGTGTTTCAGGCATTTCTTAGCCCAGAAAACCCAGAAGAGCCTTACCTAGAGGGAATCAGCTATAACTGTGTGGCTCCAGGCAAACGGTTCATGCCAATGGACAATCTGTCGGGGGGAGAAAAGTGTGTGGCAGCTTTGGCCCTCCTGTTCGCGGTGCACAGGTAAGGCCACAGTGAAGTGTCTTTCAGCGTATGTGCTACAAAACTGTTTTCTTCAGCCAGACGATTCAGGCTGTTTTAGGCCTATAATAATTTAGACTGAAAATCTAACACATAATTCAGTCCTTGACAGATTTTCACTAAATTTCTGCAACTACCAGAGGCTACTAATATTCCAAGTTTATAGAAAGGAAAGGAAAGGAAATCCTGGGATGGACGGATGTGACATCAGGATTGCCAACAAACAGAACAAAACATCCAACCCGTGTGTTGTTTTCCTAGCATATATTCAGAGAGCTGTGTTTAGGTAAAGAATGTTACACAGAGTATTTCTTCTGAAAAAACGTTTAACCTCCTCCTCTCCACTAATGGTGGTGGCAATCTGTGAGGAAAATGGAGAAGATGTCGGCTAAGATCAGGACGGCTAGTGTTCAACATTCCAGTCATTAGATGAAGGCCCAAAGTGTGCATGGTGCTCCCTCTCTACTTTCACGACCAGAAGGATTAGCATCAGCTGATGTTCATAAGAGGAGGCCAGTACAGGAAAGGAAAAGAAAATACCACCATTCATGCAGGAGACTTTGGGGAAAGCAGGCAGCAGGAATCGAAACGTGAGCCTGTGTTGAGCAAATCGCAGCAGAATAAGACTATTACTAGGGGTCCCTTAGTAGGAATTACTGTCACCATCCATTTATTCGACAGATACTGATTAGAGATCTGCTGTGTGTCGGGTGGTGGTGCAGGCATCAGAGAGTCAGCAGGGAACAAAACAAAATGTTTGCCTCAAAGATACGTTATTCTTGTTGGGAAAGACAGAGGAGAAGGTATTTTAGTAAACTAACTGTCTGACAGAGAGACTATCAGGCGATGGCAGACGCTATAGAGAAGAAAATAAAGTAGGGAATTGGAGACAGTAAATAGCAGGGAGGGATTTGCAATATTAGAGTCACCCTGGAAGGCCTATTTGAGAAGGCAACATTTGAACAAAGTTTGAAGGAATGAAGGGAGCAAGTCATGTGGCTGTAGCTAAGGGAAGATTGTTCTAGACATGAGGAACAGCATGTGCAAAGGCCCTGAGGCCAGAGACAGCCGGCATCCGTAGTGAATGGGCCGTATGCAACAGTGGTGGACACAGGGATAGGAACTGTGGTAGCCGTCAGGGAGAAAGGGGAAGAGGGGCTGGACCAGGGTGAGTGTCGGCTGAGCAGACAAGGTGTGGGGTGAGAGGGAGGCGGCAGGGGTGACACATACCAGCTCGAGTGAAAAGACCGTGGGAGGGAACAGGTCTGGAGGGGCAGCTGAGGAGCGGGATCAGGGATGAGCTTTAGCTGTTTATCAGACACCCGCCAGGAACCGTCGGGCAAGCTGTTGGGCACACGAGGCAGGTAGGGTGTGGGAGCCATCAGTATACGGATGGTGTTTAAATCCCAGAGATGAGATGAAACCACGCGCGAGCCAATTGGCGTGGAAGGACCACGGACCGTACCCCAGGGCACCGCGGTGTGAAAACGTTCGAGCACCGCACGGAGAGGAGCTGGCGGAAGAGACCTGGAAGGAGCGGTGGGGGAGGTGGGGGAGCAGACGGTCATCTGTGACATCAGGCCGCCAGGTGGGGGCAGCCCCCCATGCCACCCGCAGAGGTCACGGGGGACACCGACTGAGCACTGCCCGTTGGATTCGGCACCGTCGGGGTCACTGGTGACTTGGTGACTGAGGCAGAAGCATCCAAGGGGATGGATCTTGTTCAGTCTGAATACTGTTAATCTTCTCCAGGTCTCTCGAAAACCAAAGCTGTTCCTTGTAATTTCTTCCTAGTTTTCGGCCCGCTCCGTTCTTTGTCTTAGATGAGGTGGACGCAGCCCTGGACAACACTAACGTTGGCAAAGTGAGTGTCTCCCCGCTTTTAATTTCCAAAGAACACCTGTAGTCCAAGGATCACGTGCTGGTCAGAAGGCCGCCTACCTTGGAACACCCAGTTGGTTGGAGAACGGCTGATTAAAAATCAAATCTAAGTTAAAGATCTAAACAGGAGAGGCTGTGGGGGAGCAGTTTTCATTCGAGGGGCAGGGGATCCTCAGTCAATCGCTGGGGAATCAAAACAGGGAGTCAAGTCAGGATCGCTGTGCTGAATCCACAGCACTGCTGGTGGGTGGCTTCTCCCCGGTTCTAGACGTCAGCGTGTAAAGCCACCGGAAAGAGACGGACTGTGAGGCCACAGCTCCCCACTGTGAGTCTGACGGGAGCACGGGGTCAGCCGTGGAAGCGCCCAAAGAGGAGGGGCGGTTCTGCCTGCAGACTCCTGGCGTCACGGTCCCGCTGCCAGAGCCGTCCATTCTGGAGATGGGCGAATTGGACTCCTGGTTCCGCTTCCAGGCACGTTCATCTTCCAGAGAGGACCAGGCTCTTTGTAAACTGGCATCGTGGCGTATATACCTTAGTCTCGTGAGCTGAGGAGTCCACCTCTGAGAGGGAGTCCTGGGTCCCTGACGCTGGGCTCCCTGGAGCCCGGCAGGAGATGCCAGAGTCGGGGGGATTTCGGGAGCTGCGGCTGAGGCCCTTCTGGCGGCCCACGTGGCCTCACTCAGCGCTGCCCGAGCTGTGTTCATCCAGCCCAGGTTTCTCATCCCTGCGTTCTGAACACATCCGCTCCGTAGTCAGAGGTTTAAAAACCAGATCCCCGATCCCTTTGAACTTTGTAGAGGACAGGAAAGAGCCACCTTCTGTGACCTGCCAGGCATCAGGTTAACTGGGGAAGGAAAAGAAAATAGGAACAAAAGACAATCTGTTTGTCTCCTGAACGCCGGCCAGCGTGCATCGGCTGATTGGACTCAACGGCCTCATTTAGGAGACCTCTTCCCCCGAAGAGGTGAATTTTGGTGCTTTGTAGCCCATCTTCTGTATGTTGGGGTGGGGTGGGGGGGGGTCTATTTTTGTGGGCTCTTTTCTCATTAGCTTTTAAGGTATCCGTGGCTTCCAGCAAGATGGAGCTGTATTACTGGCCTCTCCAGGGACAAGGTCTTACTTAAGACTGTTCTGTGGCATCCAGCCTGGGTATTAAAGACCTGTCACCCTTCAGTCTCCCCCAGGATCCACCCTGCCGACCGCTCCGCTGCCATGCTGAGCGCGGGCGGACGTGTGAGCGGCTCCCAAGTGACGGCCGCCCCCTCTGGTGCCCGGGGTGCCCAGCGTGCACCTCGGGCAGCTCAGCAAACACAGTGTGTCCCACCCCCCTCCCGCTCACAGCCGCTCCACAGTGGCTACCACTGCCTCTGATGCTGAACCGAGTTCCTTCTGCCTGTGAATTCAACCCCTTCACCAGAAGCAGTTTCCCCTCCTGGTCCCTCACCTCTGCCGGTGACTCCTCACCCAGCACTGGGCCATAGTCCCACACAGTCGGGACCCGTACGCGCGGCCCAGAGCCATCCAGCCCCTCAGAGATGTGTGGGGGGTGGGCAAATATCCTGGGAGGCTGTGCCCAGTCCTTCTCCATCTCCCTCTGGGTTCTCAGCAGATTTCGTTCAACAAGACCCCTTTCTATCTTACTCCCTCCCATTCCTTGGATTTGAGGATGGTTCCCGAATATATATAATTGCCACTTTTCCTATCTTCTGGCTCTGAGTTATTAGCAAAATAGGAAGATGGAAATTTAAAGACCGGTCCTTCCTCAATGTCTGAGTGGTCGTTTTTACCTTGTTATGAAAACTGATTGCATGTTCACTTGATGATCTCTTAAGTTAGAGCTTTGTTCTTTAAAATAGTCTTAAAGTTTAGATGGCAGATTTAATAAGATTTACAATTTTTTTCACCTTTTAATCTGAGCGGTTTCCATTTCTGCACTTATACTGGGTTTACTGAGTTACCAGCAAGGCAAGTAAGAGCTTTGTCCCCTACGATGGGCAGAGATGGGCACAGTCACCCTCCCCGGGGCCCAGAAAGGAAGCCTTTCCTTGCTGGTGAAATGTGTGCTTTTTGTCCCCCTCCCCCCAGGTCTCAAGTTACATCAAAGAGCAGACTCAGGAGCAGTTTCAGATGATAATCATTTCCCTAAAAGAGGAGTTCTATTCCCAGGCCGACGCGCTGATAGGCATCTACCCGGAGGTAAAAGGCAGCCCCAGGAGTCTCCCTGTTGTGTCCTGAAGTGAAATTACAAGTACCAGGGGGGTCTGCACATGCTGTTTGATTTCTGCAGTTGATAAATATTAGGCTTAAGTGATTTTTTTTGAATCAAGTAAGCTTTTTTAAAACGACTTATTTTTCTATGACAGTAGACAGAATTTTTAAGATGGACTTGAAGTGAAAAAGCAAACAAAATTACAGAGCTGTAAGGTACACGCTAAACTGTTAATACTGTGTTTCATATTTCCGTAACGTCTGCATGTTTTAGACCAAACAAATGCACTGTGGGTAGCACTAAAGGGCCCGTTTATCTTTCAGAAAGGACCAGAGGGGAAACAAAACAAATTCGCCAGACGTTCCAAGTTGTATAGTAACTTAGAATTCAGACACACCTACGGCTGTTCGAAACACTTACCTGAGCTAATGGAGTAGAGCAGCTAATTCAGATCATTCAGTTTGGGGAAGTAAGGCTTTACTTCCTGAGTTTTCATTTAAACGAAGATAAAAATTTCCCTTCCTGTGCCTACAAGATGCAAGGGAGCACCGGAAATTCTCACACCAGCGTAGGGGAACAAAAAATACCTTTTTCCTCTACGCACTTAGGTTCTCTGGCTGGGGCCCTGTAGTCAGACTGGCAAAAGGCAGATTAACAGGAGGAAAACGGCTTAACACGTGCATCACACATGTACACGTAGATGCCCTGGTGAAGAGTAACCCCGAGGGCCGCCGGCCAGACCCCGCGCTTACACACCATTCCAGGCTAACACGAGGGACGGGGGCCGGGGGGCAGGCGAGGGGAGCAGTGGTAAGCACGGATCGCTTAGCGAGTCCTGTGGTGCGTGTGGAAGCGGGCGCCTTCTCCGCCGGTGAGAGCTGGTGAGAGCGGAGCGGAGCCTCCTACATCGAGTGCATTTCCTTTGTGAATACGGAACCCTGGAGCTCGGTCCTTAGAGCTGCTCCTGTGTCAGCTGGTTCGCGGTAGCCTTTAGCTCAGAGCAGTCCGTGCGCCGGGATGGCACGCGCTGGGACCTTTTACCAGATAATATAAAACATAAAGCGGATGTAAATGGAGACCCGTGGTTATAAGGAGATTCCTTTTTAAGTGCAAATCCAGATTCGCTAGTGCCCTCCTTTTATGTTTAATAACACGTTTCTCCCCCAAGTCGACAGGTGACTCGAGCGGTCTTTTCTCATTTCAGTTCGACGACCGCATGTTCAGTAGAGTTCTGACCCTGGATCTTTCTCAGTATCCAGACACTGAAGGCCAAGAAAGCAGCAAGAGAAACCAAGAGTCGCGTTAGGACCGCGAGTGCCCCCTGAGCACCTGGGGGTGTCCGTGACCTGGGTCACGGTCACGGCGGCCTAGCTGTTGCTCTTGAATGACAGACTGCTGGAGCAGTCGGGACAGCCTGGGCCGCTGTAGCTCGCGTCCATCATTCGGGCCCCCTTCCCGTGGGTAAGGTTTCCTGAGTTAGTGTTGAGCGAATTATTAAAAAAAAAAAAAGTGTAATTTTGTGTCATTCTGAAAGCCAGTCAGAATAATTTTGGATTCTGCATTATTTTCACTTAGGTCTTGCCTAGTACGTTTAAGTAATCTTTCAGGGAAACTCTTGGTTCTCAAATATTGTTAGTTATAGAACGTTGAACCTGGGTTTTATGGGAAGTTATTTCAGGGGAACTGATGTCAATACAGGAAATCTCAGTAAAGAATATTCTAACCGCAGATGTCTCTGATCTATCATTTTAGAAACAAAAATTCTTTTAAGGTGAAACAATTATGTCTGCTTCAATGCAATCTGAATTTTTCTAAGTATAAATCTGTTGGGAAAACGTCGAACACAGGCTTTCCTAAGTAACAACTGACTCCTCCGCTTAAATACGTGGTTCTGGGGAGGAAAGTTGCAGCATTTTCACTAATACTTCATTTCCCTTTCAGAATGGATTAGAGTTTCGTACACAGCAGAGCAGCTCCCTCACTGCAATCTACTGACAGTTACCCGTCCACACAGGGTCTGTGGACACGTAAAGACCAGCGGCGCCTGGGCGGCTCGGTCGGTTAAACGTCCAACGTCTGCTCAGGTTGTGACCTCTCAGTTCACAAGATAGAATATCCCGAGCAGGCTCCTGGTGGTCAGTGCAAAGCCTGAACACCAGGCACTCTCTCTCTCCCCCTGCCCCTCCCGTGCTCATGCACACACACACACACACACACGCACGCTTGCGCGCTCTCAAACTTTACAGAAAGAATTGCGAGATGCTGGTGGTCTTCCACTTAAGACGGGCTGGACCCAAGTGCTAACGAGGGAGCAGCCTCCCGAAGCAGTGACGCGGCCACTTTTGAACACCCACTGCTTCACGTAAACGAAGTGCCCCGTGTGCCCACCTAGACCAAAGTCCCAGAAGACCCGCTTCCTGCCCTCACCCAGCCAATCAATCTCTTATCGAGTGTAGAGAGCGGAGGCCACTCTATTTGTCTCCTGTTCCTAAGAAAACACCGGCAACACCTCTGCCTCGCGGACCTCCTCCGCTTTACACAACATCAACTTCGCGCCGAGACGTCCCCGTTGCCACGTGAGCTCAGGGTCGACCCCGGTCGCACCTTGGGCCGCTCTCGCTCTCTCACCGGGACCCACGCCGTCGGTGATCCTTCACGGCACGGTTTGTCACGGCACCGGCTACCCCGTTCCTGAAAACCACAGGCCGGCGGGAAACTCGTGCTTGGGGCGCCACCACGGGCCCAGGGAGCCAGCCGGCGAGCCACCAACAAGCGAGACGTGCTCCAGGTGCCTCTAGCAGACCAATGACGTTGGAACCAGCGTGCGTTTGAATTCGCTCGGTGGACAGCCGACCCGACTGCAGAGGCCGCCCGTCACGGCGACGAGGCCTCACGGCCTGGAGCATGGCGCACAGCTGGCCCAACCCCTCCTCTTCCGCGTCCCTTTCCACGCTGGTCGTTCTGGCCCGCCCCGCGTCCAACCAACTTTCAGACGCAGACATCCGCCTCTGGTTGCACCTGGGAAACGTCTAAAAACCAACAAATTACAATCTCTGCTTTTTAGAAGATTTAAACACAAGCAGTCACTTCTCAGCTGAGTGATAAGTCAAGGCCAAAGTTCTCGTTAAATCCACTACCCCCGGCTTTGTCGTAACTAAAGCCGAGCACACGTAGTCGAGGTTAAAATTTTATTTATGACCAGAGTAACATAAAAGATTTTTCATGCTTCAAAAAGAGAAAAAAAGTGTCTCAAGCAGGTCTCTGGCTTATCTCTCACTCGCAACATGTTCCAACCTTATGTTTCTTGTTCTTAACTTTCTCTGTACCGGGGGGAGGGGGGGCAGCGCCATCAATGGGGAGCGTCACGGAATTTGGCAAGGACCGCACATCCGAAATAGGCAGCCTCTGGGAGGAAACCAAGCAGGGTCCCAGGGTCACCGCCATGGCCACCGTCAGGTGTGAGCCCTGCCCCCAGCGTGGCGCTCTCCCGCCTGCATGAACCCCAAGGCCCCTGACAAGGTCTGCCCGCCTCATTCCGGGCAAACCCCAAACGGGCCCTGGGGAGACACTTCTAAGAGATAAGAACGGAAAGGCTGGACCTTCCCCCATAGTATAAAGACTCTGAAAACGTGGGATTTCTATTCTAACTAAAAGCTGCAAACTTGGTCTCGCGCTCCACTGGTCATTTCTCAGGCGCCCGCCGCGACACCAACTTGTGCGGCGCCGAGCTGCGCTCGTGCAAAGGCTCTGGGGCTCTGGGGCTCCGCGGCCAGTTGGGCCCTGCCGCTCCTTGGAGCCGAAGTCACCAAAATTAGGGAATTCCAAAGCGACCCCACTCAGCTGGCCTTTCCTCGTCAACACCGACCACTCTCACAGCAGCAGGCTCGGTGCCTCAAACAAGCACCCACTCATTCTTTCCTAGCGAACAACGCAACCACCGTACTTTGAATTTTTTTCTACAGTAACATGTTTCCACGTAAAAATCGTAAGTTTAAGTGTCTTTTTTTTTTTTTTTTTTTTCCCTCTTTGGCAACTACTGTTGCTTGGACAGTCCTCACCCTCCCCTTTCTACTAGAAAAACCACCTTGACGAAGGGGGCCCGTCGGGCAGAAGCCAGGAGTCCGGTCTCCCTCCCACCACGCCAGTCCCTGAGGTAGCCGTCCGTCGGGGCCCGTGTGAGGCTCTACCTCCCGAACGCGCGAACCACACGGTGGAACTTGCAGCCGGCCTCCGAGGCGCCCGCGCGGCTCTCCCGGGGTGTAGGACGGTTTTGAAGCGAGAGATGCCACGCGGAGTTCTCTGAACGTTCCTCGTTGCTTGGGTTACGGCACTGCGGTTACACAAGGCTGGTCTTCAAGTGGCAGGTTTTGGCGGTTTTAAAGATTTCAAGACCCTCCGGCATCGTCTGTTGCGACAAAACAAAGGAAGACCCAGACGTTAAGATTCAGCTCGGAGGAGCCTCCGCGACGGGACGTTGGCGTCCCACACCGTTCGGTTTTCCGCACACGCTGAAGACTTTGACACAGTGGCTGCTGTCTAGAAACGGCGTCGTGACCCGTACGCGCCATCGGGAACAAAGTAAAACCGCGCTAGGTTTGCAGAGACCGACGGGAATCTCCACCCATGGAAACGGGCGCCTTTCCCTTCCCGGAGGGCTTCCTCTGAGCACCACTCACGGCCGCCTGGGGAGCAGCGGGTGCCGGCACGCGGGGCCCGTCTGCTGATCCCATGAAGTCCGCCGATCCCGTGAAGTCCGCCGGGTGGTGAGCCCGGCCACCAGCCACACGGCCTGCCACCCAGGGGAGGCCCTGGACGGGAGAAGCGCACGCGCGCGGCAGTGGCAGCAGAAACACCACCGGCAGAGAATGACCAGAAGATCTGCCTTCTTAAGTATCACAGGCGACAGAGGAGCCCCAGACAGACAGGAGGAAAACGGAGGAGACAGACGAGCAGAAACCACCACCTGTCCTGGAGGAAACGGGTCAACGCTAATTTCGTCGTTTCCCTCGCTGTCTGGTTACAAATGTCCCCACTAGCGGAATTCACAACCCAAATATTTGCCAAAAGACTTCAGAGGAACTGCTCCTGGAATGGCATCCTCTCTCTACAGGGAAGTGTGTTGAAGCTATAGAAAATCGGCCGAAGGACCCGGACGCCCGCCCCTTCGGCGTCATTCCAACCGGTATGAACGAGACCACAGCCTCCCGTCTCCCCTTGTCACCAGCCCTACTCCGGTGATGACACTCTGCACGGAGCCCCATTTTTAAAACTACTTCATTTTGGGGCACCTGGGTGGCTCAGTCGGTTAAGCATCCAACTTCAGCTCAGCTCAGGTCATGATCTCACAGCTTGTGAGTTCCAGCCCCGCGTCAGGCTCTGTGCTGACAGCTCAGAGCCTAGAGCCTGCTTGGGTTCTGTGTCCCTCTTTCTTTCCACCCCACCCCTGCTCATGCTCTGTCTCTGTCTCCAAAATAAATAAAAACATTAAATAAATAAATCAAATCAAACTGCTTCCTTTTACTAAGCGTTCTCCGCATTCACCGTGAATCTTTGCACCTGTGCCAGGCCGCTTCGACAGCACAAGCTCCCCACGATGTAGAAGAGGAAGATAGATACTCTAACGGCAGCCCCACCGAGGGGTAACTTCTAGGTGCTGAATAAATAGGTAAACTGACAAGTTACTTGCTTCATAGGCCTAGAAATTCTTAGTGGATTATTACATGTTTAGGAGCACTTTGCTTCGGTTTTCTTATGTAAAGCAAAAAAAATAAACTGTTATTTGAAAATCTTCAATCCCAATGTTGTCAGAAATGGAGTCAGACAACCAGGGAAGCCTCTGGTATCCCTCAAGATTTGTAAAGATCACGGTCTTGGGGGGAGGGGAGGAAAGATGCCACGAAAGAGAGTAAATCAGAACACAGAAGAGCTCGCAGAAATCAACAGTAATACTCTCAAAATAAAAACGGAACCCAGAGACTAGGACACGATTTTGAGAATCTCCCAGAAAGTTTCTGAACAGCTGAACACAAAATGAACAGGAAGACATCGGAGAAAACGCAGGACCTCGGAACGCAATCCAGTAGGCCCGGCCAGCATGAATTTGAGGACAAGGGAACACAGCAGAAAGACATAATCAGGGAAACCAGAGATTATCCCTGGGCTGGAGACACAGGAAAAAAAACTGAGCAACATATATAAAAAAGAGCTCCACCTAAATTCGTGAAATTTCTGAACAGGAGGAAAAAGAAGATCCTGAAAGCTTCCAGAAAGGCAGGCAACAGATCACCTACAAACCACTGAGAACTGGATTGGCAACAGACGGTCTCCAACAGGAAATATGGACCCTTGAGACGGTGGGTTTCCCAGCAGAATCCCACACCCCGGCCGTGAGTGGAGTATGAGGACACCCGAGGGCCGGGGTGCCCCCCCCACCCCACGGGGCTGTGAGCGCCCCCCGAGGAGGTCCTGGCCAGACGGCCGGGGCAGGAATACAGGTCTTTGCAACAGTGGCCTAGGAAGCGAGAGAGCTCCCACACGGCAAGTGTGCACAGCCCAGAGCCGGGCAGAAGGCCGAATGTCACGGGAAGGGAGGGGCCCTATGACAGACGATGATCCATTGGAAAATAACGTGGGCCGCCCGGGTGGCTCCGTCGCTTAAGCGTCTGACTCTCGATTTCAGCTCAGGTCATGATCTCACAGTTTGTGAGTTCGAGGCCCACGTCGGGTTCTGTGCTGACTGTGGACCCTGCTTGGGATTCTCTCTCTCCCCCTGTCTTTCTGTCCTTCCCCAGCTCTGGCTCTCTCTCTCTCAAAATAAATAAATAAACTTAAAAAAAAAAAAAAAATACTGCAAAACATTATTTTTTGGACAAGGGCAAAGAGAAATCTAAAAATTCCTCAAAACTAAAAAGCACCGACACGCAACAAGCAAAAAAGCACATTTGCCCTCGATACTGAAAACATCCCGCCGCTGACACTGGTCCCGTTAACACAGCACCGGGGTTGGCTGCTCAGCCAGGAAAAAAACGTTTGCGTCGTTTTAATAAAGTAATCGCTTTTGTTTTCCACCTTTTAAACTCTACCGCCTATAGACAGACCGAAGGGCACAATTCGTGCTATGACCTTGGCAACCAGCAGGGGCCGGTTCGGGAGTCAGAGCCGGCACGTGGGCAACTAGAGGTGATGCGCCGACGCCTGGAGGCAGGCGTGAGGGCGCCACGTCTCCTCTCCCGGAGCCACGGACGTTGTCCGCTTAAATCAACAGTTTATGTAACTCCCTGTCGGTGACACGGGGAACAAAAGACAGATGACCTGAAGTGGTTTTCCCTGCGGACCGAGGGACAGAAGGCAGGACGGTGGTCAGCCGGGGTGTGGCGGGTGGGGGACAGGCTCCCAGCGATGCTGCTTCTCGAAGCGGGTGTGACGGCACAGAGCGCTCACTGCGAGAAGCCTGGGCTGACCTCCCGTGCGCTTCCTAGAGCGCGTGCCGCTTTCAATGGACACACGTGTCCTCACCCCTCCCGCCCACGGCAAGGGGCCTCATGACCGGACAAAACACAGGGGCCGCCAACAGCTGCGTGTGGCCAAGCGGCCGCTGCACGGAAAGCACACGTACCTGCATCGGACCGTCGGGGCCTCTTTGAATCTTCAATCCCGTTCTCTTCCAGCTTTCTCTTCGCGCAGTCCTGACACGCATTACCTACGAGGTGAAAGTTTTTAATCTGTTTTAGAATCCACCCTTCAAGGGCTAATAAATCGGATTTTACTGAAACAATAGCCAAATAACCCCTGCCATGCCCCACGGGTTGCGCTTTCTTCCAAGGAAAGGGACGGATCTGAAAGTCACGTTTAAGTGGGAAAGGGTCTAACGAAGGCATCCTTTCACAGGGAAACGAGGCAGGAATGGAAAGCAGAGGGGCCGAGCCAGGCGGGCAGGGGCACCAGGGCCGCACAGACCGGCCCCTTCTCCCCCACCAGCCCACCTCTGTGCACAGCCCGGTGCCCAGTCCGCCCACAGGAGGACGCTGGCCGCCACCCGGCCCGGCTCTGTCTTGCGAATTCGTAACCGGCCACAGCGGGCCTGGCAGCGAAAAGCTGCACCTTTCCAACAAGCAGCAAGCAGAAAAACTGATCTGAAAGCTCAGAACCTTGGCGATGGACACTTCTGAGGGGGCCGGGCCAGACCTGCTACACCTTAGACGGAGTCTTGTCTGGTCGCCCTGCCACTCTCACTTGTAAGACGGGAAATTATTCTCGGGTGCCAGCACATGACCCGTGTTTGAGCTGCGCCTCCCTGCTGGGGGGACGCGTTTTTAACCCCCGCGCTGTGGCAGAGACCCTCGTGAGGGCGGGGCTGGCCATCACCTCTGGGGGGGCCGTTTCAATACAGGCTAAGTATTTACTACGAGAAACACTTGGTGATTCTGCAACAGCGGCAGCGAGCTAGCAGCACATGTAGGCAAAGAATGGGCTGGCAGAAATCAAGATCTGTTTACCCAACAGCGTGGTGCTGTCCACTCGGTCAGCATCTGGAGAAGAAAGAAAAGAGTCAGCAGAACTGAGACGTCACGTGCCCTTCGTCCTCATCCTCAGGGCAGCGGCAGGGACGGCGGCAAGGGCTGCTCGGAGAGGCAGCGCGACAAGGGGACCTGAACGCCAGCTCCGGTGTGCCGTGGGGCCCCGGGCCGGGAGCGCCCCTCCTTGCCTCCTCCCAGCCTCCTCCCAGGGTTACCGTGAGGACCGAGGGGCTCCACGTGTGGCATGTCTGGGCCAGCCTGGCACACGGGGAGGCAGGTACGGTACCCGCGGTCACTGTCACGACTGTCCTTGCCAGGACACCACCCTCTCCGGTCAAGAGAGATAATTCGCGAAGGTAAGCACAAACGTCCTGAAGGACACGGTCACAGATTCCGGGTCCAAAAGAGCTTTTGGCCCTGACAGCTCGTCGGATGCACCCGGGGTCATGGAAGGTGGTCTAGCGGGGACAGGCAGGCACGGGGGCTCGCCCCAGGAGCCCGAGCTCACTCGGGTTTCGTGAGCCCCGGTCCTCGGGGCAGCCGTGCGTGCGGAGGCGGGGGAGGCCGTGGGGAGGGGCAGGATGAGGCCGCGCGGGCCTGCCTGGGACACACCGGATCCAGCTCCGGCTCCGAAATCTCCGGGCGTTCACCGGGCAAGTGATTCGCCTCTAAGCTGGCCTCGCCATCTATCAAATCATCTGTTTCGTGGCCCCGGGTCCTGTGACCGAACACGAAGGTGGAGAAGGTAAAACTGACGGCGGTGTGGGGCCCCGTGAGGGTCCGTCCCCGCTGCTCCTCGGGCTACGACACGGACCACTGCCCTCGACGTAAAGCCAACTGTCCGCTAGGACGAGCGGGGAAAGACGGAGCCGTCGGGACCATGTACGCATCCGGTCGGCCGCAATCTTGGCCTTCCAGGTCACAGCGGCCACGTGCAGCCATCCACGTGGTCGACCCAAGTCCCCTGCCCGGGGGGAGTGGGGGGAGGTTCTGGCTGCAATTAAATGGCAGCCAGTAAAGACCGCTCCACGCCCACCATCATCCGTGTTTGACGTCCCCGACCTCAAAGCCACCAACTGCCCTTCTGACAGGCTGACCCATTTAAAAGCTGCTCAGTCACCCTGGTCCTTCCTGGGCAGGTCAACAACTCCCCCCCCCAGCCGGGCCAGGAATCACCTACGAGGGTGTGCTGCACGCGGCAGAACGGGGAAAAGATGTTATTTGCGAAAAGAAAAGTCTTCGTGAAACCGTCTCGTGTCTCTGCGGTTCTAAGTCGTGAGCTGCAGCGACACGGTGAGAATAAATGGGGTCTCTGCACTTTTTGGGGTTTCGGCATCTCAACGGCTGCGGCCGGCTGGGCAGTTTGCTCTCCTGGTTAAGGGCCTCGGCGGGGACATAGCCGGCCATGGGAAACGGGAGTACACGGGGGCTCCGCACGCACAGCGCTAAACGCTAAGGCTCCGCTTGCAGACGTTACCATCAGACCACTCGCCCCAGCCTCCGATTTGTAACGGACACACGGACCCTTTTAAAACGTGGCTGGAGGGCCGGTCAACGTAAGGGTGTGTAAAACTACATCTCCACCTCGTCTCGCGGTACGTACGTTCTATCCCCAAGAAAGGAAAATCAGAAAGAACCCCATCGCTTTACGCCCGGAAGGGGGAACGGCCCGTACCTGGGCTGCGCTGCCTGCAGATCTGAGAGGCGAGGTCCTGCACGTATCCGGGAAAATAGTCAAAACAGTCCCCGTACGACACGACCTTGATCCCGTGCAGAAGCATGTCCGCTTGATGCTTGAAGAAGTGGTCCTCGTCCTCCTTGAGCACCAGCATGTAGTGCTCCAGCTCCACCTTGTTGGGCACCGAGTAGAGGAAGAGAGCCTGGAAGATCTGGTCCCGCAGGGTCTCTCCGCAGCCCACGAACAGGAAGGACTTGGTGCGGTACAGGTTCTGGAGCACCTCCTGCGGAGAAACCAGCCGAGAGACAGGGACGCTCGTCCGAAAGACGGCGAGGTCCCGGCCCGGCCGCGCGCCTGTGCCTTTAGAATGTCGCTCGGCAACAGGCCGTCCCCACCAGCCACGCCGTCCCCGGTGTGAGAGGCGAGCCGTTCGCGTCAACGCGGCGTGGCGCGTGAGCAAACTGAGGCCTGAGCCGCGCACACACTCCCTGCTCGGCACCCGCGGGAGCCCCTTCCTCTCCAAGCCAGGGTCACGGATCCAGGTCCCAGTCGATGTCCAGCGTAGACGTGCCTTAAAGTAAGGAGAGTCTGACGCCCACCCACCACCCACCTTGTGGTGCAGTCCCTCCAGTCAAATCTCCTGGAATTAAGTACAATTTTAAATTCTCGAAACGGGAACTAAGGACGTTCCATTCATTTCTGTCCAGAACTGTGTTATGTATGACGGTCTGGAATTAACGTGTCTCCGTGGCTCACAGACGGTAACGGGGGTGCCGCGGTCAGAACTGGGTTTCTGGGAGTGAGAGCAGAGAGCTGAGGAGGGGGGAGACCAAGGACAGGGACCCCAGGGAGCGGGCCAGAGGGGGCCGCCAGGGCTCTGCGCGGTCACTCGGGCGTGCGGCAGGAAGTTGCCCCTTCAGACGCCCGACACCCCAGGGGGAGGTCCGGTGTCCACCCAGGCGTCCTCGCAGCATTACCGACGCAGCTGAGGGGCATCAGCCCGGCCACCCGTCTGGCCACACCTGGGCCGCGGGCCGGGATCGGCACGAGGACCACGGCGCCCGACCCCGAGCTTGCCGGTGACTCCGTGAGAATACTGTGGTTTGTAAGTGCTCTAATTAAAAGAGTTTATAGAAAGCTGAAAAGCAGCTTTTCCACACTTCGTTCTGTCCAGGATATCAAAAAAGCCTCACAGGGAAGGAATGAAGTGTAAAACAAGGTTTTGAAAGCTAGAGAGAATGCCAAGCAGAGAAAGGAGAGGGGAGGCCTGAAAGAATGCAAAAAAGCACCACGTGAGGTCGGGACGAGAGGCCGGAGAAAACTGGCGCGGATCACGCCGAAGAGATTCACCTGCGTCCCCGAGCGGCCGGGCCGCACCGCACGAGGACCGGGCATCCGTTCAACGCGCCAGCCCCGGGAGACAGAGCCGAGAACAGCGCCAGCTGTGTGGACAGAGGGGCAGGAGTATGCCTGGAGGCCAGGAACCCGCTCGGACTGCCAGCAAGCAGCCAGCGGCCACCAAGTCCCAAGGGGCGCAAGCAGTGCCTGAGAAAGGGGGGCCGTACCATGACTTCCGGGTCTTGAGTAACATCTTTGTACCCCGACGGATCCAGGACCATCCCGCAGGGATCGGTGTACAAGCCGTGAATGTGGAGAACTCCGTACTTGATGTGCCCTCTCGCCCACTGAAGGACCTGTGGGACAGCAAGCCAGGACAGAGGGGAGAAAGCTATTATTTAAAGGAGGCAGAAGAGGAAGACATCTCCGCCGGACTCACGGGTTTTCAACCGTTCCTTGGAAAGAGCAAGAGAAATACTTCACTTTATAATCGCACCTTTAAAGCCTAAGAGGAACCGGGCTATTGTGCCACTTGAGTCCTGTCGGACCAAGAACTGCTTTACAGCCGGCTTTTAGCACGTGAGATGCCAGCTACCTGCCGAGACCGGTTCCTTGAGGGGGATGAAGGGGACTTTCGCTTCTGAGTGACACGTTCTATTTTAGTCACTGCCGTGGACGTGTCGTCTGAACGCCCAGAAAAACACACGTGTGGACCCATAATTTATCAAACAGCCCTGGACTGACTTCACCTCAAGATCTAGAACAAGGCCCTTGAAAAGCTGCACATCACACACACTCCATTTTGTCTTCACGCCAGGGCCACCGTCACATCGGCGGGCAGGCCTGGCACCACCAGACACGCAGCAGGAGCCCAACACTGTGGGCACCGGGCGGGAGGTGGGCCGGCCGGCACTTCTGCCACAGGCCCTTTGCACTTGATTTCCAGGGATGCGATTTACAACAGCAGCAGCCAGAGAGCCTCGCAGATGGGACCGCGTGGCTGGGGTGCGGCGAGCAGGCGCTCCGTCACGTGTCACAAAGAGCTCAGGGGAGGGCATGACCCCACCGTGCGGACCGTGCCGGCACACGCTTTCGCCACATTCCGCGGGGGAGGGCGCAAGGAGCAGCCCTCAACATCAAGGCGCGATCTCTACGCGCTTCGGCTTCCTGGGCGGATGAGCTGGATAACCCAGCAGCGGCGTTAGTAATGACACAACATCTTTAAGCAAACACACAAAGACACAAACATTTCACAAAAGAAATACAGTCAACAAAATGAAACCAGGATCGACCTTAGCGACAAGAGAAACAGAAACGTACACTGTTCACCGATTTCCACCTCAACGGGAGAAATGCGTTTTGTTTTGTTTTCTGGTGACACGTGTTGACAAGATGTGGGACACGCGTGCTCTCTGACGTGGCTGGTGGGGGCAGGAACTGGCTATCTTCCGGGAAGCAACCTGGTGACTCACATCATCTGTCTAAAATACTCTGCCCTCTGACCCTGCCGCTCTTCTGAGATTTTACCCTAAAGAAGTCACCAGAAAGACACACAAGTGTAAACATCTTGACGGTAGTGTTATTCGTACTTGTGCAAAGACGCTAATAATAACAGAGAAAGGATGGCAATTCTCGTTCAATTCTCCCATCGCCCTGCCGTTTGTAAGCTTTTAGAAACAGCTTCGTGATCAGGAAACATTCCAAGTACGGTATTAAGGGAAAAATATCAAGATGACAACGTCACGCACAGCATCACCCGATCCAGAACGAGGGGGAGGGGCTACCCAAACCACCGGCCCTCCTTCCCACAGGGCCTGCCACGCGCACACACGCACGTGCGCGGGACAAAGGCACAGAGGAAACGAGCAGGTGAGACAAGTCGTCGCCCTCCCGGTGTCGCGACCGCTAATGTGCTGCCGTGAAAAGGAGGGCTCGGTCGGCCTGCGGAGGGGGGAAGACACCCCCGCCCCCCACCCTGCAGCCCGCACCTTAGTCTTGTCCTTCAAGTCCAGGGACTCCATGGGCTTGCTCTGCTGCTGCCCGAAAATCTCCAGCAGGTTGTCGTAGTTGGTGGTGAGAACCATCGTGCCCCTGTCCATCAGGCTGAGGACGGACTGCAACACCAGCGGGTTCTGGATGTGGTGCTCCAGGTTGTCGAAGACCTCCATCAGGCAGTCCTGGAAGAAGTTGGGCTTGGTGTCACCTGTACGCTACAGAAAGGTGGGACAGAGTTACCAAAACATCCTCTCTCAGCAACTGAGCAGCTATGCAGCAACATTCTTTCTGGCTGCTGCTTTCAGAAAGAAAGGAAACCCCGACCTGATAGAGCTTCCTAAAACCCTGGAGGAGGCAGACGACGTACAAAACCTAAGTGGTACGTCAGTGGCGGCCAACGTTACGGGAAAGTGAAGCAGAAAAGGGGGGACGGCGCTGCTGGGGGCAAAGGGCACCAGGAATGGGGACACTGGAGCACACGCCCTCTGGGAGTGGCCCAAGCAGAGGGAAGAGCGGACGCAAAGGCACTGAGGCAGCAACGGCAAAGGTGGGTCCGAGGGTGATCCGGGGCCCTGGCGGGTAAGGGCGGGCAGGTGAGGTGACCGGGCACCAGATCACGTGGGGCTTTGCGGACTGCAGATTTCCCTGTGAGGAGCTGCAGAGGTGCTGGTTTTCTGTTTCTCGGTGCCACGGCATCTTCAAGTTAGGCGGAGGACAGTAAGGCACATGCTGCTGGGTGGTTCAATGGGACGGGAAGGAGATCCGGCCTGTGGATGGGGCACCAAAGGTCCCCTTCGGCCTTGACCGGAGCCACTTCCGTGTGCAGCGACGGGGGCAAAGCCCGGCTCAAGAGGAGGGCGGGGGAGCCGCAAACACACACAAGCTGAGAGGGGCCGCGGGGGAGTGGGGTGGGGGGCAGCCAGGGGGGCGCGGGGGTCAGGCGGCAGCTGAGCCTCCCGGCCACCCCCACCGCACACGACACGACATGCGCCGGGCGCCCTCAGTTCTGTCCATCAGAAGCCACCTCTGTCCCGGTGCAGGTCCCAGGTCCCAAGACCCCAGGACGGCGCTCGACCCCCTTTTCTGACATTCTCGACTCCCTCCCCGACCCCAAAAACCCTTCCCCTGTTCCCGTGGGCCCGTCATTGGTAAATTCCCACACGTTCACTTACTTCTGTGAGCGTCCACCTCCTGGTGCCACTGAAAACCGGCCCGGCCCTGGGAGCACAGGGGTGGACCCAGCTCCCCATCAAGTCTCTCTGGCTGTACTTCTGGGCCAGTTCCTGCCGGTTCCTTCAGCCACTCAGCTGACCCTCGAAGCACCTCCCTCCCTCCCCTCCATCGACCGCGTCCCATCTCCGCCACCAGCCTGCTGTCACATCCTGCGCCTCACCACCACCAAGAGCCCAGCTCTTTCAGAACCTCTGGCCGGGCCTCCCCTGGCGCCTGCTCACCCTACGAGCACTCCGGCGCCCAGGGCCACCCCGAAGCCAGCAGGACCCGCCCACCACCGAATCGGGTCCCGCGGACCCACCCCCCCACCTTCTCCCAGGAGGCAGCTTACATTCCGTGATCTATCACCGCAACTACTCCCCTGACCAAGCTTTCAACCTCACTGCCCCTCCCGTCCTTTGCCAGGATTTCCTGGCAATCTGGAAAAACTTGCCACTTACCCCATAGCTGTTCTCAACCTGCTGACCATGGCTGAGGAAACACAACCGTTCCGGCTGGCCTCACCTTAACTCCTGTCTTACGAAGTTTAAAAAAGCACAGAAGTAAAGAGAAGAGTAGAGTAAGGCTCCATCTGTGCGGGAGCTCCAAGTGTCTGCCTCGTGGCCTCTCAACAAATGAACCACCTCTCACCGCACGCGGCCCCGCACCACCCGCCCCGCGACACTACTCTGTCCACTGACTCGTCCCCGTCCATCTCAGCAACCCCGTCTGCAAAGGCCCAGACAGCAACTGCTTCAGGCTCTGTGGGCCTCAGTCTCTGTGACAACTACCCGACCCTGCGCCTGAGCGTGAGAGCAGCCGTGGACAATACGCAAATGATCGGCGTGGCTGGGCACCGGCAACTTCATTTACAAAACAGGCAGCGGGCCAGGCCTGGCCCCACGTCCCAGCTGCCCCGAGCCAACAGAACACGTCCCCCGGGACAGCTGCCCAGCCGAAACACGTCCCAGACGCTGGAGACCCAGGCCGGCGCGACGAGAACACAGGCGGTAGATGCGGCTCCCAGGTCAGGCGGGGTGAGGCGGGAGCCCACCCCGCTCCCCTCCTGCCCTGCCGGACAGGCACATGTTGGCAGAGGAACAAAACAAGGCCCGGGGGCCCCGGCCCTGGCAAACCAGCATGCTGTCCCGGGGCTGCCTGCCCGGACTTCCACGTGAGGGGCACAAATGTGACCACATTAAGTCAGTAGTTGGGGGCACAGCGGCCTAAACTCTCCCGGTCTCCCCGATGACCCTGCAGACACCCTCTCATGCTTTCTGTGCAGCATCTCCAACACCCTCCCCCGCCAACGCTCAGATGACGGCTGTGCTCTAATAAACCCAGAAGTAACCAGAAGAAACCCGCCCCTGGCCCCTTCCACATCGTGTAGCTTCCCAGCGTCCCTGCCTGTCCACGGCGGCTGCCTCACGGCGGACCCCCACCCCCGTGCCGGCACCCCCGACTCGAGGGGACCGCTCTTCCTCTCCACCAGATCACGTCCCCCTGCGGACAAAGACGCTCTAGCTTCCCCCATCTGAAAATGTTTTCGGGAACCACCTGTCCTCCGAAGCTACGCGGCTGGCCTGCTTAAACCAAAACCACACCTCCAGGATACCCGTCTGCTAAATGGGCGTGAAACCAAGGTTCGTCCCCAGTGTGGCATGACACCCCAGTCACCACGTCTCGTATCCCGGCTCCACTCAGCACGGGCTCTTTCAGGAGCCCCGCGGTACGCCCGCATCACCGCTGTCGGAAGGGACGGTTCAGGTTCTAAAGGACACGAACACGGTGGCTCGTCAGCCCGGCCCGGCCGAGAGCAGAACGCGACGCGGGCTCGTGCAAGCGTTCGCATCGGCTCCGCCCTCTGCAGCCCCGTCCGTCCGGAAGCAAGCGACCCAGGGAGACCCGAAGCGGCCCTCTGAAACAGACTTACAGGCGACATCTTCCGGATCAGGTCGTGGGCGACGACCAGCAGGTCCCGGTCCTTCATCACCTTCCTGCGGAACTCCGCGACGTCCCCGGGGTGAAGCACCTCGAGCTGCTCGGCGGCCTCGATGACGGCCTCGATGCAGCTCTGCCACGAGCAGAGGGCGCGGATTCCCGGGGCCACCGCGGCGCTGACGCCCGTCCCGATGACCAGGAGCAGCTCCTGGGGCTGCTTCCGGATGAGGCTTTTTAAAAACTTTCTGCTTAAAAACAAGGGAAAGAGAGCGCGAAAGTCACCCTGGAAGTACCACAGTCAGAGGGAACATGACATCCAGGAACACCTGCGGGGCTCAGGTCAAACACGGTCACCCCCCTACTTTCCACTGCCGGAAGAGAGGCCCTGCCCATCTGCCGTGCTGTGGGTTTATCTCACGCGCTCTGCCCTCCGTCCACAAAGGAGCTGGGGCCGGCTGTGCCTTGGTCGTCACGAGTCCCCCTGGAGGGCAGCGCGTATTTAAGTCATCTACACACGGGAACAACACGCTGGCAATTTTAACTCTTGACGCTGCTGGGAGCTCGCAAAGACCAACCGCGATGACAGAATGATCCTGCTGGCGGCGACAGGTAAGAAAGTCCCCGGCCCAAACCGGGTTTCTGCCGCTTATCCATCGCGACCCACCCCAGGCCGACCCCTCCTTAACCCGACACCACTTAACGCCCGTAACCCGCGGTCCACTGAGCCAGAGAAGCATGGCACTCCCAGTCTCCTCCCAGTCTCCGACGTGGCCCCGGGTTCCCGTGTTGCTTGGTCTGGAGGCCAGGTTACAGTCACTTGCTCGGGCAAAGAGAGAACTGCCTTCTGGAAGCAAAGGGCGGCTACACAGCCCGAGCATCCCTCCTGACACCACGTTCTCCTTGCACTTTCCCTGTGCGGGGGCTCAACACCAGCTCGGGAGACCCGCGACAGGTGCTCTACACCTGCATGCAGGTGTAGCTGACTTTATTCACCTGGATTTCTGTTCACTTCTGTTTGTGGTCTTTTCCACTGGATCCATCTGTAAATCCTAGAGAGAAAAATAAGTCAGCCGTGCCTTCTATTTCCCAGATCAAAGTTCTCTCATTAAGACTCTGGAAGAGTGAAAGCTACAATTCAAATCAAAGGTCCTGGATCTTTGTTAAATCACAATACCTAAAAAATGCCATATACAAAAAACATACATCCAGAATGCTTCCCAAGCCACCGTTCCCACGTCTGTGTGACCAACCAGGCCAGGCGGAGGCTCAGATTCAGACTCTCCGAAGCTCTACTCTGGGCAGAAAGGGAAGGGAAAGTAACGTGTGCCCAGCGCAGACGGCACGGCGGGTCCGTGAGAGGACTCGACTCCAGAGGGCTTCCCATGGGCACGCGCACAAACGACTGGTCACGGGAGGAAGGATGGCAAGTTGCCCACCAGAGCAAAGCCAGGGGGACGACATCTCCAGGGCGCGGAGCCCTCCTGCAGCCAGGCTGAAATCTAGTCCAAAGATACAAACTAAGTAAAAGGTCGATTCTTAGCTTCTGTAAAACAAGCATCTTAAGCCAGCTAGGTCTCTACAGCCAAACTATCTCCACAGTCTACGAATTTTACAGAATCACTTTCCCCCAATTCCAGAACTAATACTTCTGTAAATAAGGAAATATACAGAAAAATCAAGTTTATAAAGCCCATTACTCTGCTACCTATGGGCAAGAACTATTAGGAACATCTGTACATTTCCCTCAAGACGGTTTACATTTTTCCCATCACTTGAGTCCAAAGGTCATACCCTACTTTTTTTCCATGCGTTATAATAAAAGCATTTTCCTTTCCTTATTAAAAACATTCAGAACTAGGGGCGCCTGGGTGGCTCAGTCGGTTAAGCGTCTGACTTTGGCTCAAGTCACGATCTCACAGTTCGTGAGTTCGAGCCCCGCGTCGGGCTCTGTGCTGATGGCTCGGAGCCTGGAGCCTGCTTCGATTCTGTGTCTCCCTCTCCCTCTGCCTCTCCCCTGCTCACACTCTGTCTCTATCTCTCAAAAATAAATGTTAAAAAAATTTTTTTTTTAAATTCAGAACTAGAAGTGTAATAGCTACATACACAAAATTCTACCTTAATAATATGCCATCATTTATTTTATCTAAAATCCCAAGGCAGGACATTACTACAGCACTTGGACAACCATCTTTGTGCACAAAGATTTTTATCTATTTTGGAATTATTTATTTAGGAGAGATTCCTGAGAAGTACAATTGCTGAGTTAAAGTATAAACACCGTAAAACATCTCAGCATGCACTGACAACCTTTCAGAAAAGTGGTCAGCAAATATGGAAAAGCCTGGTTTCTCATATCCTAACCTGCACTGACTGGAAACCACCTTTTTACATGTGTAGTCTTTTTTTCTTTTAATCTCAATTAGAATCAGGTCACCAAAAATAATTTCCCAGGGTAAGTAAACAAGGCTTAATAGGTCTATAAGCATTAGATTGTAGAGCTAAATGGCATCCTCAGAATATGCCCTGACAACGCAGATACACCCGTGTGCAGGCGTGGATGCGTCTCTCAGCCCCGCCCCACCCCAGGGAAGGGGTTCAATGCTTCGATCGACCTCCGGATGGTGTCTGTGACCTTCGCTCGAATGTTAAGAAAGCACAGCCCGCAGGCAAGAGGAATCCTGCACAGAGGCCTGAGATCTACCCAAAGGGGAAGGCTGGCAAAGTTCGGGCTGGCTCTCGTCCCCTCCCTCCATCCTCCCCACTAGAAAGTTCCGATCAAAGCCATCAAGTCCAATCTTTTTTTTTTTTTAACCTACTAGATATTTTCTATGGAAGGTAACAAATGTTGGGGCTTTCCACCATATTAAGTAACCCTGGACCCCAGCCCTGAGATATCAATAACTATTCACCAATCGTCAGTTTTAACAACTATAAAACATGAATTCTTGCCGACCAAGTTTTGAAAGTTCGAGGCTGTCTCCCGTGAAACGTGCTTGGATGTTCAAACTGTGGAGTCAAACAGCACGGGCTCCGACCTGCCAGTGAGGTAGCTCTTTAACCTCCTGCTTCAGGAAGGAACTTGAGGCTCGGTCCTACTCAATCATATTTGAAAAGTTAACGTGAGGGGCGCCTAGGTGGCTCAGTCAGTTAAGTGTCCGACGTTGGCTCAGGTCATGATCTCACAGTCGGTGAGTTCGAGCCCCGCATCGGGCTCTGTGCTGACAGCTCAGAGCCTGGAGTCTGCTTCAGATTCTGTGTCTCCCTCTCTCTCTGCCCCTCCCCCATTCATGCTCTGCTTCTCTCCGTCTCAAATAAACATTAAAAAAAACTAAAAAAAAAAAAAAGAAAAGAAAAGTTAACGTGAGATGCTTATCGGTTGACCAATCCAGCTGCCTCCCACCCTCCCCCCCAAAATAACACACATCGCTTTGAAATAGTTACTCCTGGGGAGGAGCCTTTCACCTCGGCCTTCTCTACGCAACATTTTAGAATATTTCTTAAACAGTCACTGGTCAACCAAAGACTTCAGAAATGCCTCAAACTGTTTCCATGGTAAAAACCTTCCTTCCACCTGTCTGCCGTTCTCCCAACTTCTGTTCAACTGCTTGTGATTCGCCACACAGGCAGGGCCTTAGTTACAAACTGGAAATCTAAAAATTGCATTGACGCACCTGTCAAAAAGTATGAACGATTTAAACTTTGGCAGGCTCGACGGAACTCCGAAATTATGTGATTTCAAAGTTTGCCAAAGGAACTCATCCGGCAAGTACTGAACGCTTACATAACAGATGAGAGCCTGCCCTGCCATGCGGTTTGTTGCTGGATTAAGCGCTCAAACCTCTCTCTGCCTGAGCTCGATGAAGGTCAGAAGCCAGCTCCTTAGACAGCACTTCAGACCGAGTCACGGGCTCCAACTGCAATGGCCAGATGTGCCTCGAGACAGAGACACTGCTGTGCACCTTTAAGAATCCAAGGAGCCAGCAGGGGAAGCACTCAATTATATTAAAACTCAACCCAAGAACCGTGAAGATGAACCGCACAGCTGCCCATATTTAGACATCTATGGTTCGTTCGAACACTGCACGCTACAGACACTACCTCATTTCCTGTCCTTTCAGCAGAATCATCAGCAGAGCCAAATCTCACCATAACCCAGAAAGTACCCCCAAAGCGCTCCTTCTTCTTAAACCAAGGGCCGAGTAGGAGATTTCCAAGGCAATTAGCGCCAGATCCTAGAAGTTTCAGCAGGACGCAGGGCAGGCCGCTGGCAGTCTGTTCCCATCCCGACACCATTCTGCTAAGCCAATCAGATTCTAGACAACAGTAACAAAAGCCTTCAGAGACCTTTTAGAAGCTGCATCTTTTGGTTTCCTTGGTGACCATGTCGTCACCAGTGTGCAGGCCCAGAGCAACCCGTTTTTTTTTTTTTTCTTCAAGGACCTATCAGCATTTTCTGAAAGTGGAATCAGGCCCCAACACACATCTGTATAAGCAGTTCTCGTCCTTTTTCTCTAAAACCATGAATAAAAGTCTTAACAGGATGTTTTCTGCTTAAAATTTGAGATCATGAGGGGCGCCTGGGTGGCTCAGTCAGTTGAGTGTCAGACTTCAGCTCAGGTCATGATCTCACGGTCCGTGGGTTCGAGCCCCGCGTCGGGCTCTGTGCTGACAGCTCGGAGCCTGGAGCCTGCTTCGGGTTCTGTGTCTCCCTCTCTCTCTGCCCCTCCCCTGCTCATGGCTCTGTCTCTGTCTCAAAAATGAATAAAAACGTTAAAAAAAATTTTTTTTTTTAATTTGAGATCATGCATAGTTTATGAACTAGCTTTAGAGTAACCAGAGACTGTCCTACTCTTTGAACCCCCAGCATCCAGCACGAAATAAATGCTCATCAAACGGAGTCCAACGCAAAAAAGAATAAACTACGACCACGGTCTTGGTGATCACGGCTAGCGAAACAAGGCCCCCTCCCAGCTCCCTAACCCCACGGTGCCAGACTGTGAAGGACCTTCCCCTACCATCCTGCTTCCTGATAACCACGCCCGTGGACGGTCCCCTCACTTACTAACTCTGGACCTCATCATCATGTGACTTCTTTGACCAATGGGATATGGGCAGCCAGCAAAAGTTTGAGGGGCACTTTGACACTGGAACCAGCCCCCTTGGAACTTGGAACTCGGGCCTTGTCAAGTGCAGTCCAGCCTTCTGGGAGGGTGAACAGCCACCAGGGGAGAGCTGAGGTACACCATGTGACAACCCAGCACCACCCCCGACCCAACACAGAAGAGGCTACCCGGGGCCACTCAGTGCCAATCAAGCAGCCAGATCAGCACAAGGGCAGGGGTGACGCCCGGGAGGCCAGCCAACGACCTGCCGGAGCAGGCCCAGACGCTGAGCTGCAGAACCGACCCTAGTTTGGAGCACCCATCACCACCACTGTTTTCCACCGCCACGAAGAGCACAGAGACGGGAAAGGAAGGAAACCAAAGCGTCAAGAGAACGGATCAATGAGTGCTTGGATCTGGAGTACTGAGGCGGAGGGAGAAAACGTTGGTCAGGAATGGTCTTTATTGCATTAGCACAACAAAAACCTTAAACTGAAACTAATTACTTTCTATTACAAATTACAGCACGAACCACGAATTAGTCTGTGGGATCAACAAACGTCCTTAGACAAACCCCTTCGTTTCTTTCTGTAAGTGAATTATATGGGTTTTGAGCGACCCAGGGGAGTGGGGAGAGCTCTCAAGTCGTACAGCCCTTGATCACAGGCAAGAGACATGTACTCAACACATATTCCCTTCACACAGCAGGGGAGGAGGTACTGCAAACATCCGCCAGAGTTTGCACGTGCTGGCTTTCACCTCACCCCTAGTCCATCCGGAGGGCGACGGAATGAGATGCTCCCAGAAGGTGTGCCCAAGTGTTGACACCGGCCATCGTGACTACAGATGACTGGATTCCCACAAAGGCCCGGCCACAGGGCGGCCCTCCGTACAACATCCTATCAACGGTACAGCCACCACTGTTACAGAAGTAACCCACACGGAGAGATATGTAAATGTGCTGCTCACAGGAGACAGACTCGGACGGAGCTCACCCTTGAACAGGTGGGGCATCAGCACCCCACGTGGTTGAAAATCCGCGTAGAACTTTTGAGTCCCCCAAAACTTAACTACCAACAGCAAGCACCACAAGAGAGCACTTTTTACCGAGACACAAAATGTACAGAGAGATGGAATGCTCACGGGGAGATCGGTGCCCGTGGCATTTTAAGCAGATGCTGGCAGGACTTGAACTCACCACAACAGCGACCAGAGGTGGCTACAAAATAATGACAGTACAGTAGGACTACAGGTAATTTTATGCAGTTTTAATAGTGCATTTCTACGTCTGTCGACATTTCTCTCCACGGAGAATGAAGTCACACACAGTCTGCCAGTTTTGATGAATTTTAACTCTTTAATGGACCTGTGTGTGCTTTATGGTAGTTAACTGATCAGATAAACTGGCATCTACAAATATTTTATGCATTCAGACATACCTAACTTGTTCTGAGTTCTTGTGACAGTTCTAGGCTATGTGGCTTGTCTGTGTTCTTTCAACTCACAGACTCACAACTCTAAAAAAAAATGTTCCAATATATTGACTGCAAACAAGCTGCAGGTAAATGGACTCAGAGTTCAAACGCGTGTGGTTCAAGGGTCAACTGTACAAGGATAAGTGCAATCCGTGGAACCAGCGTGGGTTCCTAAAGACTGGGATGTCCCACAAGGAGGCCAAAACCCACCTGTTGTACTCTGGCTGCACCAAGGCGGGTCTGAAAGCCCGGGAGCCCCGAAGCGAGCACTTCCCACTTAGGAGCGTCCCACGGCAGTTCCCATAGCTCCCGGCACAGACACCCGTGGTTACCGCTGTCCTCTCCTACTCCGATGTGACTCCCACAAACCGCCTTCTTCAGGGCAGCCTGGCTTCCCATGCAGACTTGGGGGCAGGGGGCACAGAAGCAGAAATCACCGGGTAAGAAGAGCCCAAGCTTTCAAGTACTGCGGACAGCCATGCTTCTAACCACAAATGAGTCACCTGGGGGTGAGAAATAAACTGCCAGAGAGTCGGATGAGCCGACGAGGTCACCTGATCCGGAAACAAGGTGCAAACGGGTAACAACCGAGCTTCCGGAACCGCAAAGAGAGGCCCGGACCCGAAACTACAACTCCCAACAGAAGGCAGCGCTGGAGGCACCACGGAGAAAACACTAGGCCTGGAGTCGAGAAAACACCACCGCGTCCCAGCCGGGAGAGCTCTCTGCACCTCGGTTTCCAAATCTGTCACCTGGGAATCCACCACCCACACCAGCGGTTGGATTGTTGTGAAAACTCCAGGTGAGTCAAACATCCGAAAAGGTTCTCACTCAACCGGAAAGGGGGCGCCGCTATTGGCCGGCTCACCTCCCCCAGCCTCGGGCAGCTTATTTCCGAGACACCACTGTGCCAGGGCGGGAGCACAACCACACCCTAATTTGCCCACAGTGCAGCTTAAACTTCGTCCCAGCCATCCCTAATAGGGGATCTCCAGGACAAACTGTTTTTCTTCAATTTACAGAATACATGACACTTAATTTGAACCTCAATTTGAACACATGACACTTAACCCATCACTTTCTAAAGTTCAGTCAAAATGGGGCGCCTGGGTGGCTCAGTCGGTTAAGCGTCCGACTTCGGCTCAGGTCACGATCTCACAGTCCGTGAGTTTGAGCCCCGTGTCGGGCTCTGGGCTGACAGCTCAGAGCCTAGAGCCTGCTTCCGATTCTGTGTCTCCCTCTCTCTCTGCCCCTCCCCCGTTCATGCTCTGTCTCTGTCTCAAAAATAATAAAATAAACATTAAAAAAAAAAAAAATTAAAGTTCAGTCAAAATCAATTACGACAGGGAAAAAAAAAATGCTTATTTTTACCAGTTATAAATGAACCACGCCTCCGGAGTTGCTTGGGCATAAACTGGGCAAAAATTCCCAAACCAAGAAAACAACAAAACCCCCCACCAATAAAAAACATAAAAGTCACAGTTTAGTCCAAAAACCACATTTGTTACTGACATTTTTTGTTCCCGTATGAGATTCAGGGGAAAGTACCAAGCACTTTGCATGCATTTTCTCACTTAATCCTCCCAATAACCCCTCGAAGTAGCTATTTTTCTTACATCTCATCTGGCCAAGGCTGACATTAAACCCTTCTAAGAGGCCAGTCACCATGATGTTTTCTCCTAACACGAGTGTGGTCCAGAACAGCAAATATACGTGACATTTTGCCAGGCACCCTGCCAACTAATCACGTGTTGGCTGTTTGAGTTTGTCCATCATCAGATGAGACACGTCCAATTAACTCAAACAGATGTGCCACTTCATGATAAGCCAATAATGGTGAAGACACACCAGTACCAAGGCCAAGGGCAGGCCGAACCCCCAGCATGTCTCCAACCCAACAAAAAGAAGAGATGTTCTAGAAAGTCCACCTCTAATGAAATGCAACATTACGGAGGGATCCGAAAGGGACGGGATGCCAGATGCCCTCGTCTTAGAGAAGCGGAAATGGAGACTCAGAGGGAGTGACCTGGTGAAGGCCCCCCAAGGAGTCAGGGGCCCGCTCTGCACTCACCGCTGGCTCATGGCCCATAACTCTGCACTACCCTGGGCACCGCCTGCTCCACCGTGACCCCAAACCCCCATCTAAGGCACTCACTGCATCCGACATACCTCTTCTTACCGCCAAATCTCCACAAATAACAAGCCACGGTGTTTCACTGACCGCCAGTTTCACCTGCTTACGTGACTCATTTTCCAGAAATGCTAAGAGAAGAGGCCACTATGAGGAAGCTCGAAGAGGCAGCAGAGGCAGCGGCAGGCAAAACGAGCAGTTCACAACAGTTTGGTTTGGTCTACGCCGCCGACCTCCGCAGGGACGGGCAAGGAGGGCGGACTGGGGATCCAACACCGCCTCCCAGGACTTCCCTCTCCGGGCCAGGGAGGAAGCAGGGTGTAGCAGGGAGAGCCCGGCCTTCCAAGTGAAGCAACCAGGTGCTGGTGGTCCTTCTTAACGCTAAGTTACTCGCTCTGAGTCTCTATCTCTGCCATCTGTAAGAAGAGGAATATCTCCCGTCTGCTAGCGTTGCTGGAAACATTAAAAGCGGTAACACTTAAAAGAACACAGCCGAGGGCCGCCTGGGTGGCTCAGCCGGTTAAGCGGCTGACCGCGGCTCAGGTCCTGATCTCACAGTTTTGTGGGGTGGAGCCCCTCTCGGGCTCTGTGCTGACAGCACGGGGCCTGCTTGGGACTCTCTCTCTCCCTCCGCCCCTCCTCCACTCACACGCTGTCTCTTTCAAAATAAATAAATAAAGTTAAAGTTAAAAAAGGACAAAACCTCTCCTCCAGGAACTAGTAAGTTCCAAAGTCAGTTCCCGGGCAGAAAACTGTAGGCTCAGACAGGAAAGAGCTGAACGGCAGTCCCGGGGCTCTGGACTTGAGGAAGCAAGCCACGGTCCCCATTGTCACCACCCCGGCCCAGGACCCCTCTCTCACGTGCTCCCATGACCCGGCTTCCTCCAGACAACACCCACTCCCACCCCCCCCCCTGCAGCCAGTGGCTGTTCATAAACACAGAAACCATCTCACTTCCCCCCTTAAACCCGTCAGCGGGCCTCGACTCCGACTCCGAACTTTCACCCTGACCCCCCTCGCCCGCCCCTTTCTTTGCCTCAAACCCCGCCCTCGGCCAAACTTGCCGGGTTCCCCCCTTCCAGTCTCCCCAGAATTCCCCTCCCTCCTCTCCACCCACCCAGTAAGTCCTCCCTTCCTTCAGCCCTGCACTGCATCGCCACTTGCTTGGGGTGACGGCAGAGGCCGTCAATCAGCAACGGGCCAAGGGCATGAGCCTCAGGGAACGAAGCTGCATTCTCCGCACGTCAGAGTCCCACGGCACCCCGAGAACATCTTCATTACGGGAGGCAACACGTCTCCAGCCACCCCAGGATGGATCTCGGCTCCAGCCACACTTCTCATTTCCAAGATCGGCTGTGCCTCGTGGCAACACCCCTGTGCCTTTTCACACACTGTCCCCTTCCCCGGAACTGCTCTGGCAAGCTGCTGCGCGACCCCAACCTTCAAGAATCCGCTCACCTGTTACCCATCAGCCTTCCTCCCCTTCAACAAGCCCCCCAGAACGCCACTTCCTGAGAATCCGGCTCCCACCCCAGCTGGGCTCAATGCCACTACGCTGGAAAAACTACCCACTTGCTCAGCCTCCCAACCCCCACCCCCACCCCTCCAGCGTGGGGCCCCGAGAGCAAGGACTCTGTCGTCTCCAGCTCCAGTGTCAATTCCTCCTAAAGATCAGGCCTTCAAGAGAAAAAGGACTCGTTCCACCAGTGAAAAGATTAAGCCAAGGAGACAACCTCAAAGGCTGACTTGCCCTAACTCCCTCACCGACGCAGCTCTACCTCCTTCCACCACATCAGCGCTGTTCTCTAGACTCTTCTGTGAGGCCATATGAGTCTCATCAAAGAGCATTAAAAGTTAAACACTGTCCCTGCCCTGGCCTCAATGCAACAGCAAACACAAATGATCCCGCGGGGGCTGAGGTCGCACCCCCTGCTCTGTTACAGAGGCTCATCGGCTGACCTGTTACAGGCCCCCACTTCTTGGGTACTCGTGAATTCACAAACCCCAGCGAAGACTCACGGGTGCCCCTCGGGGTCCACGGACCTCAGGTTTGAGAAACCCAGCCTGGAGACCAGCCCAAGGGGGAGTGGACACTCGGGGCAGGTGGTAAGAGAGAACGGCAGGGGAGCAGCCCCGGGGTGGGGAGAGAGGACACCGAGGGCCTGCGCGGCCCAGGGGGCTTCTCAGGAGCCCCGCGCACCGGGACGGTAACCTGGGGCGGGCTCAGGGGGTCCTCAGGCGACGTGGGGGGCGGTTTCCGGAACCGAGAGTCCTCGGGGTGTCTGGAAGTCTAGGGGAAACCCTGAAGGGTCTCGGGTTGCGGGGTCCTCCAAGTGGCGGGGGCCAGAGGTGGCCCAGGGACTGCGACAGGGTCTCGGGGACCAGGGGTCCGGAGGGGCGCGGGCTGGCCCCCAGGGTGTCTCGGGAGGCTGGGGTCCCCAGGGGAAGGCTGGGAGGGGTCTCGGGGACCGAGGTGGGTCGGAGTTCCCGAAGGGGTTCTCGGCCCGGACCCCCGGGGCCCGCCCGCCCGGTCCCCTCACCTGCCGGGCCGCCGCGCCGCTGGCCGGAGCTCGCGCTCCCGCCGCCGCCTCCCGCTCAGCGGTCGCCCTCGTCTCCGGCTCTCGCGGCGGCCGCGCGCTCCCCGCGCTGGGCGGGGCCGGAGGAGGGCGGCCCGCAGCCGGAGGGCTGCGCGCGCAGCCGGGGCGGGAGCCGGCGCCCGAGCCGGAGCCCGAGCGGACGCCGCGCGGCTCCCGGGGGCCGGCCGCGGCTCGGCCGCCCAGCCTTCCCCCGCACGCCCGCCCTAGCCGCGCGGAGGTTCCGCCCCGAAACCGCCGGCCCCGCCCCCGGAGCCACGCCCCCCCTCCTCGAGCTCTCCCGCGCAGGCGCAGAGGAGGACGCGCACGGAGCTCGCGCCCGCGACCCGGCGTCCGCGCCGCCGCCCTGCCCGGGGCTGGCTGCGCGTCCTCGCTTCTCGCATCTGCAAAATGGGCGCAGGCGCACTTTGCCGGGACGCGGCGAGCGTCTCTGTGACCCCGGAAGCGCCGCTCGGCAGCCGCGCCCCGAAGCGCGTTCGCGCGCGGCTTGGGCGCTCCACACCCCGGACGCGTGCGCTGCGGATCCCAAATGCGCCACCTGGCCGGAGGCCCCTGCCCACCCGAAGCAGTCGGCCCCCGGCCCCAGCCCCAGCCCCGCGCTCTGCTCTTGCGGAGCCCTCCTCCGTCTCTGAAACCGCGCACGCCTGGTGTTTGCTGCCTCCCTGCCCGAGAGAACCGGGACCCTGCCTGCAGGACCCCCTGGGTCCCCAGCAGCTAGCACGGAGCCGGGCGGTCGGTGCCAGGCGTTTGTGAATGCGCGAGTGCACCCCCACCC
Organism: Panthera tigris; assembly: GCF_018350195.1. NCBI lineage: Eukaryota > Metazoa > Chordata > Mammalia > Carnivora > Felidae > Panthera > Panthera tigris. The sequence goes on along the minus strand of NC_056666.1, from coordinate 136,434,178 downwards.
CCGCGCTCTCCCCTCATCAAGAAATGCCCTTCCCCAGGGTCTGACAGTTGGGTTCGGGTCCCCTTCGTGCCCCAGGGTCTGCGTCCGTAAAACGGGGTGCTTGAGCGAACTCATGATCACGCGTGGTTGCACTTGGCGCGGGAACACGCAGCTGGACTCGTCGCCTGGTCATCCTGTTATTCAAGTGGCTCCCTCCCCCCTTTCTCTGCCCCTGGAAATCTCCTTCCGCGAACAAGACCCAACTGGACCAAAAACCACTTCCTCTGCGCAGCCTGTCCGGCTCCGCTCTCCCTGCCCTGCCCAAGCCAGCCAGAGCTGATTCTTCCTTCCCTCCTTGGCATCTTTGTCCCTGCCTGGCGTTAATTGCTTGTTAACATCCCCCCAGCCCACCCGGGGAAGCTCATGCGTTTCAGCAGCCTGTGAACTTTGGGGGGGGGGGGTAGGGGTGCCCAGAGCACTGGTGGGGAACCGTGGCTTCGGGGGGGAGGGGTGCCCAGAGCACTGGTGGGGAACCGTGGCTTCGTCATAAACAAGGCAGAGGTGGGCTTCCTGGGTGGTGCCAGGCACTCACCTGAGCCTGCTGTATGCGTGCCTTCGTTCAGTCCTCAGAGCAACCCCTAAGAGGAAAGTGTGCAAGAGGCTCGGCTTCTCTCAAGTTGTGGAAAATTACTGAGAGGTAGTGCCACCTGGCTGCCTGGAGCATTGTCAGGGCAGATAAGGGACTGGCATGGCGCTGGTGGGCTGGTGTGTGTGTGTCACAGCACTCTGGGCACTGCGGGGTGTAATTGTCTGCGCCCTAGCCTCCACCCAGCCGGCTTGAGCGTGTCCTCGTGTGTGTTGAGCAAAGGAGTAAATATGGTTGTGGGTGAAACAGCAAGACTCAGCTCCCGGAGCCCAGGGACCAGGCGTGCTTGTGTGCGCGCGTGTTCGCTCCTGTTTATTGAGCACCTGCTACATCCTGCTTCGTCTACACAGTCACCAAATGCAGGCGGTATTCATCGTTCCCCTTTAACAGACTGAAAACCAGACCCAGGGGACTCAGAGTATCTAAGCCAAGCTGGCGAGCAAGCATCTGCTTGGGACTGCTGCCAGGGGCTGTCTGGCCACACAGGGAGCTTTGCACTGTCAGAAAGGAGAGAAGGCCCAGAGTCACAGACAGGGTCCCAGGAGGGGTGACCGGAAAAGACGTCAGAGACCAGCCAACAATCCTTCCATCCTGGAGAGGAACCTGTCACTTTATTGCACGGAAGGACCCACAGAACACACGGATGCCCCGCGCTGGTGTGAGAGGCCGGATGTCCACACATCATATACCCTGGACCACACCCTCCATAGATAGCAGGCAGAGCACATACACACCCTCACCCTCTGTGTATATACCCCCTCAATTACACATGCACACTGTAGACACTGATGGAAAGGGAGCTAATTATACCTTTTGGACACCACCCCCCATCAATTTCCTGTAGAAACTTGTGTTGCCCCTGCCATCGGGCAGGCCAACAGGCAGGGCTGTGATCCAGCACCGGGCAGAGATGGGGCGTGTGCGCAGTGGGATGGCTTCGCCGGCAGGAGAAGGGAGGAAGGGAGCTTGGCACGTGCACCTTGGGAAAGTCTCTCCAGCCCTTTTCTGCCCCAGCCCCGCCCGTGCCCATGCCCCAGCTGAGGACTCCTCACTGCTGACCTGGAAGTTTGCAACAGCCCACTCTAAGGTCTCCACACACCAACTCATGTGCCCCTCCAGCCCCCTAGCAGCTGTGATGTGGCCAGGGAGCCCGGCACGGCCACTGAACAAATATGTCCTGAGTACGCACTGTGCTAGGAGCCAAGGACAGAGCAGGAAAAACATCCCCTGAACCCATGGAGCTGTCTGTGTAGAAGGGAACACAAGCAATAAACATACCTGTCAGGGCGTGACGAGGCTGTACAGAAAAAGGAAGTTGGGTGAGGGACGGACAGGAGAACGAAAATGAAAGGGCAATACACAGACCGGGGAGACATTTGCAAAACATTTCTCTAAGGACCCAATCTAGAATATAGAAAGCACTCTTATAACTCATAGTAAGAAGACAAACAACCCAATTAAAAAACAAACAAAAAAAAACTTGAACACACGCTTCATCGGTACAGATACAGGGACGGCAAATAAGGACCTGAAAAGATGCTCAACCTTTTTAGCCGCTGGCGAAATGCAACTCGAAACCATAAAGAGAGAGCGTTACATACGGATGTAAAATTAAATGGCCAAAATTAAGAAGACTAACCATACTGAGTGTTGTTAGGGTGCGAAGGAACCAGAACTCACACTCTGCTGCTGGGCAGGTGAGGTGTGCCCACCTATCAGAAAGGCTAAAATAAAAAATAGTGATAACACCAAATGCTGGGAAGGATGCAGAAAAACCAGATGATCCATCCAGTGCTGGGGGAACCGTAAATGGTTTCCAACCACTGTGGAAAACAGTGTGGCAGCTTCTTTCAAAAGTGAACGTGCAGACCAATAATTACACCTAGGTATTCATCCTAGAGGGGGGCGGAATGAAAACTGTGTTCGTGGAAAACCTCACATAAAGGTTCACAGCAGCTGTGTTCAGAATAGCCCCAAACTGGAAACTCCCAAGAGCCCCTCCTTGGGTGAATGCCGTGGCCGGAGAGAAGTGAGAGCAGCCGATAGCATTCAGGGTAGGACGTCTGTCCCAGTCGTGGGCAGATTCTGGCTTCTACACCTGGAGACACGGGGACACCGGCAGGTGGGGAGAGGAGCAGGCAACATGAGGACAGGACATTTTCACAGCATCCCTGACTGCTGCATGGAGAGCCGAATGAAGAAGGAGGAAGGAAGCAGGAGCTGCGTTGGAGGACAGGGACAGATACATCTGTGTCCAGATAGTTTCCTCCCCTGGGCCATTCTTGATGCGATGAGAGCTCGTGTGACTTGGGACAGACCTCTCCCCCTGGCCCTTGCCACGGAAGGTTAACCGTCCTTCGCATTCTGAGGCCTGGGGTTGTCGTACAGGGCACAGCCATTCAGTGCAGGTGGGAAGAGAGGGTGAGCTCTGGGGGCGAGGTCGAGGAGTAGCAGGGCCCTGTGTGCCAAGGGGCCCCCAGGGAGTGTTCCTGAGCTCCCAGGGGCAGAGACGTCCCGCAGTAATTCCATGGCCATCCTCAGATCGTCACACGACCCACAAAGGAGGGGGGATAGTGACTGTAGGCACCTCTCCAGCCAGGTAGAGGGCTCTGAGGAGGGGCCTGGAAGGAGGCTCAAGGGATCAGTAACTGGGGCATGGGTCTGAGGCCCCGCCAGAGAGCACCCTAGCCTCCTCGGTCCTCTTCAAGCAGCCAGCGTGCTGTGTCGCTTGTAAAATTCAGAATCCTGAATTTAAAATGGAAGAACAAGAAACACAACATCCCGAGACCTTGTTCCTATTGTTTCAGCATTTAGCTACCTGTGACAGGGCCGTGGAATACAGCCTCTGGGCTCAGGAGCTGGGTTAGAGATGGTAGGGATCTGAGAAAAGTCCCTTCTCCTCCAGGAAGCCCTCCTGACTATTCCGGCCCTGATTGGTGGGGAGGGGATCATACCTCCGAATCCGACAGGACTTCTAGCCCGACCTGTCTGTTTAAGGCCAGACCGTGCTCTGCCCAAGGCTCTGCTCTGACAATTCCTCCGTGCATTTCTGTTCTTCTGGCCGGCTTTCCCAAGCCTGGGGCTCGGGGCTCTATTGGGTTGAACTGAATGACATCACTTTGTGACTGATCAGATCTGAGGGGAAAAAAATCACTTATCTTTGAGCGGGCTTCCCAAGCATTCCGACCCTCTCTGCACCGATGAGCTCAAGGGCGCCCAGAGAGGTTACTTCCTTGCCCCAAGTCACACGGCACGGCACGTCTATGTGATTAGTTCATTGACGAGCCACGCCTGGGGTAGGAGGGAAGGTGAGGCCGTGTCTATGCGGAGGTGGAAAGCGCATTTTGAAGGTCCTGCCACCTCAGCCGTGGGGCAGGCGGGGGAGGGGCCAGGAAAATTGCTCCTGTGGGTGTTTATAATGACGAGTTTCTGAGAGCCTTCTTAGTGCAGCCCAGAACGCGTGCACCACTCGCGATATCCTCCCCCCACCTCCCCGCCCAGCCGCTTGGGTTATTCTGCTCAGACGGGATAGAGCTGGCTGGGAGTTAGCAGGGCCTTGGCCTCCCCCTTCAACCCACCCTCTGAAAGACGCTGGTTTCCCTTCTCTCCCCCGGTGCTGCACGGGAGGGACCAACCGAAGGACCCCAGAGAGGCTGTTTTGTGGACAGAAGTGTGTGTTGGGGAGGAGGTTTTGGAGACGTGGGAGCAACACTGTCACCATCTCAGTGATGGGGAGGTTCGGGGGCTGAGCGGGAGAACAGAGGCCAGAGACCGCGTCGGGGCCACAGAAGGTAGGGTGCAGCTTTCCGGTGAGTTCTCTTCCTGTTCTCTTGGGCGTCCCTCCATGCCGGCCCCACTGCGGACGCGCTCGGTCCCTTGCAGTCTCCGTATCCCCCTTAAGTGATCTCAGCCAGTCCCCGGGCCTCTCACATCGTGTGTGCTCAGCGCATCAGCCTCTGTGGGCGCCTGGGCGGCCTCAGTTGGTTAAGCGTCCGGCTTTGGCTCAGGTCACGATCTCGCGGTTCGTGGGTTCGAGCCCTGCGTCAGGTGAGCCCTGCTTCTCTCTCTCTCTCTCTCTCTGCCCCTCGCTCACTTGCGCGTCCCTCCCCCCCCCCCAAAAGAAAACAAGTCAAAAGAAAACAAAAAAGAAAGTCTGTGGGTTATGCCGTAACAGGCCTGCCAAGGCCAGGCTGGCAGATTCGGTGGGGAACAAACAAAAGAAATTCCTTGTTAGACTCAGACAGCAAACGTGTCTCCTTTTTTTGTTGTTTTTTAATGCTTATTTTTGAGAGAGAGCACGACAGAAGGCAGAACGTGAGCGGGGGAGGGGCAGAGAGAGAGGGAGGGACACACAGATTTTGACTCCGAGCTGTCAGCACAGAGCCCGACGCGGGGCTCGAACTCACGAACCGGGAGATCATGACCTGAGCCGAAGACGGCTCAGCCATCCAGCCACCCACGGAGCCACCCAGGCGCCCTGTCTTCTTCTTCTTCTTCTTTTTTAATGTTTCTTTATTTTTGAGAGAGAGAACGAGCAGGGGAGGGGCAGAGAGAGAGGGAAACCGAGGGCCCAAAGCTTTTTTACAAACGGGGAAACCGAGGCTGCACGAGACGAAGCGGCTCACCTAAGGTCTCCCGGCTGACAGGGAAGTCAGATCTGATGCCAGAAAGGCTGTGCTTCACTCGCGGGACCAGCAGCCTCTCCCGACGTGGGAAACAATTTGGTGGGTCCTCAACGCGTGAAACAGAACGGCCATATGACCCGGCCATCCACTCCGAGGTACGCACCCAACACCCCCGACAACGGGTGTCCAAACAAATACGTGAAGATGGCTGTTCAGAGCAGCACTGCCCCCCGCAAACTGCGACACGACAGCGAACGGTGGAGACGACCCCTGTGTCCGTCCACCGAAGAATGACAGGGCCATAGGGCGGACTGCTACGCGGCCGTGAAAAGGGAACAAGGCACCGACACCTGCCACGGTGTGGCTGGACCTCAGAAACACGACCAAAGACTCAAACATGACAAGCCAGACTCAAAAACCCACACGTTGTATGAGTCCGTTGGTACAAAATGTCCAGAGACACTGGTGATTGTCAGGGACTCGGGTTGGGGCGGGGGGAGAAACAGGAAGTCCCTGCTTGAGAGGTACAGGGTTTCCTTTTGGGGTGATGGAAACATTCTGGAAGCAGGCGGAGGGGATGGTTGCATAACATCAAGAATGTTCTAAATGCTTTAAAATGGTTAATTGTGTGTTATGTGAAGCCCACCTCAATTAAAATAAATACAGGCATGTTACAAAACAGAAGGCAGGGTCTGGCTCAGCTGATAGAACGTGCGACTCTTGATCTCAGGGTTGTGAGTTCGAGCCCCACACTGGGCGTAGAGATTACTTGTTAAAAAATGGGAAAAAAAACCAAAATGCACATTTGCAGGAATTTTTAACAAGGGCAGACTTCCGGAAGCCTTGCCTCCCCTCTGCGGCCGCTGGGGTTTCTCCTGGAGGAGCTCTGGAAGGACAGCCCTACTGGAGGCAGGGCTCGGGGAGGACGAATTAGCACAGAAGCACAGTGGCCGCCCAGGCTAGTGCTCCTGGGCTTGGAATACAGTGTCGAGGGATCCAGAGCTGGCCGAAGCATACCCAGTCTGTGTCATCTCTCCCTCCTCCCCACGGCCCAGGGACTGGATTCCTCTCAGCTCCCGTGGCCGCGGCCACCCTGATGGACCCTCAGCCGCTTTGGCTTCTCCTGACCCTTGCCTGCCTTTAGGCTTCTTCTCACAGCTTCTGCCTCCTGCCTTCCCGGCTTCGGAACCCGCTGGTGGACCCGTGCTGGTCTCAGCATCCGTACCCCCAGAGGAAGATCTGGTGGTCTCAGTGGACCCCATCAGCCACTGCTGATGAAGGCCAGCGGGGAGACCGCCGCCTCTCAGGAGTGTTGTCTCCCTCACAGCTGACAGGTAGCGTGCCTGCTTCAACCCAGCCCTGCTCGGAGAAATTTCTTCTTTCCGTGATGGGAAAACCATGACTGGTTTTGCACATCCCCCAGAGGGAAGTGGTCCTGCTACCTGGCTCAGAAGAGAGAACTGAGTCATCTGAGCCGGGAAGCGGGAGTAGGAGGGTCCCTGCGGCACCCCCACAAGTGGACTCGGTGCCCCTCTTCTGTTTCTGGAAGCCTCTTCGGCCCGCCCACCGCGGTGCCCTCAGGGAAAGCAGGGAAGGAGCCTTGAAAGTAGCCATTTACACATCAGCCCATTTTACAGATGAGGAAGCTGAGCCCCGGAGAGAAGGAGATGGCTGCTGGGGGACACAGGGGTTGATGGCCGCTGCCCCTGTGGGGCCCAGTTCAGCTTCAAGCACCTCGGAGTCGGCGAACCCCAAACCCCATCTAGTGACTGCACGCCTGGCCCGTCTCTCGGGACCCCTCCGGCTCACGGGAGGCGATCAGGGGGTGCTGCTTCCCCCATCTTCCGGATGTTCCAGGGGTTCTGACACCCGTTTTTCCTAACCCTCACCCCCTCCACGCTGATGGAAAATTAGTCCCCTGCCCCCACCCTCTAGAGAAACAATCCGGCCCCTCCGCCCAACACGGACTCAAGCATTCGTTCATCTGTCTTGTCCCTCATTCATTTGGAACTCAAAACCTTGGGAAGATTTTATTAACAGTTTTCCCGCAGGTTGGGCCAACACACCCTGTTCCGCCGCGGGTGGGGTCAGGGCACCGGCTGCCCGCACACCCCCTGGGCAAGGCCAGTGGGGAGAAGGCCTCCCGCCCGGGAGCGGCCCGGGCTCAGTCCTGCAGCTAGCTGGAATACGCCTCAGCCCTGTCCAGCGGCGGCCCCCGGTTCCCAGACGTGTACGCGGGCTCCGAGGTCCCCAGGGACTTGGGGACGGCCTCCTGCGTGATCTGGGAGTCGTGTGTCGTTTCCCTGTCAGAACCGCCCGTGTCCCTGGCCAAGCAGACGAAGAGAGTAAGGGTTAGGGGCACAGAGCAAGCCTAAACCCCTGCAGCTGCTCAGGGACCTTTCTACTTAGACACTGCCCTCGGCCAGAGACCAGTCTTTCCAGAGCCCTCACGGCATGCCAGGGCCCCGGGATAAGGGAAGGGCCACCCCCTTTGGAACTGCGGGAACAGGCGATTTACAGATCTTGCCATGAGCTGGACACTTGGGAGGCGGCCGTCCCAAACCCCAAAGAGCTAAGATTGTGGAAGACAGGCCACAGGAAAGAATGACCGGACAGAAGGGACAGGAAGGCTTCCTGGAGGAGGGGACAGGTCATATATCCCGAAGGAGGGGGCTGAGAAAGGCATTCCAGGCACGCGACAGGAAGGGCTGGGGTAACAGTGGGAAGTCTGGTGTCGCTGGGGCTGGGATGGGGGTAGAGGAGGGATAAATGGGAGAGCCAGGCTAACGTCAGATAACAGGACCTTTGGTGCCAGATTAACGTGCTGCCCACAAGGAGGGAGGGACATACCCGTGTCCCCAGGGCTCCCAAGTCTGACCAGACAGACCAGTCTCCTAGTGACTAATCTCATCTGTTATTTGTGTTTTTAAGGACTTGAATGGCAGAGGGCAACCTGATTTGCAGGTTCATTGTCCCCTTCCCCATCCCCCACCCAGCCCACAGGGCTTTTCCCACCTGGCTGGTTTCTGTGTCCCCTTAATTTCACCTGCTTCACGGGGACTTCCCATCTGTCCTCCCACCAGCACTGGGGCAGGCACCCTCTCCCCCTTCAAAGCCTCCCTCTCTCTGAGCAGCACTCTGCATAGGACCTGACGACTCATCCCCGTACAAGACTCGGCTCCTCCTGCTCCTTCCTCCAGGAAGCCCTCCCTGGCAGGGACCCAGCCAGGACCTTCCTCCCCTTCCTCTAGATTCCCACAGCACCTGCCTGTGCCTCGATTCCCCCCCTGCGCCATCGTCCCAGGATGAGTGGATTGTGTGCGGCCACCAGGCAGCCCTGTGAGCTGCTCCGGACCCCCCACGGGAGACCTCAAGTCCTCGTCCAACATCAGAGCTGTTGGTAGCTTCAGAAGCCCAGGGCTCTGAGCTCAACTCTGTTTTAACTGGCTGTTGTGACCTTGGGCCTCAGTTTCCCCATCTTACAGCAAGTAGGTGAACCGAACTATGACAACAAAGCTAATATTTACTGAGTGTCCAGGTGCTGCCCTGAAAACTCTAGGGATTATGTCACTTAACCTTCAAGACTCCACAAAGAGGATAGTGGGCCCTCCCGTCATTTGTTCGTATCCCCGTCGCCCGGATGAGGAAACTGAGGCACAGAAGGAGAGGTGTCAGAGCCGGGACCTGCCCGCAAAGCCCGGCTACCGAGCCCCTCCCTACCCAGCTGAATGATTTGACCTCGGACACCCCAGGACACTGCTCCCCTCTCACCAGCCCCCGGCCCCGCCCCCACCCCGGGGTGGAAGGCAGCTCCATGGCCTTCTGGGCTCTCCCCTGCCTGGGGGGGGGACGCTCGAGGAGGAGCGTGCCTGGTGTGCACCCCGAGTCGCACCCTCCAGCCGGCGGCTACTCACAGGAGGCTGAGGACGATGGCACCAGCAAAGGCGACGAGCAGGAAGAAGGGCAGGGAGCCCAGGATGGACGTGATGACGATCATGCCCCCGCTCCGCCGGCCCGGCCACGTGTCGATCGCGGAGTAGGGGGTGGCTAACGGGACATGGGCCCACTTACCCCCCAGACACCACTGCACCCCTCAGCCTTCTCCCAGGGACACACAGGGGACCCCCCCCCACCCCCAGGCCTGGCAGCCGCAGATCTCAGGATGAAGCAGGGACCCGGGTCGGTGTCTGTCCCCCCCCAGGTCTGAGGCGCAATTATCTTGCTTGTTCCACACCCACGTCCCAACTACCTCGTGTGTCTCATCTCTTCCTCTCTTAACTGTCTTTCCGCATAACTTTATTTTTTAAAAATGTTTACTTGGGGCGCCTGGGTGGCCCTGTCGGTTAAGCGTCCGACTTCGGCTCAGGTCATGATCTCACGGTGTGTGGGTTTGAGCCCCACATCCGGCTCTGTGCTGACGGCTCAGAGCCTGGAGCCTGCTTCCGATTCTGTGTCTCCCTCTCCCTCTCTGACCCTCCCCCGTTCATGCTCTGTCTCTCTCTGTCTCAAAAATAAATAAACGTTTAAAAAAAAAAAAAGAAAAAAAAATGTTTACTTAATTTTGAGAGAGAGAGAGCCAGAGGATCCCAAGCAGGCCCCAGGCTGTCGGCACAGAGCCCGATGCAGGGTTTGAACTCATGAACTGTGAGATCATGGCCTGAGCCAAAGTCCGAGGCTTAACTGACTGAGCCACCCAGGTGTCCCTGGCCTTTTGCATAATTTTAAATTACAAACTAACTCAACTCTTCTGGTGAAATGGGTGGGATACGGATTATCCGCAATTAAAGATGAGGCCAGGGGCACCCGGGTGGCTCAGTGGGTTAGGCATCTGACTTCGGCCCAGGTCATGATCTCGTGGTCGGTGGGTTCAAGCCCCGCGTCGGGCTCTGTGCTGACAGCTCAGAGCCTGGAGCCCGCTTTGGATTCTGTGCCTGCCCCTCCTCTGCTCACTCTTTCTCTCAAAACCCTCTCAAAAATAAAAATTAAAAAAAAATTTTTTTAAAGATGAGGCAAAGGGCCCTGGTCTAACGGAACCCCTCCACCCCTCTACCAAAGTCACCCTTTAGAACTCAGTGAACAACTTACAGGTCCTACGGTGAACTAGCTGCTTTCTGGTCATTGCCCCATATAGACCCACGGGATGCCCATTCTACAGATCACTTTCTGCAGCCCAGGGAGATTGAGTTCCTGTCCCAGGGCACTCGGACTCTAGACTCGAGTTTACGTGCCGGTCTGTCTAGTGCCAAAGGGCACAGTCTTCCCACAAACTGACCTCGGGCCCTGCCCAGAAAGAACTGGGCCTAGTGCTTTTGCCTGGATAATTCAAAGGAATCCGGCTGGGGAGGCAGACCAAGGGTTTTTCCTCCCACTTCTGAGATGTGGAAACTGAGGTTCTGAAGGGTTCACACAGCAGTGAGGGGCAGAGGCTGGGCTTGAACTCGGGACTCTTGGTCCCAAGGCAGCACTGTTACGGGGTGTGGGGGGTGGGTAGGGGCACAACACACAGGCAGGCGGGGAGCCACCCCAGCCACATGCACACACGCCCTGCCTGTCCACACCCGTCACTAGCCATGTGACTTCAAGCTACCCTTCAGAGCTACTGCATGGCCCGTCAGCTTACCGTGGGGGTGGACTCAACATGGGGTGGGGGGGTCAGGATGGAATGCAGGACAAACTCCACACCCACCTCACTTACGCCAGCAAAACCCGCTACAACACCTCAGACAAGGGAGGGGGCAAGTGTCAGGTAAACCATTTTAAGATGCACCTTCTGGGGCCCCCGGGTGGCTCAGTCCGTTAAGCGTCCGACTTTAGCTCAGGTCATGATCTCATGCTTCGTGAGTTCGAGCCCCGGCTCTGTGCCGACAGCTCGGAGCCTGGAGCCTGCTTCGGATTCTGTCTCCCTCTCTCTCTGCCCCTCCCCCCCACCCCGCACACATGCACGCACTCTCTCTCTCTCTCTCTCTCTCTCTCTCAAAAAAATAAATAAATATTAAAAAACACTTTTTTAAAGATGCACTTTCCTCATCAACCCAACAGCCTGCCCTGCATCTGGGGAGACTTTTCCCCATGACAGGCTGAGTCTGGTTTCCCGGGTTCCCCTGAGGGTTGCCCCGCAGCCCTCCCCCCCGCCACTTACGCCGCTTGGTGCGGATGGGGTCGGACCATAGGGTCTGGTCCTGTACTAAGCCCGCGGACATGTTGACGAGGATGTACTTGAACCTGCAAGGAGACGGAGCAAAGGGCGACTTCTATCCATCCTGTGCGCCCCGGCCACCGGCAGGTGGGAGGGGTTGGGAGGACAGGTTTGGGCGACAGACGGGGTACTTCCAGGAGATGGAAATCTAGGCGGCCACAGGGTGGGCTCTGGGCGACAGGACAGTGCTGGATTTGGCATCGGCACCGTTGCCCCATATTCCTGCCCCTGGACTCTTTCCAGGAAGCCTCCAGGAAGGGACCAATGGCCCGCCTGTCAGCTCTCCCTCTGGGAGCCCCGCCCCCACCATTTCTCTATTATCTATACGAGGCCTGTAGCATACTGGCTGAGTATTAACCCATTTGTCCTGGTGGTATTTTTGCCTTCCACTATTCCCAGCTTGGTCCTTGGCACACAAAAGGGACTTTAAAAAAGAAAAAAAAAAAAAAAGGAATAATATTCATTCCCAACCCAACTTTCCTGGGACAGGGCTATATTTTTATGTAGAAAACCCCAATCAAGTGTTTCTAATCATAAAGGAAGATCAGCACAAAATACCAAGAGCCCACTGACGGTCTCATACACGGTCAGTTTAAAACAGCGGATATTCTGAGAACCAAAAAATCAACAGCCTCTAGTTTAACACTTAAAAAAAAGGGGGGGGGGCGCCTGGGGGGCTCAGTTGGTTAAGCATCCAACTTCGGCTCAGGTCACGATCCCGCGGTCCGTGAGTTCGAGCCCCGCGTCGGACTCTGTACTGACAGCTCAGAGCCTGGAGCCTGTTTCGGATCCTGGTCTCCCTCTCTCTCTGCCCCTCCCCCTCTCACACTGTCTTTGTGTCTCTCTCTCTCTCAAAAATAAACAAATGTTAAAAAAAAGAAAGATTTAAAAAATAATAAAAGATTTTCAAAATGACAAAGGCAGAGGATTAAGCCAAGCAGGGGTCCTTCTGAGTGCATGGGGCCCTGGCCTAACCCTTCGTGAGCCCTGGGCCAGTACTGAGTCAGGGCTGGGGCGTGACGGTCACTCACCCACAGCTGCCCACACCCACCTGTACTCCGTGGCCGCTGACAGGGGCGGGTTGCAGAGGCCGTGGAAGTTGGGGTCTGAAAGGCAGGTGCCGTTGGCGCCCACCTTGATGAGGTAGGCGTCCAGGATTTCCGAGGCCCGGGCCACATCCCCGATGGCATCCAAGCTGGGCAGGTCACCACAGGGGATCAGGTCAAAGGCCGCTGCCTTATAGGGGCCTGTCCTTCCCCCCTCTGTTTGCTGGAAGGTGGAGCTCAGCGGGGTCTTGGCGTCCTGCACGGAGGCGTTCCTGGAGCTGGCTGCGGAGACAGGGCCGGGAGTGAGATTCCTGGCCACCTCAGCTCAAAGTCACTCACTCAGCCATTCACCCCATACCCGCGGACAACCTCCCTGAGCCAGCGCTATGCTGGGCCCTGCGTCCCAGGCTGAGGCAGGTTCAGCCCTGCTTCGAGGGCTCCCTGTGCAATGGAGGGGGCAGACGGGATCAGCTCTCGGTGATCCGGCTCCCGGCTCTCACCCACCTCCTCTTCCTACAGACCCTCCCACCCCAACAGACTTCCACCATTTTCCCCTGAGAGCCCTGGATCTTCCGTAAAATGAGAAAGGAGGGTGCTACGGTACAGGGGAAACAGCATGCAGGCAGACAGACCTGCGTTGGGTCCTAGGTCCCTTCCTTACTTGCTGGGTGATTTTGGACAACCCCTTTTACCTCTCCGGGCCCTGGTCTGTAAAATGGGAGAGAACCCCCCTGCAGTGGGCACAGATCGGGCGCGCAGGTAGGCGGGCGGGAAATGTCGGCTGAAAGAATAAAACGATGGCCCTGAATGGGCTGCCAGAAATGTAAGAGGTCGTCACTGGGTTCTTTCTCTCAGAAGCCCAGGATCGCCCCAGTGAGCAGGCGAGGCCCGGCCAGAGCACGTGGGTCCAAGTGCACGGTTTCCCTCGCAAACCCCAATCAGGCACCACCTCGGGGAGCCTGGGGAAGGGCCGGGGCTTGAGACGCCACAGTGATCTGGGTTCACTTTCCAGCCTGGGAGCTCCCACGAGTGACTCCACCTCTGCGAGCCTTGACTCCTTGCTCTGTGATGGGCATCCTAGCAGCTGTCTTGCCGGCCGGTTGTCAATATTAGCTCTAAGGTGTGGGAAGCACTGAGCACGATGCAGGTGCTCAGTGACTGGTGCTGCCTTTATTTCTCCGCTAGACTGGACGCTTCTCGGGGACCAGTCCATACGTGTGGCCGCAGCTCCCCGCCCAGGCCAGGGCTGGCACGGAGCCCACACGGCTGCATGTCAGTGAGGTACACGGGGGTAGTCGCGTTCCGGTGCTAAAGCACCCCACTACCCGTGTCCTTTCCTCCTCCCTGCAGACGGGTCAAAGCCCCTTTCAGTGCGGCCCGCGGGAAGAAGCCCTTTACCTGAGTCGACCAGGACATAGAGGTAGACCTCAAAAGTGCCATCGAGGGCCGCTGAGCTGTCAAACACGCAGAGAGGCTTTTCCAAGGCCACCGTGGTGAGGGTCGGGTTGTTGGTGGCAAAGGTCACACTGGCCAGCTGGGGCTGGAGGTTCACACCTAGAGGAGGCAATGAGGACAGGAGCTGACCCCCAGCAGAAGAGCCCACAGCCCTGGGCACACTCTGCCCCCCACCCCATGTCTGCACAGGGTTCCCGACACCCAGAGTGTGCCGGGCACCGGGGTTCGCCCTCCCCAAGGGCCATCTCAGGAACTTGTCTCAGACACAGGCGGCACCCCTGCTCCCACAACCCCCCCTCCCACCCCCTGAAGCCAAGCGGTCCAGCCCCCGGCTGCCCTCTCTCTCTTCGGTTGCCAAGAACCCCACTGCCTCTCCTAAGCATCTCTTCACGCAGTCAGCCCAGGCCAGCGGCTCCACTCTCTTCACGTGGACCCTTCCCCCATTCTCTGCTCTCTAACATGCAAACCTGACCCTGTCACTCTCCTCCTGGGCCCCTTCTGTGGCTCCCCACTGCGTTGGAAGGGACTCCAACACAGTCCAGCCCCTCTGAAGGGGCATCAAAGTCCTGAGGTCCTGGGCTTTGCTTCCTTGGGCCTGCGGCCTCACCCCAAAGCTCGCCCCCCCTCTCCTGCCCCCCTCCTCACCCCCACCCCATGCTCCAGCCACGCTGATGGACAGTGGTCGGGAGGTTCCCAGGACAGACCATACTGCCTCCCTCCTTGAACTTGCCGGGGCTGCCCCTTCCCCTGCAATGCCCCTCCATCCCCTCCAGTCCAGGCCTCTCCAGGGTCTAGTCCCGCCCCTTCTCTGCTCTCCCGCAGCCCCCTGTGCGTCTGTCTCTCACAGCACCCATCACAGGGATCTGTGATCCCTGAGCCCTGGAATCCCACCTGAGGAAGCTTATTAGTTAGTGTGGTCTATTGTTAGCAACACCCGAGTCCCCAGAGGATCCACAGGGCTTGGCACAGAGCAGGCAGGCGTGCCCATTCCTGGAGTGAACACGCGAAGCTCCCCGTTCCCAATGCTCCTTTGCATCCAGGTTCCTCTGCGGACTGTGGGAGGGTCAGGGCCCAGGTCACAGCTGCCCGCCCTCCCGAGGCACGGCCCCTTCTCCCCTTCCCCGCTCACCCGAGCCGAGGCGCAGGCAGCCGAGGGCCAGCAGGGCCCCGAGCGGAAGCATGGCCTTGAACCAGCCGCGGGGAGCGCGGGGCGGGCGGTCCAGCGGGCACCGCGCCTCTCAGGGTCCGCGCACCTGGCGGCCTGGGCCCTCCCTCGGCGCGCCCCGCCCCCGCCCGCGCCGGCCAATCCCCGGCCTCCTCGCTGGCTATTTGCATACGCCCCGCCCCGTCTACCCAGAACTCCGGTTCCCCGCCCGGGGCACAGGCCCGCCCCGCGCCTCCACCGAAGCGCCTACTGTGTGCAAGGAGCTGGGGCGGCGTTCTCACAGCGTCTCTTCCCTAATGAGACCTCTGAGGGCAAGACGTCCCCTCTTTGAGCCACGGCTTCCACCCTGTGAAATGGGCCTCTAATTCCTACAGCTGTTTACGGAGACCCTACTAGGTGCCGGATACTCTCTCGGCTCTTGGGAAGATTAAACAGGCTAATGAGAAAAAGCGCTGTCATAGAGACCACGAGGTCCCGGGCCTGTGAGCTATCCAGAGACCCCGCTGTGACCCTTGGGGTTCACAGGTGGACGGCCAGGGACTCTCCAGGCCGCACACACACTCTTCCAGCGTCAGGAATCTCCAAGAGTGTCTTAAATACTATATTTTACGTATAAGAAATAAATCAACAAGGGTGGGGAGGGAACTGAAATTGGAAACTTAACAGAAAGTAAGGAATCCGGGTATAGCATGAACGACATAACCCTGTGCAGAAAACTACCGACAAACTTGACGAGGCCTGTCTGACTATGCTCCCTTGCAGAAAGCACTGTGAAGGCAGGGAGAGCTGTAGCCAAGGCCTGGACCGCAGGAGTGAAGCAGGGGTGGGGAGGGCAGAGCAGTTCTGCAGCGACTTGGGTGTACCCCAGAACTGGTGTCAGGACCCAGGTCCTCAATACAGCACGAGGGAGATTTGGGGGGCGGGGGGGGGAGGAGACCTAATGGAGTTTTGAATCGGTAGTATTGCTAAGATAAAAATAGCAACTCCCTAGCTCTGTCTGCTCAAAGGGCCTAGCCACAGTCACTTAGCACTCTGGGTCCTGCAAAAGCATTCCCCAGTAAAAGGCACTGGGCCCCCTGGGAGAGATGGTAACTTCCGGGCTGGGACAGAGAATGTCAGGAGGAGACTAGAAACTGAAGAAGTTCTGGAAGACGATGGGACTATGTCCAAGGTGCAGGCCCAGAAGGGGCTTGAAGGGGCGCCCCGCGGCCAGATGGAAAGTTTGCACACAAAATAAATAATAAAAGTAACAAATCTAGCCCCTTGGGTGAAACATGAATCCGCGGGCCAATACTGGCACTTGAAAAAATGTTATAAAACAGGGGAGCCTAGGTGGCTCAGTCATTTGAGCATCTGACTCTTGGCTTCGGCTCAGGTCATGATCTGTGGTTTGGGGGTTCGAGCCCTGCATTGGGCTCTGTGCTGACAGTGTGGAGCCTGCTTGGGTTTCTCTGTCTCCCTCTCTCTCGGCCCCTCTCTTCTGCTCTCTCTCTCTTTCTCTCTCGAACTCGAAATAAATAAATCTTTAAAAAACTTAAAAAGTAAAAAAAAAAAAAAATGTATGGGGTGCTTGGGTGGCTCAGTCGGTTGAACGTCCGACTTTGGCTCAGGTCATGATCTCACAGTCCGTGAGTTCGAGCCCCGTGTTGGGCTCTGTGCTGACAGCTCAGAGCCTGGAGCCCGCTTCAGTTTCTGTGTCTCCCCCTCTCTCTGCCCCTCCCCTGTTCGTGCTCTGTCTCTCTCGGTCTCAAAAATAAATAAAAACATTAAAAA
The DNA here is from genome assembly GCF_018350195.1 of Panthera tigris. NCBI lineage: Eukaryota > Metazoa > Chordata > Mammalia > Carnivora > Felidae > Panthera > Panthera tigris. Next base: position 136,417,293 of record NC_056666.1, on the reverse strand, counting down.
AACATTTTTTTTAAATGTTGTAAAAGAGAACATTTTTCTTCGGAGAACACCAACTAGTAAATGTACAAGGAATGACAAACCAAAAATCGCCATTTTGCAAACATCCTGGTAATAACTGACTTCAAGAAATAATCATCTCAATGAATGTTAAAACCGTAGATGAAAGATTTTGTTAAAAATGTTTTAAGGTTTGGGGATGGGCTAAATGGATAAGAGGCGTTAAGGAATCTACTCCTGAAATCATGGTTTCACTATATGCTAACTAATTGGGATGTAAATTTTAAAAAATAAAAAATAAAATTAAAAAAAATTTTAATGTGTATTCATTTTTGAGAGACAGAGAGAGACACAGAGTGCAAGTGGGGGTGGGGCAGAGACGGAGGGAGACATAGAATCCAAAGCAGGATCCACACTCTGAGCTGTCAGCGCAGAGCCCGACGCGGGGCTCGAACCCACAAACAGCGAGATCATGACCTGAGCCAAAGTCAGGCACTCAACCGACTGAACCACCCAGGCGCCCCACAGGTGAAAGATTTTTTAAGGAACAAGATGTGCAGGAATCTGGGGACATCAGCTTAGGGAAGTAATCAGACGTAAGGTAACCAATAATGGATAGACTGACTTCATGTACTTCCTTGGTGTCATGCCTCTGAGAAGGGCCCAGGATCTTCTTTGCAGCGTTCCCATCCCAAAAGTTTAACCTAAATCAGACCAAGAGGAAACAACCGGACAAACACCAATTGAGGGACTTTCTGCAAACCAGCTGGCCTGGGTGTTTTGAAAATGTTAATGTCAGCAAAGCCAGAGGCAAACACAACACAAAACAAAAGGCTGAGAACTGTTGAAGACTGAAGGAGGCACAACCACTAACTGCCCCTGGTGACCCTTGATTAATTCCTGGATGAAAACTACCTACAAAGAGCCCTATTACGGCTAGTAGGACAATGAGGGGAATCCAGATTATGGAATGTGTATCAGATAGTAATATTGAGTAGGTCTGCCATTTCCAGAATGCAGTCACAGTATCGTGGTCACGTAGAAGGAGCTGCATGCCGGACGATGTCACCACCTCCGAAGCGAGAGCAGAAACGTGAATAAGGAGGGACAGAGAGAGAAAGAGAGAGAAAGCACATGTCGCAGAATGTTAACATTTGGTAAAAAACATGGATATTCATTTTACTGTTGTTGAAACGTGTCTATAGATTTGAAATGTGCCCAAGCGAAGATGTGTTTAAAAACCGGACACGCTGCTCCCCTCTCTGGGCCTCACTTTCCCCTCTGTGAAATGGGCACGAGTCCGGTCGCCCCGAGCCCTGACATGCCGAGTGGATGATCAGATCCTTATCTCTGGGAGACAGAAAGTGACAGAAAGTCTCTGCCCCAGAGATAGGGATCTCTTGGGCAAGGTGCTGGGGGTTCCTCCAAAACTGTTTACCGGCTGACATTTCCTGTCCGATGATCATTTGTGTACCTGGACTGGAACAGGATCTGGTTGAGTTGTTCGTGAAGGTTCAGCCCAGAATCGCCCGTGAGAGAGAGAAGACCCGGGCATCCGTGGCCTTCTCCCAGACAGTGCAGTTTCTCATGGAAAAAAAAAAAAAAAAAGCCCTCCTGTCTCTTGTCTTGCCCAAATATGGCAAGAACATCTGGGGAAAAGAGTTAAAATAATCTGCTAAGGCCTCCAAACATTCTGGGAAAAAAAAAAAAAAAAAGTCTTGGATTTATAAACATCCACTTCAAAGATGCTGACTTTTGTTTGGTGAATTCTGAAGAGGGACAAGTGCCAGGGGAAATGGGGTCACTGTGGCACATTGGCTGGGAGACACCATGCTGGTGTGCGTGGAGGGACATGGGGAACCAGGAGGCCCTGACAGGGGGGTTCCTGTGCCCAGCGCCCCGGGGTGCACATTCCAAAACCGTTTTTGCCTATATATATATATATATATATTTTTTTTTTAATTTCCCTTTTTGATCAAGCAAATTCCAGGGCACCGAGCTTCAGTCTGACTTTACATCTGTTTGCGCGTCTCAGTGCATCAGACCATCTTCGTGAACCCTGGCCCAGATGACAAGCTTGTCAGGAGGCCGCAAAGCAGGAAGAGCTGGGATGTGAGAGGTTATGCAAACCCCAGCCCTGCGCAGACCTCCTCTGAACTTGAAACGTGGGGAATTTACGGGTGGGAAATTCTTGACCCCGACATGTTTCTCCAAGCACCAGAGCGGCCTGGGCCTCTGGTTTCCATGACTCTTTTCTTTAGAAGCCAGAGAAGTTGCCAGAAATCCTCACCGCAGTGAGCTCTTGCCTTTAGTGTGGGCTACGTCTGAAAAGTCCTGGAAGCTTTCCAAGGTGCTAAGACCCAGTCACTTTGTTTTATTATTATTTTTTTTAATGTTTATTCATTTTTTCAATTATTTAAAAAAAATTTTTTTTAACATTTATTCATTTTTTGAGAGACAGAGCATGAGTGTGGGAGGGGCAGAGAGAGAGGGAGACACAGAATCCGAAGCAGGCTCCAGGCTCCGAGCTGTCAGCCCAGAGCCCGACACGGGGCTTGAACTCACGAACCGTGAGATCATGACCTGAGCCGAGGTCGGACGCCTAACCGACTGAGCCATTCAGGTGCCCCTGGATCCAGTCACGTGAAAACAAAATGAAATGAATGTAAGTAAGGTGACCTGAGCCCTGAGCCTTGGGAGCCTGGCCATCCATTCCCCCCCCCCCCCTGCCGCCCAGCTCCAGGCTGTTCCCAGAAGCTCCCACCTCTCTCCCAGCCTCCAGCCACCTGTCCTGCAGAGCGTCCCCGCCCTGGTGGTCCCGGAGGCCCCTGCCCCTGCTTCCCTCGGGACCAGTCCCTGCCCCTTTCCAAAGTCTTGGTGTCTTTCTCAGTAAATGTGGGCTCTCAAGGTGCCCCCTGGCAGAGCAGAGGCATGAAGTGTTTGCTGTGTGGCTGGGGGTTGGGGGCTGGGCAGTGCTGGCGGTTAGAGCTCTCTTCTGCCTCTGCCCAGTGCCATCGGGTTTGTCCCGCCTTCTCTCGACTGTCCTCGGCCCTCCCTTTCCGGTCCCTGTCCTGCCAGATCCAACCATATTCAACAGATAATGAGCACCTACTGTGTGCTGGGCACACGAGTTCCCCCCCGCCCTCCCCCCCCAAGCGACTCATATCCGTGTCTTCCTTTCCGGTCCTGCTACGCTGCCTGGTGTGTGTATCAATTGGCTAGGGCTGCAGAAACAGATTCCACAGGCTGGGGACTTAAGCCGTAGAAACCTTGTTTCTCACGGTTCCAGAGGCTGGAAGTCTGAGATCACAGTGTGGGCAGGTTTGCTTCCTTCTGAGCCTCTCTCCTGGGCGTCCTCCCCCTGTGTCCTCACGTAGACATCCCTCTGTGTGCCTGTGTCCCGACCTCCTCTTTTTCTAAGGACACCAGTCACGTTGGATTAGGGCTCATCCTCCAGACCTTAATCACCCCTTTAAAGGCCCCGTCTCCAAATACAGTCACTTTCAGAGATACCGGGGGTCAGGACCTCAGCATGTGCATTTGGGGGAACATAGCTCACGATTGGTTCTGTCCGTGCCTTCTTGCCTGGACCAGTAACCAGTAACAGCAGGAGCCCCCGGGTGCAGGGACTATGCTGAGCGTTTGACATATATTAACTCGTTTATCACATCTGGTCTGGGAGGCGGGTATGATTATTGCCTCCAGTTTACAGATGGGGAAACTGAGGCTGAGGACCTAGAATGTAAACATCTCTCTGGAACAGAGTCTCTAACCCCAGCACCCAGCGTCGGCTGCTATGCTGGACAAATAGGTGTGTCCAGCGGCCCCCAGGTAAGAAGTGGGAAGCAGATTTTAAACGTAGGTCATGGGACCCCAGTGTCCAGTCCCTAACCACTACGCCGCCCTGCCTCCTCCTGGGTCTCTTTAACCTGTCACCCCTCCAGTGCATCTCCAGCCAGAAGCCAGCGGGGACTTCCTTTTTTTTTTTTTTTTTTTTAATATAATTTATTGTCAAGTTAGGTAACATACAGTGTATATATACATTGTGCTCTTGGCTTTGGGAGTGGATTCCCATGATTCATCACTTACATGCGACACCCAGGGCTCATCCCAACAGGTGCCCTCCTCCATGTCCATCACCCATTTTCCCCTCCCCTTCCCCCCCATCAACCCTCAGTTTGTTCTCTGTATTTAAGGGTCTCTTATGGTTTGCCCCCCGTCTCTGTTTGAAATTATTTTTTCCAGAGGGGCCTTTCTAAAATATGAATCTGGTTGTCACCTCCCTTGTGCAAAAAACCCCCTTGGGGGCCTTGAGGGTCTTCAGGATACAGCCACACTTCTTACCCCAGCGCCCAAGGCCCTGCATGGTGGGTCAGCTCCCGCCAACCTGTCTGCCTCCCCACTCTCCCCTCACCCCTGCCACCAGCCCCACTGGACACCGGCATGTCCCCAAGCTCCCCATGCTCTCTCTTTTGCCCTTTGTGGCTCCAAAAATGAGAGCTTTCTCTGTGCTCCCCAACTTTAATATCAATAACTGATGCTTTCTCAAGGCCCCTCCCCTGTGCCCACTGCTTGGGGTGACTGAGCCACGATCCTGCCTGGGGGTCCCCTGTCCTCCAAGGCCCAGCCCAAATCCGTCCTTCTCCCGGGAGTCTTCCTTCCGGGGCTCTCCCGCACACGACCTCTCTAGCGCTGATGACATCGTTCCATTGGCGTGTCTTGCTCCCCAAGCCCCAGAATAAGAGCCCCTCCTGGGCCACGATGGAGTCTTCTTTATTATAGTGACTCCGGTGCCCTGCCCAGGGCACGTGCCCATCAGTGTTGAATGAATGAGTGAAAGAAGGAGCTATGGCAAGGCACGGAGCAGGTTGGCATCAGCGGGGGCAGGAGGACTGTTCCCCCTGAGGATATATTTTGAAGGTTGGGCCACCTTCCACCATCCACCGGCTGGAGTGGCCGTAAACCGAGACGGGGGCGCAGGAAGAGTGGGTCTGGAGGGGACAGGGAATCAAGATGTCGGTCTTAGACCTTTGGATTCCCTTTTCCCCAGTTGAGGCTCTGGGAAAGAAGCAAATTGGCTAGAACAGGTCACCCAGAGCCCAGCGCAGTGATCCATCTACAATGTTTGTCCTGCTCCCGACGGCATCCACTTTGGGGTCTACGAGACTGGTTCTCTGTCCTAGAGTCTTGGGGATCTCTTGGGGCCAGCAACAGCTTCTCCCACCCAGAGACACCTGAGGGTGGCAGGAGGTGAGGGGACTGATTTACAACCTGAATTTACCGAATGTCCCCAAGTTCCTTAGGGCGCAGGGGACTGAGGGCAGCCCCTCAGACCCGCTGGGTCCTGGAGACTCTCTTGGAGCCCCATCCCCCACTGCTCCTGCCACAGAGAGTCAAGGTCAAGGGCTGTGCCTCGAGGCACAGGAAGGTCAGATGGATGCTCGGCCCCCACCCCCTTGCCTGGGGCGGGGGGGGGGGTGGTGGTGGGCAAGGTGAGGCTTCTCTGGTTGAGCCTTGGCAAACTGGTTTGTCCATCTCTGGAATGAAGCCTGGATTAGACATTAATCTCTCTTTATCTGTGGGATCTGGAGGCTGGCAGGCATGGGGCCCCTTCTTGCCCGGCCCCAAATGGTCCTTGTTGGCTCAGCATTGCTCTCCCTCTGCCTCATGGCTCAGTCCCCACTGGCCCCTCACTCCCAACCAACCTGGGTGGGCCAGAGGCCTGACTTTCTAGCTCCAAGCGCTTCCCCCTCTCTTACTTTCCTTCCTTCATCCCCCCAGACCCACCCCTGCCCTTACAGGGGAGAAAACAGGATTCACAAGCTGCAGTGACTTCCTCTGTCTCCTGCTGGAAGCTGAGCCTGCTTCCCAGGCCGCTGGTTCTGTTTACGCTCTGTTACGCTGACTGTGTGTTTCAGGACTTCTGCGGGCGGGGGGATGGGTTGGGGCACCCCCAGACCTCGGGTGATGGCTGGGCACTGGGAGCCTATACTCCAGGCTTTGGCCTGATTTAACTGCTGTTCACCCCCTCCCAAAGCCCACCCAACCCAGGCACTGCCCAGCCAGCTGGAAGCCCCCCCGCCCGCCCCCACCGTGTGCGTTCACAGCCACCAAGGCCCGGAGGGAAGAGCCGGGGACAGCCACGCAGCACAGCCCAGCAGGGTAGGCTCAGAACCCCCTGTCCTTGCCCTATTTGTGCCCACATCTCAATCAATCTGGTGTTTTCCGACACTGCCCTTTGGGTCTTACTCCTACATCTGAACACCCTGCCAATAACCACACATCTAAAATGAGTTTTCTGTGTCGCGTCCCCACCCTAACTCCACCCCCTCTCCGGAAAGGCAGGACAAACTAGTTCTTGTGAATCCGTGAATGCCTCAGGGCTCCCTAGACTGTTCCCTCCGGAGGCCAGGAGGCACCCAGGTTAAGCCCAAGGGACTTGTCAGCCCCTGCAGGCTGTGCTTTGGGCAAATAAAATACTCGCTACACGATGTCCTCATTTGGAAATGATCATAATCTCTCCCTCACGGGTCTGCTCTAAGGATGAACTAGACTCGTGGAATGGGGCGCCTGGGTGGCCCAGTCGGGGAAGCGTCAGACTCCTGATTTCAGCTCAGATTATGATCTCGCGGTTCTTGGGTTCCAGCCCCGGACTGGACTCCGTGCTGTGAGCACTGGAGACTGCTTGGGATTCTGTCTCTCTGTCTCCGCCCCTCCCCTGCTCACTCTCTCTGAAAAACAAATAAACTTTAAAAAAATAATAAAATCAGTAACTAATGTATATAACAAAGGACCCAATTGTGAGGATTAAGTGAGCCGGTAAAGGTTGAATAAGCAGATCCTGGGCAGTCGCTTGTTAAGCAGTTTTCCTCCAGACAAATAACCGGATCGCACGATCTAGACCATGGGAGGGGAGGGGAGGGGAGGGTGTGTTTCGGGAGGGGCGGGTCTGCGGCTGCTCCTCACATCCATCCAGATGGTTGAGCCCCGCCCCTTTCTCTAGACCCGCGTGGCCGAGTCTGTAGCCGCCGGACACGTGCTGTTCACAGCGCATCCAAATTAAAGTAAAAAATTCAGCTCCTTAAGCGCACTTCCTTGTAGGATAAAGCGCCTCACTAATTCCTTCCTTCAAAGGAATATGCATTCAACAAGCGCTTATTAAGTGCTGGGGCGCCTGGGTGGCTCAGTGGCTTAAGCGCCAGACTCTTGGTTTCTGCTCAGGTCATGATCTCACGGTTTCAGGGGTTCGAGCCCCGGGTCGGGATGAAATGGAGCCTGCTTGGGATTCTCTCTCTCCTTCTCTCTTTGCCTCTCCCACTCACGCTGTCTCTGGGTCTCTCAAAAATAAATAAACTTCTTACAAAGTGCCTACAACTGTGTGCTGGGAATACCATTATTCCAACAGTTGCAGAGGGAAAGAGCCCCTGTGCTCAGGATGCTCTGTATTAGGAAAAGCGGACATTCATCAAATAATCACACAGAAACACATTAAAAAAAAAAAAAAAAACAAACTTACAACAGGCTAGGGAGAGGCTCGGGGAGCCTAGAATCGGGCTTGGACTCCTTCCAGGCTGCAGGAAAGGCTCCCCAAGGAAGCAGCACCTAGGCTGGGCTCTGGGGGGGATGAGGTTTGGCTGGGCAGAGGGGTCCTGAGTCGGTGCAGGAAAGGTTTGCACACCAGAATGGGAAAGTTGGGACTGCGCACAAACGAGGCATGGGGTGGCCCTTCCTAGGCCTCAAGGGGCAAGGAGAGAATCTGCTAGAAGACAGGAGAGCTGGCTCCTGCCGGGGGCCTCCAGGAGAGCCAGACACACCCAGCTCACTCTCCTCTAGCCTTCCATCTCCAGCCAGGACCCCCGCTGCGGGACCCTAAGGGAAGGCTGGGAGTGGGGAGCCCAATGGTGCAGCCCATGGGGGGCAGGGGGCCCAGAGGAGGGTGGGAAGATGAAAAAGGGATCAGCCTGGTCTTTTCCCTTCGGGCTGGATGGCTGAACGTACCACGGGAAGTGATATCTAAGGGTCTCCTCCTCAGTGTTTGAGTTCAGCCTGCAGACCTAAGATTCTGACGTATGACGCTAACAAACGCGAACACTTAGAAAATCCGATTTTTGTTATGGAGAACGTAAAGCACACACAGAAGTAGAGATAAGAGAATGTGTGCCTGGGGCTCAGCCTCACCAATAGTCAACACTTGGCCCACTTTGTTTCATCTGTCCTTCTGACTTAAACATTTTTTCTCATGAGTGGCGCCTGGGTGGCTCATTCGGTTAGGCATCCGACCTCGGCTCAGGTCATGATCTCACGGTCCGTGGGTTCGAGCCCCACATCGGGTTCTGTGCTGACAGCTCGGAGCCTGGAGTCTCCTTCCGATTCTGTGTCTCCCTCTCTCTCTGACCCTCCCCCATTCATGCCCTGTCTCAAAAATAAATAAATGTTAAAAAAATATTTTTAATTTTTTTAAATCAAATAAAAAGTTTAAAAAAAATTTTTATGGAAATTATAAATATATACAAAAGTCGACCGACGGCACAACAGTTCTCTGTGCCCACCCCCCAGCTGTGACAATGATCAACTCTTGCATTAATCTTACTTTGTCTGCCCTCACACCCACTTGTCCCTCCCCTTGAATTATTGTTCAACAAACCCTAATTTACCATTATGAAAGTTACAGAATACTGGACTATTCTACTGAGTCCTTGCCTTCGAGTAGGAAAATGTCTTCAAACAAAGATATTCTTTTTATTACTATTTTTTTAAGTTTATTTTATTTTTGAGAGAGAGAGAGCACGAGCAGGGGAGACAGAAACAGAATCTGAAGCAGGCTCCAGGCTCTGAGCCATCAGCACAGAGCCCCATGTGGGGCTCGAACCCACGAACCGTGAGATCATGACCTGAGCCGAAGTTAGACTCTTAACTGACTGAGCCCCCCAGGTGCCCCAAACAAAGGTATTCTTTATTGATTCAATAACCAAATGAATGATGAGACAGCACAAGCACATTCTATTATGGTCACCTTCTGTAAGACATTATGGTAACTTTTTAAAAATGTTTATTTATTTATTTTGAGAGAGAGTGAGCCAGTCAGCATGGGGGAGACAGAGAGAGGAGAGAGAGGAGAGAGAGAGAGAGAGACCGTGAACCGTGAGATCACGACCCGAACCAAGATTGAGAGTCGGGCGCTTAACCAACTGAACCACCCAGCCCCCCCCCCCCATTATTGTAACTTTTTAATGTTCTATATCATTATGGGCTTGGTTTTTCAAAGCGTTAGTGTGCTTTAATCAAGTATAGTCACTTTTTTTCTTTTGAGCTCCAAATCGTCAGGACTTTGGCCAATGGGAGTCCCTTAAGTAAGCTCTTGTGTCCTCTTGACATGACCCCAGGAATCCTTAAAAGCCTTTTGGCCCTTTTTGCTCACCAAGGTGTTACAGGTCCTCCGCGTAGCTCCTGGCCCACACGCAGGGACACAGGGGCATATATATATATATATATATATATATATATAATCATTAATAACTGTTAATGTAGTTATTTAAAATCATGAGTTTGTGTCAATATTTCTAATGTAGTTCTCACATTCTTACTTACATTATTTGATTCTGTGATTGGTACTTATGTTCTTACCTGAAATCTTGACTCCTAACCCATGAACATATATACTTAGTTGTATTTTTGCTTAAAATACAATAAAATAGTTCGAAAATAACTTTGCCAGTATAAAAACCAAGAGGAAGAAAGGAAGGAAAGAAGGGAGGGAAAGAGGGAGGGAGGAAGGAAGGAAGGAAGGGAGGGAAAGAGGGAGGGAGGGAGGAAGGAAGGAAGGAAGGAGGAAGGAAGGAAGAAAGGAAGGATGGAAAGGGAGGGAGAAGGAAGGAGAGAAGGAAGAAGGAAGGAAGAAGGAAGGAAAGAAGGAGGAAGGAAGGAAGGAGGAAAGAGGAAGGAAGGAAGGAAGAAAGGAAGAAGGAAGGAGGAAGGAAGGAAGGAAGGAAAGAAGGAGGAAGGAAGGGAGGAAGGAAGGAAGGAAGAAGGAAGGATGGAAAGGGAGGAAGGAAGAAGGAAGGAGAGAAGGAAGAAGGAAGGAAGGAGGAAGGAAGAAGGAAGGAAGGAAGGAGGAAGGAAGGAAGGAGGAAGGAAGGTGGAAGGAGGGAAAGAGGAAGGAAGGAAGGAAAAAAGGAGGGAGGAAGGAAGGAGGAAGGAAGGAGGAAGGAGGGAGGAAGGGATGAAGGAAGGAAGGAAGGAGGACTACCGAATCAAGTTCAAGGTTTTCTAAGTGATTTCTTTTAGGGGAGGCTGCATCCCATTGCAACGGCGAATTTTATGCCTCACATTGGCTAGACCACGGTGGCCAGATATTTAGTCAAACATTATTCTAGATGTTTCTGTGAGTCAGTGGACTCTGAGTAAAAGCAGATTACCCTCCATGATGTGGGTGGGGCTCATCCCATCGGTTGAAGGCTTCAGGAGAACAAAAAAGACTGACGTCACCTGAGCAAGGGGGGATTCTGTCTCCTGACGGTGTTTGGACCTCAACCACAGCTCTTCCAGGCCTCCAGCCTGACGGCCTGCCCTGCAAACCTTGGACTTACTAAGCCTCCACAGTCCCATGAGCCAGTTTATTGAAATCGCATTCTCTACACACACACACACACACACTGTTGTGGCCGGGTCTCTCCGGAGGACCCCAACGCACCTTCCAAGGATGCTCTATCCAATGCTTGCTCCAGAGCAGAGGGTTTTCAGCAGGGGTCCATTCTGCCCCCCGCAGACATGTGGCAATGTCCGGGCACAGCGCTGGTTGTCCCATCCGGGGTGATGAGGAGGGGCATCCAGCGCGTGGGGCTCAGAAATGTCTCTAAACATCCTGTAACGCACAGGGCAACCGCACACAGCAAAGAATGATCCAGCCCCCAGTGCCCGCAGCGTGGGACCCCAAGAGCTCTGCTCTCAAACACGTGTTAACCCCCCTGCCCCGTGTGATTTGTAAGCAATCCCTTCATGAACAGTGAGTTCGATTGTTCCCTTTTGCTTTCGGTTTGAGCGGATAATGTGATGGTTCAATCCTGGGGGGCTTTCAGCTGTGGGCCTTTTCTTGGGGGCAACATACAGCACCCGGAGGAGAGGGGGGTCCGCTCTACGGGGCCACTCTGGGATGATGCCGAATCAGGAGGGGACAGTGTGGCCAGAGGCTGCGTGCTGCTCGGGCTGACCAGCATCCACCAGAGTCGTTGATGTGGAGGCCCCAGGGATGCGGGACTGGGGGGGGCTTCCGCTCAGGAGGAGAAGAAGGGGAGACAAGAAGTAAAGGAGAGCTTTCACGAGGTAGGGGGCCACGGAAGGAGTGAGAGAGAGTAGGAGTGAGAAGCCGGAGGGAAGGGCTGGGGGTGAGTGGGGGGGGGGGGCAGGAACTGTGGGATGGACTGGAATTGGGCGGCGAGGGAGGGTGGAAGCGAGAGCGATGTCTCCCAGCCCAGCCAGCACGAGCGCTCGTGGATGTGGGTTCGAGGTCTGCGCTTGGGACGGCAGGACAAGCACCAGCTGAGAGCGGGAGCGGAAAGAAAGCAGAATTGTGACCCTCACTCCAGGAAAAACGAGCCCCAGCAGCGAATCGTCCGAGCAAAGACAGCGTCCCAAGGACCTCTCCGTCCCACGTGAAGTGCCCAGTTCGGTGGCCTTCAGTCTATCCACGGGGCCGCACAGTCCTCACCCCTACTGGACATTTTCATCACCCCAAAAAGAAGCCCCGTGCCCATTAGCAGTCACCCCTGCGCCCCCTCTCCCTGGTCTGGCCTCTCTTTGTGGGGATTCGCCTGTTCCGGGCATTTTGCACAATGGGTGTCAGACAACATGTGGCTTTTTGTGACCGTCTCCTTTCTCTGAGCGCAACATGTTCAGGGTTCATCCAGGTCACGGCATCTGTCAGGACTCCCTTCCTTTCTTACGGCCGTCTATTATCGCACGGACAACCCGCATTGACTGTATCCGCTCATCGAAGAAGGACCTTTGGGTGGTTCTCGCCTTGGGGCCGTCAGGAAGTGACGCTGCCGTGGGCATTCGGGCACAGGGTCTGCGTGGCAGGTGCACCTTTCTCCCGGGGAGACACCTGGGGTGACATTGCTGGGACGGGCGCCAACTCCAGGCCACCCTCTGAGAAACTGCGGCTGTGCTATTTTACATTCCCTCCGGCAATGCCCCAGGTCCCGCTGTCCCCACAGCCTCACCCACACTGTCGCTTTTGTCGCAGCCACCCCAGTAGGCGTGAAACGGTATCTCCTTGCGCAGAGAGGTTTCTGAAAATTAAAACTCTGGCGGGATCACGTCGTTTGGGTTGGAGTATTGCAATGGCTTCCTGTTCATCTCAGGAAAATTCCAGAATCCTCCCCTGACCCTCCAAGCCTGGCAGGCACGGGTGCTGCCACCCTGGTCACCCCTCCAGGACGCCCCTCCTGCACCGCTGTGGCCTCCGTGCTGAGTTTCAGCCGCACGGGCCAGCTGTCCTCTGCATCAGGCTGCTGTCCTCACCTGCGCCCGCCTGACCCCCACTAATCTTTGACAATCCGAGTTGAAACGTCCCTCCCCACCCCCCCGGAAGGGAAACCTTTTCCTGACCCCCATTCACCGGCTTCTGAAAACCGTATTTAAATCATCACTTGTTCAGCTGTCTGTTCCCCCCACCACCCCACCCCTGCCTACAGCTGAAACCATTTGTACTGGGCTCCCTATGTCCCCAGAGCCTAGGACAGTGCCCTAAATGCAGAAGGTACAGGGCACAGAGGTCTCAGTGCGGGGCCTGGGCTGAATCAGCCTGCGGGACCGGGAGCGGAGGTCACTGTGAGTGGGAGACGCTTCCTAGGGTCAAATCCTCCCTGCTCCCCTGCTCAGTCCCTGGAGCCAGGCCTCGGTTGGCCTGTGCCCCCCGCTGGCCCCCGCTGGCCGAGAAGGGGGCCAGGAGAGAGTAAGGGTCTCACACATCCAGCACCGACTATGTGCTAGCTAGGTGCTGTTCGAAGAGTTTTGTACCTTGGATCTGGTCCTCACCATATCCTTTGTGGTCGGAGCTCTTATGCCCATTTTAAAGGGAGGTGTGTCTGTTTCCTGGGGCTGGAAAAAAAAAAAACCACCACAAGCTGCTGGCTTCCAACCCCCAAGATGTATTTTCTCACAGTTCCAGAGCCAACATCTGAAACCCAGGTGTCGGCCGGACCGTGCTCCCCCTGGAGGCTGCAGGGGAGAATCTCCTCCGCTTTCTGGCCACCAAGGGCATTGCTCGGCTGGTGGCCACATGGCTCCAATCTCTGCTCCGTGGGTCGCGTGGCCTCCTACACCATCTCTGAACTCTGCTTCTCTCTTGATAAGGAGACATGTGGTTGCATTTAGGGCTCACGCAGATAACCCGGTGTAAACTCCTTCTCGAAATACCCTGCGTTGACCACCCTGGAAGGTATTATTCCCGGGCCATGGTGTTGGGGTGACAGAGTAGGGTCGGGGGCGCTGCAGTGTGGCTCCTGAGCTCATGTCTCCCCAGGGCCTGCTCACCCCCTCCCCCAGGGGCAAGGGGCCAACCCCACCCATAGGAAGAGGTGCTGCGACCGGTCTGGTGACACTGGAGGGGCGGAGGGGGGGAGCACCCCATCTCAGAGCACCTGCGTCGCAGAGGCCCGGAAACACCAAATCTCGGAGCTGCAGGCACCCGGGCGGGTGACCCCAGAGGGCATCGCTGAGGGCTCCCTGTGTTCCAGGCTCTGCTAGAGCTTGCCAGGAGTGACCCTTTGCGGGTTATCTGAGGCGCATGTGTCTGTTGTCTCAAACGTCACCTCCCCAAGGGCGGTCTAGGGGTCCCAGGAGCGGTGCCTGGCCCACAGGTGTTTGGAGAGACATAGTGTGAGTGGCCGACCCTCAGATCATCTGGCGAGGTGGGTCCCACCGTCCTGCAGGGGGGGACTCTTCCCTGGGGAACGCTGAGGAGGCGGGAGCGGGCTTCTCATCCGGGGTGGAAAGGGGTGGGAAGGGTAGCGTGGGCCCCTTCTGCAAGCCCCAGGCAGGCAGGCAGGCAGGGGGGAGGGGAGAGGGAGGACACAGGTGCTCAGACCAGCAGAGAGAAGGGAGCCAGGAAGTCCCGGGCCTGGTGCTCAGGCAGGGCCCGGCCCCAGCTCTGCCTCTAGACGCCGTGCCCTCCGGAGGTCTTAGCCAGCTCGGGCTGCCACAGCAAAGTACCGTAGACACGGGCGGCTGAAACCACAGACATTCGGTTTCTCATGGTTCTGGAAGCCAGATGTCTCCACGATCACGGGTCAGGGTGATTCCCCTCCTGGTGAGGGCTCTCTTCCTGGCACAGAGATCGTGGCCTTCTCTCTGTGTGTGTCTGCACACGTCCTTTCCTCCGTTTGCACTCGGAGACTGCGAGCTCTCTGGTGTCTCTTCTTACGAGGACACTAATCCTATGGGATCCGGGTCCCACCCTTATGCCCTCATCTCACTCAAGTACCTCCGTATAGGCTCCATCCCCAAATCCGGCCACCCTGGGGGGTTAGACCTTCAACCTCAGCGGATGGATTCAGCAGACGAGCATGTCCTCCCTCCGAGAGGCTGGGCACAGGGTCTGGTGGCTCAGCGGGGGACGCTGCAGCTCGGAGCTGCCGAGCCTGAGGCCACACAGCTGGGAGGTGGGCGAGCCAGCACCCCCGTCCTTAGCCACTGCTGGCACCGCCCCAGACCTGCTCACTCATTCATTCATTCCCGCACTAAGCCCCCACATGAAGCTCCTGCTTCCTCAACTTAGGCCCCCCAGGGTGAAGAGTCCTCACCCAGGAAAAGGCAGTGACACCCTCCCTCTTCCCCCCGGGATCATTACTCCGCCAACGCCCGCGCTCCTCCGGGAGCTGTGAGTTAAGGGGATGGGTGTGTTCCCACGTGTGGTCGCGGATTCCAGAGAGCGGCACGAGGAGGGAGGTTCTTGAGGGCCCAGGCCGGACCTCACAAGCCTGCCAAGGGCCCGGGGGGGGCCCAGCCACGGGGCCCCAAGCAAGTGATGGCAGACTCTGTGCTTGCAGCACTGCTCATGACAAACCCTTCTAAGCCCTTCCTCTGTGCTGGGCCTTCTCCTGGGTCCTCTGCAGGCCTGGTCTCATTAACCCTCCTGAGAATGGAGGCCGGGGCTGGGGGTGGGGGGGGGGGGTAGCTTCGATATCACCATCCCGTTTTGCAAAGGAAGAAATCAAAGCACAGAGAAGTTCACTAGCTTACCTAAGGTCACACAGCGAGCCAGAGTCGGATGGAGCTGGGACCCGAACCCAGGAGGTGTCTCTCCAGCGTGCGTCACGCATCCCCTACGTGGTGCGTGTATGAGCCAGAGGCCAGCAGGGACCCTGGGGAGGGGGGTCTGGATGTTCGAGAACATTCAGACGCAGCCTTTCCAAAGCCATCCTGCCTGGCAGACACGCGACGTCTACAAGAGCAGCCACCGCTGTGAGGTCAAATCACGTGAGGGAAACAGATCGTTACAGAGATAACCGGAACCCTCTCTAATTTATTAATTGTAAGAAAACCATTTCCAAACATCTCTGAGTCCTTTGCCAGAGTGTCGGGAGCTGACCACTCCTCTTAAGCAGGAAACAGCAGGCAGAGATGTATGGTACCAGGGGGGGCGTCCCAGTGGAGGGACCAGCTGGTGCAAAGGCCAGAGGCTGGGAGCCGGAAGGGGTGGGGAAACTGAGGCAGGGCTCAGCCTGCAGGCTCGGAGGGCACTCCTCAGAGGTTACAGACATGAGGTGGGACGGGGGTGGGAGCCAGGGAACCCATTACTGACCGTCTGTAGCCACTTAGGCCCTAAGCAAGGGAGGGGTGGGGGGCCAGGACCTCCGCCATTGATGACCCAGGAAAGGTGCGTGGGGCTCCCAGCTCCCAGATGTATTCACCTGAATACCATTGCCAGAGTGGCCATTCTGGGGTCATGGGTGACCCAGGCCCATCCCTACCCAGGGTGTCACTGTCCACTCCCTTGGAAGAAGGGAGCAGGGCCTGGCAGTGTGGACAGAGCCCAGGGGGCTCTAGGAGGCTGGGGGAGAAGCCTGGCCCAGCCTGAGACCCAGGATGACTTCCTGGAGGCGATGGTACCTCAACTGGGTGTAGAAGGGGGAAGAGAGGCGGTGAGGTGCCCAGAGTGTGCTTTTGGTGCGGAGGGCCCGAACCCCCAGAGCGCAGAGCAGGATCCCACTGGGGGCGAGCCCGGCTCCTTCTCGCGACCCAGTGGGAGCCACGCTCTGGTGTCGGGCGCCCCCTGGCGGCGTCCCCCGGTACGGTTCGGATGGGGACCTGGGCTCTTCCTCTGCTGGAAGCTGGGGCCTGAGGCCCGTGGGGTCTGGCCGTTAGAAGGCCCTCCCTGGCTGTGGGGTGGAGGGCCGCCTGGCCTGCGAGTGCAAGCAGGGAGCCCAGCTAGGAAGCCATGTGGTGCCCCCACCCCCGATGTGTCCCCTTCCCTCTGTCCCCCTGCCTTGGGCCCCTTCTCTCTCCCCCGTGGCCCCATCAACAACCACAGGCCGTCCTCCTGAAGGACCACACGTTGGACATGTGTGTCCCAGCATCCCAACTCATTCCTCAGGGCTCATAGGTAGAAACCCACGGGTAGATTGAGGAGACCCTCCACCATTTCTAAGTCAAGGAGAAGTGCCTTCGAGCTTCCTGGAAACCAGAGCACAAAGGGAAATCATCTGCTTTTTTTTATTAGTTCAGTGCATAAGAATAGTGAGGCGTCACTATTAAGGAGTGAAGAGTCACTAGTCAAGATTCCTCGAGATTTCTGGGGTCTCAAATGTCCCCCAGATTTGGGTGAACTACAAGAGCCCAGAACTCTGGGCAAACTCTGGGTCACAGGATGGAACCGGTTTCTAGAGTCTTCGGATCTCGTGTTTCCCAACTGAGCCTGGTAATTAGCAGCTCTGAAGAGGGACAGGCTGAGAGGGGAAGGTGTATCCTCAGAGAATCAGGCCTACCTCCCCTTTAGCGGTGGGGAAACGGAGGCAGGGAAGAGGGGAAGGCATGTGGCTAATGCCACAGGGGTCAATTCTGCAAATATTTAGATCAGCTGGACCGATGGAGGCACCGAGCAACAGAGGTGAGTAAAGCCAGGTCCCTTGCATCCCCCAGCAAGAGGGGGAGAAGGGGCGTGTGGGCAGAGAGCTCTAGGCCAGCCATGGACTCAACAACCCCGCACAGAAATAGTCTTCATGCAAGTCCTGCTGCCCTCCTCACCCCCTCGCCCATTCAGACAGTCCCTGTGATCCTAGTAGAACGGGACAGTGGTCTTATCCAATGGTACGATGTCCATCATGAATTGATGAGCTATCGCTCTTCTCAGATTAAGTCCAAAGCCTGGTGTTTAAAGGTCTTCTTAAATTTATTTATTTATTTATTCATTCTAGAGAAACAGAGCAAGAGCAAGAAAGCGCATGTGTGAATGGGCAAGAGGGGCAGAGGGAGACAGAGA
This sequence comes from Panthera tigris, assembly GCF_018350195.1. Classification (NCBI taxonomy): domain Eukaryota; kingdom Metazoa; phylum Chordata; class Mammalia; order Carnivora; family Felidae; genus Panthera; species Panthera tigris. The sequence continues at coordinate 136,399,817 of NC_056666.1, read as the reverse complement.
ATCTTAAGCCCGCTCGGGGCTCCATCTCAAGACCACAAGATCGTGGCCAAAATCAAGAGCTGGACACTCAACCGACTGAGCCACCCAGGCGCCCCTAAAGTTCTCCTTTTCATTTAAAAAAAAATGTTTAAACATGTATTTATTTTAGAGAGACAGAGCATGAGTGGGGGATGGGGGGCAGAGAGAGAGGGAGACACAGAAGCGGAAGCAGGCTCCAGGCTCCGGGCCATCAGCCCAGAGCCCGACGCGGGGCTCGAACTCACGGACAGTGAGATCGTGACCTGAGCCGAAGTCGGACGCTTCACCGACTGAGCCGCCCAGGCGCCCCAAAAAATCATTCTTTTGCACAATGCACATGCAGGATGGAAACAGACATATGTGGGATTAAACATTCACAGGGGCAATTGGGAGAGCAATGTGGAAAAGGGGTCCTTGGGGGAGGGTGGGGAGAAAAGAAGGCTGGGAAACACCATTTCGGATGCAGGGCCTTTGTTGGATATACGCTTCACGGAGAGCAAAATGTTAAATGTGGATAAAGTCCAATTTATCAATCATTCCTTTTATAGCTTGTGCATTCTGTGTACAGCTTTCTGGGCCACCGAGATTTTCTCTTATTTTTTCTTGTAGCCGTTTCCTATTTTTATGAATTCTTTTTAGGTCTATGACCCATTTCATAGACGCAAAATTTAGTTTTTGTGTGTAGTGCGAGGCCAGGGTGAAAACTCATGTTTTGTTTTGTTTTATGCGTCTGGACATCCAATTGATCTAATGCTATTTGCTGAAACTCTCTTCTTTCCCCACCGATCCATGTATGTGTGGGTCTATTTCTGGACTGTTCTGTTCCAGCTAACTCGAATATTTTTAACATGCCATGCGGACCAAAGCGAAGCCCGTCTTTGAGCCACCTGTTCTGGGCCCTGCCTCTCCCCCGCTTGGTCTCCCGCAGAGACCTCCCGTCTCCAGGCCTCAGCTCCAGCTCGACCTGGCCGGGAACCCTCTGCCCTGATGTTGCCCCACATCAGCGCCTCCTCCTCTGAGAGCGAGGCCCCCTGCTCTCCGTGGCATCTCTCTGTTGATTTGGTTCTGGGAGACCTGGGGAAGGTCGGCAGACACCTTTGCGAGTGTGGCTCGGGCTGCTGAAAGGGAGCAGCACGGAGGCCCCGGCCAGCACGCGGACCCTGCCAGCCGCTCGCCCTGCCTGCGCCCCCATCATCAAGGCATCCCCCCACTTTAAGAGCAGCACAAGAGAGAAGGAAGGTTAGCTCCAGCTGGCCTCTCTCCAGGGCCTTGAGGTGAGGTGTGCTGGGCGGGGGGGGGGGGGGGGGGGGGGGGGGGGGGGGGGGGGGGGGGGGGGGGGGGGGAAGGGGCATGCTGGGCTGTTAGCGCCTCATAATGACCACTGAAACAACAGCACCCCCGTGGCTGGCCCTGTCCCTTAGGGGCCACGCCCCTCTGTCGTCGACTCCCCTCTGGTCAGCAGGGACTCGCAGGCTCCCGTGATGACGGCACAGACCTCACTCACACCCGGTTCACGGGCTCTGCGTGTATTTATCGAGCCCCTGGCTGTGAGTCAGGTGGGGATATGATGGTGAGCAAACAGACACGTTCACTCTCAGGGGTCCCAGGCGGGGCGGGGAGTGAGAGAGCAATCAAGAAGTCACGCCCACGAGCGGGTCGTCGTGGACCGCGGTGGGTGCTCTGAAGGACAGGAGTGCGTTCGGGGCAAAAACAGGGTTCCTTCCGAGAGATCAGAGGAGACGGGGATGGGACCTGGTTCAGAGAGTCCTGGGGCCCCCGAGGGAACGGCGGCTGAACTGGAAGAGAAGCCGCAGAGAAAGTTCCAGGTGGAGGAAACAACAGATGTGAGGGTGAGCAGCTGGAGAGAGACGGCTTGCTGAGAAGCAGAAAGAAGGCCAGTGGGCAGGAGGGCAGGGGTGAGCGAGGGGACACAAGGGGCGGGTGGCTGTCACCAGCTTCAGGCCGAGCCGGGGAAACCAGGAGGTGGGGGAGGTGAGACATTCGGAAATTTGAATGTGGCCAGTGATAAGAAAGGGCGAGAGGATTAACGTTAATTTTGTTAAGGAGGCGATGATATCGTGGCTGGAGGGGTGGGGGGTGGGGGGGTGGGCTCAATGGGTGATGGGCATTTAAGGAGGTGTTTGTTGGGATGCGCTGGGCTTTACGTGTAAGTGATGAATCAGTAAATTCTACTCCTGAAACCAACACGGCAGTGTGTGTTAACTAACTTGAATCTGGATAAATAAATTGAAAATAAAAAAAATAAAAAAACTGATGCACATATCGAAGCATTTAGAATTGGACAATCACCGCATCCGAAACCAACTTCAAAATATTAAGGAAAAAAGATAAAGAAAAAGAGGCAAGATGTGAACAATTATTTAAAGTTAGGTGATAGGAGTAAGAGGTGTCCGTTTTTCTATTCTCTCAATTTGGGGGTTTATTTGAAATATTTCACGTGAAACTGAAAAAAAAAGAACAGAAAAGTAGGGAGCATAGATCATTAATAGGTGGATGAATAGATAGGCAGACAGACAGACGGACAGGCAAGGTTATGCTGGTTGTCCGGCAGAGGCTGGGGGTGGAGGGGCCCAGGCGTCCCCGGCTGGGAGACCCCAGGGAGAGGCTCTCTGTTGTAGGTGAGCTCTAAAATGACCACCGGTGCTCTTGTACAATCTTCTCCCCTTGAGTGAGTGAGACCTATCGATACGAGATGATATCACTCCCATAATTGGCTATGTTAGATGGCAAAAGGGAATTTTGCAGGTGTAAACCGGATCCCTAATCAGTTGAGTTAATCCAACGGGGGATTATCCAGGGTGGGCCTGACCTAATCAGGTGAGCTCTCAAAGGGCATCTTAAAGACCAGGGAAAGTCAGAGAGAGGCACTCTTGTGGCCTTGGAGACACAGCTTCCGTGAGTCCTACAGCTGCCAGGAAAGGAATTCTACTCAGGTGAGACCTCGGCTCTTGCTGGCACCAGGATTTCAGCCTGCCAGACCGGGCAGGAAGGAACCCAGTCGTGCTGGGCCTCAACCTCTGACCTACGACACCTGTGAGACCGGGAGCCACTAAGTGTGTGAAGCTTTGTTACAGGGCGACAGGAAACAAATACATGTTAACAGAGTTCAGACGTCAGAGAGCCAACAGTGTGGATCGGGGCGGTGGCAGTGGGGACGGAGCGAAGAGAGGGGCTCAGGAGCCCTCAGAAGATAAATCGCTTGACGAGTTAGAGACGAGAAGGAGGGAGGAGGCAAAGGCGGAGCCTGCTGGATTTTTGGCTTGAGCGGCCGCTGTGGGGAACCTGCAGGAGGAGGTTGGGGTGTTTCGGGCAGTGAACTCGTCACGCAGTTGGCTGGGCCTGGGGCGAGGTGAGGCACACGCGGGCAGTTGCTAGCATGCGAGGGGGGCTGGCGCCATGGGAGTGAGGAGGAGGGCCCAGGACGGAGCCTGGGCCCGCTGTGCCCTCCTCATTGCCTTTGGACTCTGTCTTCTTCCCCATTCCCGGCACTGACACCCCCAGCCCAGGACTCCTGGCCCTTTCCCTGACCCCGTGTCGCAACTCATTCCCCTAAGGGGCCTCCCTGACTCCCATTCTCTACGGTCATCCTTGCACGCTCAAATCTGAGATCATGTCCCTGCTTGGCGTCTTTGGATGGGGGGGGGTTCCCTGGGCTCTTGGGACAGCTCTGAGAGGGCAGGAACGATGTCTGACGCCCCCTGCCCGCCCCCCTGCCTGCCGGGCCCTGTGTGGGTGCTGCCGGCAAAGCTGTAGATAACTGCTGTGGTCTGCGACATTTCCGTGGCCTGTAGCCTGCAACCATGGTGGACGGATGCTAGCTTTGAGTCAGAAGTTAGTGAACATAAAGATGTGATGTCGTTCCCACCCAAGTGCCCAGACCTCCTGAGAATTCTATCCGCAGACCCCAAGATCGCCAGGTGGAGCTCCCTCCCACCATGAGGCGTGAATCGGTGCGCTTTGTGAGCAGAACAGCATCGCCAAGGAGGAAGAAAGCGTCAGTAAGCTGGGGCAGCAGAATCCTCAGGGCCCTTATGTGGAGCGGGACCGATGGGGCCCCTGGCGGCCCCCTGCAGGGCGAGCAGGGTCAGGGTCTGAGGGTCAGGGGGCATTCTAGGCGGCAGGCACCGCGGGGGCGGCCTCGGGCAGGTAGGTCCCACCTCTCTGTGCCACGAGCACACGGGACAGAGGCCTCCGGGGCCCCTCGCACGGTGCTTACAGTTGACTGCCTGCGCCTCGTTTCCATCGCTGGTGAATGGGGCCCCGATCCCGCTGTCCACCAGAATTCTCCCTTGGCTAAGCGAGGGCTCGCTTAGGGTGCACTTCTGTTTCGGTCACGGCCCACAGCTGAGCAAGGGACAAGCCTCTCTCAGTTGGCTTCTGCAGGAAGGGGCGTGTGTCGGTCCCCGTCACCGATACCCTGATGGGTGTCACTTGCCATCTCTCAGCCCTGCTCTCCTCTGTGTGGTCTCCGGCCTCCGGAGGAAGCCAGCACCTGGTCGCATAACAGCCCCACTGCAGCGACAGCCAGAGCCCCAGATTGGCCCCGACTGGACCAGCCCCGGACCCATCACTGTGCCAGAGAGATGCTTTGCTCGGATGGGCTAGCTCTGGCTCAAGTGCTCACCCCAGGTGGACCGAAATGGGGGCCAAGTGGGTCCCAGTGGGAAAAGCCAGACCCCTGGCCAGAAGATGGAATGTGTGCTTCACCCACAAAGTTAGCAGAAGCCCGCTGTGCGCCCCCAGAGATACGCCCACCTGGAATCCGGGAAGGTGAGTGACCTTCTTTGGAAAATGTCGTGGCAGATGCAATGAAGTTAAGACCTTTGAGATGAGAGCATCGTGGGTTCAGGACGGGCCCAAGGACACTGTCAAGTGTCCTTCTGAGAGGCAGAGGCACAGACGGGAGAGGCCATGTGACAACGGAGGCGGAGACTGGGTGACGTGGTGACAAGCCGAAGAGTACTTGAGGCCAGCAGGAGCTGGAGAGGCAGGAAGGGTCCCCCTCTGGAGCCTCGGGAGGATCGCAGCCCTGTCAACACCTTGAATTCTTATTTCCGGCCTCTAGAGCCGCGAGGGAAATACATTCCTGTCATCAGCCACCACACACCCACCCTGGTCTCACTTATGAAACACCTTCCAGCATCTAGAGGTGACTCCCAAAGGTTGAGGGTCCTGCAGGGGCTGGGCCTCCAACCAGCCCCTCACCTGCCACTCCCAGGGTGCACCACTGCTCCCAACACGTCCGCCAGGAGAGGACAGCAGTGGGTGCGGACAGCTGCTGGGTTCTAAACGCTCAGCAAGAAGCCTTCGCAAAGCAGGTGTTAGTAAGCATACCACCAGGACCGAAGTGAGACCAAAATGTACAAATACAGTCACAGCATTCTCCTCCAGGCTCGTGGGCTCAAATCTCAGCTCTGCTGCTCCCTGGCTAAATAAGATGAAATACACATCAGTACACTTTATTTTCTGATTTCCCATTGGCTGTCTGGCATTCTCAGAATCCTTGCTGCACGAGAAAATCGAACCCACAAAGAGTTCTCAAATGTCGTGAAACTTCTATGAATGTCAAACCAAACCTAAAGATGATCTGGTGTCATATCTTGTAGGTATTTAACGAAGCATCTATTAATTTTATTTATTATTTTTTAAAAAATTTAACGTTTATTTTTGACAGAGAGAGAGAGAGAGAGAGCGTGAGTGGGGGAGGAACAGAGAGAGAGGGAGACACAGAATCGGAAGCAGGCTCTCTAGCTCTCGGCCCTGGCTCACCCCTCCCGTCTTTCCATGATGTCGGGGCTGGAAAAGTACAAGGGGACATTGAGTCAGCCTCCTCACTGACAGACGGGAGGCCCAGGGCTCCGGAGCGAAAGAGACCAGACAAAGTCCGAACTGTGTTGGTCCCAGGTCCCCGCTCCTGATGATAAGATTTCTTTCCCTGTTTGATCCCTGCCCACACTTGGCCTCGTCCCGGGGTAGCCCAAGACTGTACTTCCCAGCAATGACCCCAGGGCCTTGCAGCTCCTCGAAGCGAATCTTCTCCCTTTGAAACTCATTACCCCACGTCCGTTCTCCAACGGGCCTTGCCTCCTAGAACCAGATGAGTGTGGCTCTGCCTCTTCCTTCCTCCTTCGGGAGCTTCAAATCCCGGCTCCAGATCTCACTTGCTGTGTGATGTTGAGCGTCGCTCAGCCTCTCTAGGTGGTGCTGGTCTTACCCAACACATGAAGACAATACAAGCTGCCTTCCAGGGCTCAGGACCTTACTTGTCCACATTCAAGGAGCTTCCGGCATAAAGCAGTTCCTTGGGCAATGTGAGCACGTCCCCCGTCCCCAGTCCTACCAGGCATGTCTTCCTGCAAACCTTCTTGGGTCCTTTCTTCTCGCTACCGTGTCGGTGCCTAAAATAACTTTGAGGTTATCCCCTCCAGGAGAATTTTAGCAGGGATCTATTTTAAAAAAGGAGAGCAGCTGAGGATGTGAAAGTATTTCGTGTGCGGAGGGGCGGATGGTGGAAAGAGGGCCGGAGGAGGGGAGGAGGGAGGCGGTGAGCCTTCTCAGGCGGTTCCCCTACCCTGGCGGCAGGTGAGCAAACCCCAGTGTTTCGGGCGCTGTTGCAATCGAGATCTGGGAGTGGTCGGGTTTCGATTTCCGGAAAAACAGAAGGATGAGGGACAGGGATTTCAGCAAAGGAGAACCGTAAATGAGTCACAAGGAGGGAGAAGTCAGGCCAGGAAACTCACATGACTGTGAAAAGTATTTTAATAGATTCTCTGGAATGAATGAAAAGCCTCTGAACCTGACCCTTGCCGTTCTTGTGCTTAATGATCGAAGGTGGGGCTGTGCAGACCTAACTTAGCCCCGGGGAACTGTCTTTTCTTCTTGAGGACCAAGGAGAAAAGATCAGAGCCCAACTCTAGACCCACGGAACTGTACGGGCAGGAGGGAATCTCAGCCGTCATCCGGTCCTGTCCACCTTTGTACAGACAGTAGACAGAAGCCTGGAGAAGAGAAGGTCGGTGGCACCATTTCACACGAGTCCCTGAGGCTTACAGCTATGTAAGAACCACCGGGAGAAGGGTTCTCTGGGAGCATCTGTTGGTGACACTGGCTCTTTGAATCCGTTCAGCCCCCAAACATTAGGGCTGGAAAAGAGAGCTGTATACACAAGAATGGTGCTTGGGCATTGCCCCGGCAAGAACGTTGGAAAACGAGAAAACTGACCCAGTAAAGCAGATGGGTTGTGGCTGACTTTTCCTTTTGCTCATCGTTGCTTAATGGTTGCCCTAGTGTGTTTTGCAATCACCACTCGGGGAAAAGAGGCTTCAGCTGTAGGGCTTTCGTGATTCCCTTTGTTGGCTCACTGTATTGTTTTTCTCTCGCTGCCCTAACTAACAAAAGAAGTGCCTGGAAACAACATAAATTTAGTATCTCACAGTTCTCTGAGTATGACTGGGGTCACACTTTGGGCTGAAACGAAGGTGCAGGCAGGGCTGTGTTCCTTTCTAAAGGCTCTAGGGGAGAACCTGTGTCCTGGCCTTTTCCAGCTTCTAGAAGCTGCCTGTGTTCCTTGACTTGTGGCCCCTTCCTCCACCTAGATTGGGCCCCCACGGATAATCACGGAGGATCTCTCTGTCTCAAGGTCCATTCCCTTAATTCCAGCTGCAAAGTCCATTTTGCCCTGTAACAAATATTCACAGGTTCCAAGGATTAGGGTTGGACATCTTTGGGGGACATTATTGGGCCTACACTTTTTTTTCCCCCACGTGGCTTTTCTTTTTTTTTTTTTTAAATTTTTTTTTAACGTTTATTTATTTTTGAGACAGAGAGAGACAGAGCATGAACGGGGGAGGGTCAGAGAGAGAGAGGAAGACACAGAATCTGAAACAGGCTCCAGGCTCTGAGCTGTCAGCACAGAGCCCGACGCGGGGCTCCAACTCACAGACCGCGAGATCGTGACCCGAGCCGAAGTCGGACGCTTAACCGACTGAGCCACCCAGGCGCCCCCCCCCCCCCACGTGGCTTTTCTAAAAGCACAGCTCATTTATTTGCAGAAAAGAACATTTTCATCATCATAGGAAATATGGCTAAACCAGAATTTTTCCAAGGATCTTTTATTGTGTTTTAAATTTATTTTATTTTTATATTTTTATTATTTTATTTTTAAATTTTATGTATTTGATTTTTTAAGTGTATTTATTTATTTTGAGAGCGAGAGGGAAAGAGAGAGAGAGAGAGCAGGGGAGGGGCAGAGAGAGAGAAGGAGAGAGAGAATCCCAAGCAGGCCCCGCCCCATCATTGTGGAGCCCTGATGCCAGGCTCAAGGTCACCAACTGTGAGATCGTGACCCGATCTGAAATCAAGGGCTGGACACTTAACTGAGCTCCCCAATAACCCCTTAAATCGTTTATTTTTAGTTCTATTTTATATTCTGAATATTTATATACACAAAAATACCTAACTCACAAAAGTACAGCTTCTTTTGTACATTTTCCACGTAATCAGCCCCCACGTCAAGAAACAGAACATGTTCTACGGTCCCTGCTCATACCCACTTTAAGTGAAAGACGCGATTCAACATTCGCTGATATTTAAAAGTTCCCTTATGTGGACCATACCTGGAGTATCGTTGAAACAAAAAGCAGAGGGCACGAGCGATGTTCATTTATCCATTCAACAAATTAAAAAAAAATTTTTTTTTTAAGTTTATTTATTTTGAGAGACACAGAGACAGGGGCAGTGGGGGAGGGGCAGAGAGAGAGAGGGAGAGAGAGAATCCCAAGCAGGCTCCTTGCTGCCAGTGCAGAGCCCGACGCGGGGCTGGAACCCACGAAACCTTGAGATCATGACCTGAGCTGAAACCAAGAGTCGATGTCAAACCGATGGAGCCACCCAGGTGCCCCCGTTCAACAGATATTTTCTGACACCCGTCCTGGGCTGGATACCGGGGTAAAGACCGTGAGCTGATCCAGTGCTGGTCCTATGGCACAGTCTACGGAGGTGACCGTGAGGGGAGAGGTGGGGCTGATGAGGAAGCAGGTAAGAACACAAACGCATTGGCCAAAACTAACCAGAAGGCTTACCCGTTGACGGTGGGCCTTGAAGCCAAGCTCAGTGGAGACGAGGGGATTTCAGGCCCCGGGGTGGTGGTGGTGGGGGCGGGGCGGGGAGGACAGCATCAGCAAAGGGGAGGCAGGGGGAGCAGGCAGGGGTATGACCATTGGACTTCCCAGCCTGGCAGCCCTCGGCAAGTCTCATTTCCCGTTTCTACCAGCCCGAAGCCCAGCTGTCCAGACTCAGAACTGGTGGCCGTAGCCCTCAGGTCGGTGTCCTCATTTTACAGGAAGGGACACAGACCCAGAGGAGAAGAGAGGCCTGCCGACGGCCAAACACGTGCTTCATGACCACTCTTGCCCCACACTTCCGTACAGAGTGCCCCCCACCCCACCCCCAGGCCTGGCTCTGAGGGCACAGTGGGGCCAGACACGGGCCCAGGGGCCCCAAACCAGCAGTGAGGCCTGAGGCAGGCTCCAGACCACCCATTTCCTCCCCCAGGGTATTATGCCCCATGGTCCCAGGCCTCCTTACTGCCTTGTCCAAGAGGCTTTCCTGCTTCCTCAGGCCTCCGGTCCATTCTTTTTTTTTTTTTAACGTTTATTTATTTTTGAGACAGAGAGAGACAGAGCATGAACGGGGTAGGGTCAGAGAGAGAGGGAGACACAGAATCTGAAACAGGCTCCAGGCTCTGAGCGGTCAGCACAGAGCCCGACGCGGGGCTCGAACTCACGGACCGTGAGATCATGACCTGAGCCGAAGTCGGACGCTTAACCGACTGAGCCACCCAGGGGCCCCTCCGGTCCATTCTTAATACATTCCTCCCACATTCATTTACAGGGCATCTGCTATGTCTCCACAGCGTTCTAGGTACCAGCTGTGAGCTGTGCAGGAATCAGACACTGAACAGAATTCATAGCTATGCAGTGTGATGTCCCCGGAGGTGCGTGCTGTGCTGTGAAGACAAATAAAGCAGGGTAAGGGACTAGAGGCGGAGGGAAAGCGGGGTTTCGGGTGAGATGGTCAGGAAAGGTGCCACGGGGACCTGAGGGAAATGAGGGAACAGGTTTCACAACGATGGGGGAGAAGAGCACAGCTGATCCTCGAGGGATGTGGGGCTTTAGGGGTGCCATCCCCCACGCAGGTGACAATCCCCGTATAACTTCTGACTCCCCCAAACTGGACCGCCCGGTGCTGACCGATGGCACCGTCGCAATGTGTGTTAGGTTTGTGTTATGTATTCCACGTGTCTGTGTATGTATTTGCATACTGAATTCTTACAATACGGTAAGCTAGAGGAAAGAAAATGTTAAGAAAATCACAAGGAAAATACATTTATAGTACTGTACTGTATTTCTCGAAAAATATCTTCCTGTAAGTGGACCCTAGTCGTTCACACAGTTCACATACCCGGGGGTGTTCAAGGGTCAACAGCACTTGGGCGGGTGGGGCGGGGCCTGGAGGCAGGACTTCCCTAGAGGGGTCAGAGCTGAGACCCCACCCCCACCCCAGCACGGTCTCTCCATTTCTACCTCCCCCTAGAAGTGAGCTGGCAGGCGTGGGTGCCCGCGGAGGCCTCTGGCTGCTTCTCCCCTGGGTCTCCCTCTATCAGCGGGGGCCAGCTCACCAGGGGCGCCTGGCTGGACCTTGGCCTTCACCAGGATCATATGCACAGCCGACCTCGTACCTCCCTACTTCTCAATCCCCTCATACCTAGTCAACACTCAGGGAGATACCCCCATTGTACAGCGGAGGAAACCGAGGCTCAGAGCCTTTCTCAACACCCGGCACTGCACTCGGGCCAAGGACTCAGCGCGGGGAGGGAAGCGCTTTGCCTCGTGGCCCCTTTGACACTTCTTTATGGGGAGGGGTGAGTTCTTCCTGGGTTCCGCGGAGGATGTTCCCGGAACTGGACGGAGAGAAGAGAGTGGCAACGGCGGACGGAGGTGACAAAGTGTTGTCTCGAGGGACGGGGGGTGGGGAGGGGGATGGGAGGGCAGAGGGGGCGCAGAATAGGCCCCAAGGGGTGATGGGAGGGGCTCAAGGACGCCAAAGTGCTGGATGATGTTTGCGGGCGGGGGACGGCCGCGGGGGTTGGGCCTGGAGGAGGCGGGCGCAGGGGCTGAGGGGCCGGGGAGGAACAGCAGACGAAGCGCCGGAGGTCGAAGCGGGCTCAGGGCGGCCGCTGTGGGTAGAGCGCGGCTAGAGAGTGTCGGAGGTGGGCGGGGCCGGAGCGGCCGCGGTCGGTGGGGGTGGGGAAGGAACCCCGCCCGCCAGGCTCGGGGCCCTGGAAGCCCGGCCTGGGGCGGGGCCTCATCGGTCGGGGGCGGGGCCTGCCGGCCCAGGGAGGGTGGGAGGTGGGGCGAGCAGCGCCGGGAGGCGGGACAGGACGTGCCGGGAGGGGGCGGGGTCTGGAGGGCCGGAGGCGGGGCGGGAAATGGCAGGGGGGCGGGGTCTAGCAGAAGGCGGCGTGGGGGCGGGCCCGGGCGGGCCGGGGGCGGGGCGGGGCGGGGCCGGGCGGGGCGGGCGGTGGCCCGGAGGCGCGCGGGCGGCCGCGGCGGCGCGGATCTGCGCTCGTTTCCCCGGACTCGGCAGGCGGGCGGCGGTGACGGCGACGGCGGCGGCGACGCGCACAAAGGCGGATTGTGGCTTCACTGGTGCTCGCGGCAGGCGGCGCCGGGGCGGGGGCGGCGGGGCGCGCCGGGGGCCCCGGCGGGCGCGGCGCGGGCGATGAGCCGGGGCCCGGCATGGCCTCTGCGCGGCCGCCGGGCCGGGCCTGCGCCTCGGCGCCCGCGGCCGCGGGGCTCCGGGCCGGGCCGCCCGCCCTCGCCGCCGCCGCCGCCGCCGCCTCCCCCGAGCCTGCGGGCGGCGCCGAGGCCGAGGAGCGCTCGCTGCAGCGCATGCTGCGCGCCATAGCGGAGGAGCGCGGCCGTCTCAGCCTGCGCCGGGAGGTCTGCGGCCTCGGTGAGTGGGGTGGGCCGGGGCCGCCAGCGCCGCGGGTGTGCGCGCCTCGGTCTGTGCGTGCGACCCTGTCGCTGAGTCTCGGTCTCTGTGTCTCCGTCTCTGCGCCTCCGTCCGTCTCTGCGTGCGTCTCGGACTCTGGGTCTTTCGGTCTCCGCGTCTCTCTCCGCCTCTGCGTGCGTCTCTGTCTCTGGGTGTCTCCGTCTCTGCGCCTGTCTCCGTCTCTCTGTTAACGTCTCTGCGTGTGTCTCTATGCGTGTGTCTGTCTCTGTGTCTCCGGCTCTGCCTGTCGTGGCCTCCTCCATGCGCCCCCCAGGTCTCCACGTATGGGTTTTTCCTGTGTCCCTGTGTGTTGGTCTCTGATTTTGGTCCCAACGGCGGCTCTGCACACTCACGTCTCTGTGTCTCTTCCTCTTTCCCGGGTCACTCGGTGTCTCCCTCTGTCTGTCCCTTCGAGTGTGTCTGTCCATCCTTCTCCTTCCTCTCCGGGGTTGTGACAGGTCCCTTCCTTCTCTAGGAAGCCCTCCCCCGGGCTTCGGTGCCGCTGCAGGGAGTGTGGGCGTGGGATCTGGGGAGATCCTTAGCCCATCACCAGACGGGGGCGGAACAGGCCCCCAGTGGGCTCTGGGCCGACCTCCCTGCCAGCGTGTCCGGGCCACCGTCCCCCGCTTCCTGAAGCCTTTGTCTTCCCGCACCTCTCCACACTGCCATTTCTTCCTCTCCCATTAGCTCCAACTGGGGACCTGTTGGGCCTTGCCCCCCCCCCCCCCCCCACCTACTCAGCGGAGGGAGCAGGGACTGCCGCCTCTCTGGGTGTGATCCTGCTTAGCTGAGGCCCTGAGTCCTACCTCT